>NC_092334.1:689115000-689439583 GCF_046630445.1 Rutidosis leptorrhynchoides
AAAATACCAAACTACCCCTTTAAAATATCTAGAAAAATGGAATGAGCTGTCAGCTCGATCTGCGCGTCGCGTAGGCATATGCGCGTCGCGCACTTCTTCTGTCACAGATTCCACCAACGAATTTATTTATATACAATATGTACAAATTGGTTTTGGGTCTTACACGCAGGTGGATGCACACCGCACATTTCTATCAGTCCAGAATATTTACCATTTTAAAAGGCGTGTTTTTCTCGTGTTACATTTTGGGGTCGTTTCATATTCTATTTTAGGGGTTTAATTCCGGGGGATCAAATAAAGCTTATACGAGCGGATAGGAATCTTTTTAAAGTTGTTTTTGAGCGCGGGATTGATGCCCGTTTGTATGATTATATCCAACAAGTGGGTTTAGGGCATGTTTTTACATTAGGGTTTTTAAAATTAGACCACGGTCTAATGTCCGCTTTAGTTAAAAGGTAGTGTCCGGAGATGCATATCTTTTATTTTTCGACTAGGGAAGCCAGGGTAACCTTGCAGAATGTGCAAATCCTTTGGGGTTTACTGATTTATGGGTGAGTTGTATCTGGGATATGGCTTACATTACCGGTGGAGGAGTAGGCTATTATAGCCGGAGAATGGTTAGGGATTAAAATAGCACCTACGGAGTTGACATGTGGAAGAATTAAAATTGCCACTTTGATAAATACTATAAAAACCCAGGTTGGTGAGACTGATCAGTCTCACTGATATCGGCCAAAAAGTCATGTTTTTACCCCCGATATTTAGTCTTAAACGCACGAATTAACTAGCTTTTTCTAGAGAATTAAGCATTTATTTGTTTTGTTTGATAGATCAAGTGATTATGAAGACAACGCAAGAAGAATCGATGAAAACGGGCTTAAAACGAAGAAACTAGAGCGAAAACAACAGAAATCTGGAAAACCACAAGAAAAACAGCCTGCCATAAGCCCAAATAAACGGCCTGCCAATGAATGTGGACGCCCTACCATAAAATAAATGGCCTACCATAAAAACGGGCTAATTAAATGGCCTAACACCAAATCAAATGACCTAACAACTATTGGACGGGCTGATTAAACGACTGACCAAGAAATTGGACGACCTGCCATGAATTTGGACGGCCTGCCTAGATGGCCTGCCAGTTCAGATTTTAGTATAAATAGGCTCAATTGTCTCCATTTCAAAACACACTCCACTCTCCACTCTTCAATTGACTCTCAAAATTAGTTTAGTTTTCTAGTCTAGTTCAAGAATAGTCTTTCGAGGCCTTCTCACCTCCGAGCGGGAAATTAAGTACCCGGAAGCGAGTGCCAAATATTGTACTAAGGAGCTGTCTAGAGTAGGAGCTATCAAGCATTTGTAACGGTCCACGTCATTTGTATACGGTGAACATTTTCCTTAATTTAATAATATATTTGGTTATCTTAAATTAATGTATGCATGTGTCTATCCGTTATAATTTCCATGTTTGTTAATATTTATCTGTAACTTATACTGTTGTTATGCTAAAACCTTGACGATTTACAGGTCTAATTCACGGGCCACCCTTTCCAATTACCCACGTGGCTATAACCTAGTGTTAGGAACTGATCAATCCTAGGATACATGGTAAGTAGTTATGTGTACTTAACGTCACAATAGGGTTTAGTACCTACATATAGATAAGGTAACTATCTATCAAAGAAGAGCTTCCCGCCTTAAGATTGTGATTAGGTTAGTACTATCGAATTCTTATGAATACTGGTCTAGTCAAAAGCATGATTCGCATCAGAAACAGTGTTCTAGAGATGCTGTCTAATGATCCGGGGTTGAGTAATTGATTGCAAAGGAGAGACGTCTAATCCAATTAACAGTACCTTAGAATATCTAAGATTGCACATCTGTTAATGTTAAAGCATATCTATAGTGTTAATTAGAAGATTCATATAGTAGTAATACTAACTAGGTTTAAGAAAAGTCGGAACCTTTCTTAGGTATATCACTCTGTTCATGAGCCTAGGACTCTGTCCAAGATAGTTCGTTTAAATCTTTTAGATTAGCGTTGGGAGTAGGATATGCTGTACCGACCAAAATCTTCAAAGCTTAGTCTCTTATTGAAAAATCAATTAGGTTACCTCCTCTAGATTAAGGTCTAGTGCTCATTCTAGGAAGTAGAACTCTATAGGTAGTCTCCCTACAGCCCCTAAATATTACATTCAAACCTTTACTTTATCTGTCATTACTTCTAATATATCTGTCCCTAGTTTATTGAAAACCACCTTACTTGCTATAGGGTTATCTTTAGTGCTACAATCCCACATTACTGTCAAACATACAAAAATACAAACCTAGGTTATACTTTTCCTTTACTTGTTATAGAAAGAAGCAAGTAGGTGGATTATAGCTAGGAAACCCCAGCTAAATATAAATGATAAAACCATTACACCCTCTTGGTAACTGATTCTGATGTTTTGCGACCTAACAACACCGCACAAATAAAACCGTCCGTTTTGGGCATATCATTAGAGGGTAAAGTTTTTGGCGCCGCTGCCGGGGATCGCATTTTCCGTTTGCTAAGGTAATCTGTGATTCTATCAAGATATCTGAGATTCTTGAGTGGTGTCTAAGAAAGATAATTATACACGAACTTGGTTGTTGTATTTTCCGAACAGTCTCCAATTATATTGGAACCAAAAGGATCATGCCTCTCCGTTGTCGGCCTGGCCACATTTTTCAAAGATAGATTGACTGAAACTCACACGCATAACAATCAGAAAGTTTGACGGTATATGATTATTAGTCGCCTTTAGAAAACCCCAATTATCTAAAATATAAAAAAAACCAAATTTTTTAATATTATAGTATTATTATTTTCTGTAGAATCCATGACGAACTTAACCGACTACGAAGAAGATTCAGAAGAGATCCATCCTCCACCAACTTCGGAAACCGGAGAGGTTATCGTCTATAAAATCTAAAAGATAATTACAGTTTCACCAAAAATAGATCTAAACCCTAATGAGTCTTGTCAGAAGCCCTCAGTTTCTGATTCTTATAGCCCAAGAGGCAGGACAACTTCGCATAACCCGAAGATTTCATTGCTTTTAGAGAAATTTTATTCAAATAAACCAGGATTCGACCCTTTTCACAACCCAAAAAGAGGGTTCAGTCTCAATGAACTCCTACACATGGAAGATGAAATACGGAAAGAATATCCAACCTTTTTCCGATATCCGTTGTTGTTAAAGTATGATTCCAAGAAGGAATGTTACATAGATACTTCAGACGCTCCTTTCATCGGAAATCTGCTAAATTCTAAACGAAGACTAGATATTTACCGCAATTTTGTCCGACAACTTTACATTTCAGATTTTCCATTTTCTAAACGTCAAGTGCAAGAAATGCATAATCTGCGTAATCATGTACGTTCCTTCCATAATCTCTCAAAAGAATGTGGAGAAGAAACCTTTTTCAAGTATTGTGATGAAGAAATCGATACAAAAGATGACCTCGAAATATTCGTGAACAGTTTGTCATATATCAAAGATGAAGAATTCTCACCAATTCATCTCAATCGATATGTTGCAATGATGGTCGCAGAATTAGAGTATTGGACTGAAAAAGAAGCTCCTAACCCCATTTCAAAATATGGAAATCGAGACTATCTCTACTTTGATCTTGCGTCATTCCTTATTCAAAAATTACCGAAAGTATTTCCGAATTCAACCGAAGAAAGAATAGAGGCGAATTTCTTTGAAAAGAGAAAGGGAATCTGTTCCGAATTAGTGCGAATCTTGACTACGTCGAAATTTCCATTTACTACCCCTCAGCAATCACTTATCCACAAAATATCCGAAACTTTCAAATCCACTATCGGAGATCCCGATTCTGAGGAAGACTATGAATTTCAAACTTTAGTTTTCAAATTTCTGAACGATCTAAATTTTAAAGACGACAGACCAAGGAATGGAATCTCGAACATCAAGAAGGTTAGAAGGGCATTCGTTCAATTTATGGATATATCGATGATCATCAAAAAAGCAAACGTCAGCTTTTGAGTGAATTCGAAAGATTCTCGCTTCATCCCGCTGATTTGCTTTGGACGATCAAAGAATCCCTGAACGTCTCTTTCATGAAACTTCACTTTTTGCGTTTAGTTGTAGGCTCGTCATAATTATTGTAATCGTTTATTTTGCGAATAACGTTTTTTGTGTAATACATTTAATATTATATAAATAATGTTAGTTATTTCATAATATAAAATAAATATAATTACTTCATAATATAAACAAATAAATAACAAATGGACTAAATAGCCCAAGGCCCAACCTAGAAGCCCAAGTCAACCAGAAAAATGGTTGGTCAGCTTATGGCAGGCCGTGGACAGTTGGTCATAAGGCTGGGAGCCCGTTTTTTTCACCTGATGAGCTCTTATACCCATTTTTCTTCTTTTTATTTTCTTTCTTCTTCCCTCTTCCTCCCAATCTACGGCCAAAATCAAATCCACCATCAACATTTTGCCATTTTTGCACCAAATTGGACCATTCGGAGGCCAAAACTTGCTCCTTTCATCCCTCTAAACTTATTTCTCCGATCGATTTCGTCAAACAAGGTATAAATCTTGCTAAAATTCAAAATTACACTTAGGGTTAATTTTTTAAATTTCTATGATTTTGTGATTTTATGCTTGTTTATATGCTTAAGAACTCTTAGGATGATAATGTGATTGTAAAATGCTAGTTTTTAGGACAAATGGATGCTTTGATAGGTTAGATTCTTTGAATTGCTTGACTAGTGTCGACTTGGACAAAATGGGTCGGGTTTGTCGAATTTTGGAACAATGTAGTATGATTGTTGCCCAAGGATACACCCTATTGATTTTTTGGAACAATAAAATCACGCTTAAACTAGGTTTAAACATTGTTTGCCAAATTTTGGAAAATTAGTCAAAATTCATACGAAACAAACTTTTTTGTCAAACCTAATGTTAAAACATTTTTAAAACTTAGGATATTCCAGAAAATTGTTACTTTTGACGAGATCTTTGAATCCAAAACAAGCTTGGAACTGGAATCATTGATTTTTCAAAAACGTACATTTTTGTCTTTTTAACTCTTAAAATATTTTTCTATAAAATAAAAACGCATAAAACACAATTATGATTAAAGTTTGGTAACAAGGTAATTTTTAACAATTAAATTTAATTGTTGCAAGCTTGAAACCAACTCTTTTCCAAAAATTCCTTATTACGACTAAAAAGGCTATATGAATTATTTTTAACTAATATTTATACAATCACGGGTATGTATCGAATGTTGGTTAATATTTTCATTATAGATTTATTGTATTGTGATGGGATATTTTTGCTAATTATATTGCGTTTAGGTATATGGAGAAGTCCATTTCTAAAGCCCTCATTCCGAATTTTTTTCGAAAAATTGGTTTATATCGCTTTTCTATATAACTAATATATGTGTTATTAAATTTTTGGAATACCATTTACATCTCAATCGTATTTTTCAGGTTGCATCAGTTCACTTTGTGGGATAACGAGGACTTACCGGTAAGACTTCGCCACCTAAATAGTGCGGCTACGTTAGAGCTGTTGTTCCGGAAATGGATAAACAAGAAAAGGGGCCACTTTAAGATTATCGATTGGGAGGTAATGGAAAATTGTGGATGGGCGCATGATTTAAGAGAAGTGTTAGAATTCACCATGGGTAATCAGCTTTATAATCAGTGCACTCGTCTATTCAGTATAGATGAGAAGGTGTTAGTCGAGGTTTATGCCAAGTTTATGGCTACTTGGCAATTTGATGAAGAGATCGACTCAGCTCAGTAGTCGACTGAGCCATGTATCCATTTTCGCTACAACAATGAGTATCATGATCTAACTTTGGGACAATTCGCCACGTATCTTGAGCTTTACAATCCAACACATATCGGGGGTCACATTTTCACCCACGATAGTACTGATTGAAATGTCCCGTTCTTATTGATTAAAAACGTTCCATATTAATTGATTTCGTTGCGAGGTTTTGACCTCTATATGAGACGTTTTTCAAAGACTGCATTCATTTTTAAAACAAACCATAACCTTTATTTCATAAATAAAGGTTTAAAAAGCTTTACGTAGATTATCAAATAATGATAATCTAAAATATCCTGTTTACACACGACCATTACATAATGGTTTACAATACAAATATGTTACATCGAAATCAGTTTCTTGAATGCAGTTTTTACACAATATCATACAAACATGGACTCCAAATCTTGTCCTTATTTTAGTATGCAACAGCGGAAGCTCTTAGTATTCACCTGAGAATAAACATGCTTTAAACAACAAAAATGTTGGTGAATTATAGGTTTAACCTATATATATCAAATCGTAACAATAGACCACAAGATTTCATATTTCAATACACATCCCATACATGGAGATAAAAATCATTCATATGGTGAACACCTGGTAACCGACATTAACAAGATGCATATATAAGAATATCCCCATCATTCCGGGACACCCTTCGGATATGATATAAATTTCGAAGTACTAAAGTATCCGGTACTTTGGATGAGGTTTGTTAGGCCCAATAGATCTATCTTAAGGATTCGCATCAATTAGGGTGTCTGTTCCCTAATTCTCAGATTACCAGACTTAATAAAAAGGGGCATATTCGATTTCTATAATTCAACCATAGAATGTAGTTTCACGTACTTGTGTCTATTTTGTAAATCATTTATAAAACCTTCATGCATTCTCATCCCAAAAATATTAGATTTTAAAAGTGGGACTATAACTCACTTTCACAGATTTTTACTTCCTCGGGAAGTAAGACTTGGCCACTGGTTGATTCACGAACCTATAACAATATATACATATATATCAAAGTATGTTCAAAATATATTTACAACACTTTTAATATATTTTGATGTTTTAAGTTTATTAAGTCAGCTGTCCTCGTTAGTAACCTACAACTAGTTGTCCACAGTTAGATGTACAGAAATAAATCGATAAATATTATCTTGAATCAATCCACGACCCAGTGTATACGTATCTCAGTATTGATCACAACTCAAACTATATATATTTTGGAATCAACCTCAACCCTGTATAGCTAACTCCAACATTCACATATAGAGTGTCTATGGTTGTTCCGAAATATATATAGATGTGTCGACATGATAGGTCGAAACATTGTATACGTGTCTATGGTATCTCAAGATTACATAATATACAATACAAGTTGATTAAGTTATGGTTGGAATAGATTTGTTACCAATTTTCACGTAGCTAAAATGAGAAAAATTATCCAATCTTGTTTTACCCATAACTTCTTCATTTTAAATCCGTTTTGAGTGAATCAAATTGCTATGGTTTCATATTGAACTCTATTTTATGAATCTATACAGAAAAAGTATAGGTTTATAGTCGGAAAAATAAGTTACAAGTCGTTTTTGTAAAGGTAGTCATTTCAGTCGAAAAAACGACGTCTAGATGACCATTTTAGAAAACATACTTCCACTTTGAGTTTAACCATGTTTTTTGGATATAGTTTCATGTTCATAAGAAAAATCATTTTTCCAGAAGAACAACTTTTAAATCAAAGTTTATCATAGTTTTTAATTAACTAACCCAAAACAGCCCGCGGTGTTACTACGACGGCGTAAATCCGGTTTTACGGTATTTTTCGTGTTTCCAGGTTTTAAATCATTAAGTTAGCATCTCATATAGATATAGAACATGTGTTTAGTTGATTTTAAAAGTCAAGTTAGAAGGATTAACTTTTATTTGCGAACAAGTTTAGAATTAACTAAACTATGTTCTAGTGATTACAAGTTTAAACCTTCGAATAAGATAGCTTTATATGTATGAATCGAATGATGTTATGAACATCATTACTACCTCAAGTTCCTTGAATAAACCCACTGTAAATGAGAAAAATAGATATAGCTTCAAAGGATCCTTGGATGGCTTGAAAGTTCTTGAAGCAGAATCATGACACGAAAACAATTTCAAGTAAGATTTTCACTCGAAATAAGATTGTTATAGTTATAGAAATTGAATTAAAGTTTCAATATAATTATTACCTTGTATTAGAAAGATAACCTACTGTAAGTAACAAAGGTTTCTTGATCTTGGATGATTACTTGGAATGGATTTAGAAAACTTGGAAGTAAACTTGCAATCTTGGAAGTATTCTTCATTTTATGAAACTAGAACTTTTGGAATTTATGAAGAACACTTAGAACTTGAAGATAGAACTTGAGAGAGATAAATTAGATGAAGAAAATTGAAGAATGAAAGTTTTTGTAGGTGTTTTTGGTCGTTGGTGTATGGATTAGATATAAAGGATATGTAATTTTGTTTTTATGTAAATAAGTCATGAATGATTACTCATATTTTTGTAATTTTATGAGATACTTCATGCTAGTTGCCAAATGATGGTTCCCAAATTTGTTAGGTAACTCACATGGGCTACTAAGAGCTGATCATTGGAGTGTATATACCAATAGTACATACATCTAAAAGCTGTGTATTGTACGAGTACGAATACGGGTGCATACGAGTAGAATTGTTGATGAAACTGAACGAGGATGTAATTGTAAGCATTTTTGTTAAGTAGAAGTATTTTGATAAGTGTATTGAAGTCTTTCAAAATTGTATGAATACATATTAAAACACTACATGTATATACATTTTAACTGAGTCGTTAAGTCATCGTTAGTCGTTACATGTAAATGTTGTTTTGAAACCTTTAGGTTAACGATCTTGTTGAATGTTGTTAATGAAAGGACCCGTTCATATACATTATAAACGATTCACAATAGTTGATTACATTGCGAGGTATTTGACCTCTATATGATACATTTTACAAACATTGCATTCGTTTTTAAAAGACAATCTTTCTTTACATCAAAATTTGACAGGCATGCATACCATTTCATAATATCCACTATCCAACTATAAATTGATTTAATAATAATCTTTGATGAACTCAATGACTCGAATGCAACGCTCTTCGAAATATGCTATGAAAGACTCCAAGTAATATCTTTAAAATGAGCAAATGCACAGCGGAAGATTTCTTTAACACCTGAGAATAAACATGCTTTAAAGTGTCAACCAAAAGGTTGGTGAGTTCATTAGTTTATCATAATCATTTATTTCCATCATTTTAATAGACCACAAGAATTTCATTTCCAGTTCTCATAAATATACGTCGCATGCATAGAGACAAAAATAATCATTCATATGGTGAACACCTGGTAACCGACATTAACTAGATACATATAAGAATATCCCCTATCATTCCGGGATCCTCCTTCAGACATGATATAAATTTCGAAGTACTAAAGCATCCGGTACTTTGGATGGGGTTTGTTAGGCCCAATAGATCTATCTTTAGGATTCGCGTCAATTAGGGTGTCTGTTCCCTAATTCTTAGATTACCAGACTTAATAAAAAGGGGTATATTCGATTTCGATAATTCAACCATATAATGTAGTTTCGATTACTTGTGTCTATTTCGTAAAACATTTATAAAAATTGCGCATGTATTCTCAGCCCAAAAATATAAAGGGTAAAAAGGCAAATGAAACTCACCATACTGTATTTCGTAGTAAAAATACAAATAACGTCATTGAACAAGTGCAAGGTTGGCCTCGGATTCACGAACCTAAATTAATTATATATAATTATGTGTTGGTCAATATTTGTCTAACAAATTAGGTCAAGTCATAGTGTACCACAATCCTAATGCTCGAGACTAATATGTAAAAGTCAACAAAAGTAAATTTGACTCAAAATAATTTCCAAAAATCTATACATGATTAATATATAGTTTAAATATCGTTGTTTTATATTTTTAAATATTTTTAAAAGATTTATTAGAGTAAATAATATAATTTATTTATTAATAAATAAAATTTTATATTAAATTTATATAATAAAATATACTTATATATATATATATATATATATATATATATATATATTAAGTAATAAAATTTATAGGGTTCATTTAATATCATAAAGATAATATGATAGGTATTATTAAAGTAAGTTATTGCACGTAGTAAAATATGTTTGTATCACATATTTATTTGATAAAATAATATCTATAATAATAGTAAGTAAAAGTTGTATTATTTTGTAATAATAATTATTATTATAAAAATATCAATATTTATAATTACTAAGATGACATTAGATAAAACGATAATTCTAATTATGATAACTTTAATATTTACGATAATTTTTAATATTATCTTTAAAATAATAATTCTATTTAAAATAATAATAATAATGATATTTTATAGTAACAATGACATTTCTATTAAAATGATAATTTTTGTTAAAATGATAGTTTTAATACTAACGATACTTTTAATAATAATAGTAATGATAAAAATAATAAGAACGATAATTTTATCTAAATCAATATCTTATAACATTTTAATTTCATCATGATACTCTTACCCATTATTTCCTAATCGTTTCGTTTAATAGCTTTTAATCGTCTTTTATATCGTGTTCATAATAATGATAATAATAGTAATCAAAATAATTAGGTGTTACAAATATTTATTTTAATTACACTAATATTAATAATGATAGTTACTATAACATTATTAACGATAATACTAATAATTATCTTAATGATAATATAGTAATAATAATAATAACAATAACAATAACCATTTTTAAATAATGATATATATATTAATAATGATAATAATGATAATAATAATACCAATAATAATAATAATAATAATAATTGGATAATAATAATAATACTAATTATAACTTTAACGATAATAACGATAGTAATAATAAAAAAATAACAATTTTTAATGATAAATCCCTTTTATTGATAAAGATAATAATAATGATAATAATAAGATAAAACTAGAACGACGATAAAAACGACGATAATAATAATCATTTTTTTTTAATAAAAATATCGAAATTTCAATTGATTATAACTTCTAATCCGTTCATCGAAACCATTCGATATCTAAAGGAAAAGTTCTTAATTTTTCGCTAGCTTTCCAAGGACATGCATATCTTATACCTTATCTCAACCGCAAGTGTAACTAATTCAACATTCAACCTAACCTGTCTAAGGGCAATATCAAAAGTACAAGCATGCATAATCCTAAATACTCGAGCACTAGTCAGGGATACACTATTAGTATGTAAAAGTTAAATTATGAGTACTCACGTATCAATATTGAGATTCAATATTGCAGGAAAGGTACGTAGACGCAACGGAAATGATAAACACTATATTGACCTCACGAGCATACCTATAAACCATACTCAATCACCTCCATAGCTATAACCCATAATTTCCTTAATCCTATCCCACTCGAAAAACAATTTCGAAATCACTCGGACAGCACTCTGTCGTAATATTTTATGTATACTAATAATATCTTGAAATAATACGGAGTAAATATATATATGTAAATCGATTGAGAGAGTTTAGAGAAAAATATTTTCAAGTTTCTATGAAATAATGAAACCTATTGAATTCTATTTATAATAGATTTTTGAATTATTAAAGTGAATTATTAAAGTATGAATTATTAAAGTGAATTATTAAAGTATGAATTATTAAAGTGAATTATTAAAGTATGAATTATTAAAGTGAATTATTAAAGTATGAATTATTAAAGTGAATTATTAAAGTTAAAGTAAAGTAAAAATAAAGTAAAGGTAAAGTTTAAGTATAGTAAAAGTATAAAACTATGTACGTATAATACGCGTATAAATATATATAATCATATTCGTTTAATGGTTCGTGAATCGTTGGAACTTGGTCGAGGTTGAATGAATGTATGAACATAGTTTAAAATTCTTGAAATTTAACTTAACAAATATTGCTTATCTTGTCGGAAACATATAAAGATTAAAGTTTAAATTTGGTTGGAAATTTCCGGGTTGTCACAGTACCTACCCGTTAAAGAAATTTCGTCCCGAAATTTGAGTGGAAAGGTCGTGAATGATAATAAGTATATTTTCATGATGCATACGGGCTAAAAATTAGAGTTTTATCATCAGCGAATAATTTGGATAAACAATCCATTTATATGAAGAGTACGAATGAAGCTAACATAGAAGAGTGAAATGAGTAAGTGTAGATTCATCTTATCATTTGACGTAGATATGATTGATTCCCAGATTTCAAGGGATTTGAAGAAAATCTTCTTAATAAGATTTGACTCTCCGGTAATCAAGGGAATTATGATCCGCTTTAAATGCGATCGTCCATTTTAATTGTTCTGTCGGAGATTTTCTTATAAATTCACCTCCTTCGTTTCCTTACAACTCACACCTTCTGTTGATGCATTTTATGCAAGTTCCTAGACATCTACCCACGTCCATTGCAGGTACAGCAGTTTACAGGCCACCATGATTGCTCGTTATTATCCTATACGTGTTTGTATGTGGTTACAGGAATGAAATTTAGATGTTTGACTATGTTAGACTTAGTTAGACGTACGAGTGAAGCCTCACTAGTACGGCTGACAGGCTCATACGCACGGTTGATGCTGAGCTAAGTCACAATTACAACCTAAATGAGAAGACACGAGTGAGTGATTACCCGTACGGCTGATGAAGCCAACTCGTACTTGTGATGAATGAATCGTATGGGTGAGTCAACATTAGGGGTATATAAAGTCTTATGTTCTTCATTTTAGGTTAAGCCTCTCATTTGTAACACACACTCAGATCTAGTAAGCTCCTCCAATTTTCTCTCAGTCCAAATCACCCAGGTGGTGAATAATAGCTCTAGGTGTTGATCTAATCACACTTGATTTAGTTGTGGTTTGACTAAATTAATCAAAAAAAAAAAATTAATCTATTCACTAGAGGGTTTGATTCACTTATTCCGCGATTGTGTGAGTTAAATCTGTTGATTTCTAAGTTCCTAGTCATATTTCATCACCTTCTATTCTTTCCCCCTCAACTCATATTTTAAAGTATTCATCAATATGCTCCATCCCGTTCTGATTCTCGATATACTTCTAACTTTCATATCGGTCATTCTTCTTTTTCATCTACCGCCGGAAGAATCTATTTACTTCTACTATACTCATGGGTTTATAGTGTTTCTAGTTCTCCCGTGTCTTTATATTGCTATATGCATCGATATATATGGTTTATAATTTCTGGTTTATCGTTGGGCTTTATATGTTCCCTTATATTTCAAAGTCTCTGCTTCTGTCTTCTATAATCATTATCATTAACAGTTAATGCTCTCTTTTATTTGCTGCAATTTATACCCCAATTTTTATTTAGGAGTTTTGTCCTTTTGTTTCTTCTTCTTGCGATTAAGCACCGCTTGTAATGGTCTAGAATTCACAGATATGAATTTCAGAATGAACATTGTTAATGTTCTAGGAAGGAAATTGTGATGGCACGATCTTGACTTGTCAAATTACTAGAATACCTTGGAAAAGGCCGAATCATCAAGAAATGTTTTCTTGATATTTTAGAGGTTAAATAGAATACAAGAGTCGTATAACATGGCACATGATGATATTATGATCTGTGAATCATCACGTTCCATTTAGAAACTCAGCATGACTTACTGTAATATAATCACGTTGATCAAGTGTCATTATATTATACTAATTCATGCTTCAGTTCCCAACACTACTTCAAAATATTCCTATTTTAAACTTGAATGTTTCAGAATTTAGAAACTAAAATAGTTTCTTTTATGATGTAATACAGATAGTGCGAAGAGGTAAATGATTTCAAATAAGAAAAATTAAGAAAATATCTTCAGAAATATGGAGGATATTTATAATGAAAGATATGATGATATTTTAGAATTTCTAATATCAGAGGATGATGAAGAATATTGTCCACAGGGGTTTAGAGTCAGGAGCAAGGTATTCGTTAATGACTTCAGCAGGTACTGAATCATTTGGATCCTTTGAAGTCAGGTTCAGTCTTTGTAATTTGTCCAAAGCCTCCTTCCTACTTTGCTCAATCCGTTTTCCAGTTCCAAAACTTCTCTTTTTCTGCGCTCTGCCAGCACACTTCATCATTATCATTCAGATTTTACCGTTTAAATTCGTTTTTAGTTTTTGCTGCTTCATCAGCATTTTTCCATTTTCGGAGAACCAATTCTTAGTTCGGAGTGTTTTTCAGAAACTTCACATTCAAATTAAGTCCAGAAGATAGACGTTATATATACACATATAACTGTTGGCGTAGACATGCTGCGAGATTTCAAAATACTGATTGCTAATTCCCAATGATTCGTATGGCAATTCTCATTACAAGATGCGAATGAGTAAATGATGGGGTTTCAATAAATAATTATAATGACTTTTTGGAGAGGCTAAAGTCAAAAGGGTAATGAAGTTGTTGGTACATCTGCTAATAATGTGGTGGAATGTAAAAGGTTCCCTGGTAATGATGGTGTATATCTCAAGGTTATAATAAGGTTAGTCTGACTGAAAAGTCGAAGTTGACTTGCTGGAGCTGTGACAAAACTGGCTACTTTGAATAGGAGTCGCAAAGTTATTTTTGGTAATAAATGCCAAAGAATCTGACGCGGATACGTTGTTTAAACTTTTACTTTGATTTCAAGAGTTTTTCGGGTACATAACTGTGGGTAACATGTGGTTGGATCATCATCTCGATTGCTCATCATTCGAAGTGTCTTCAGAAATTTTCGAAGGGTTTGAACACAGATTGTAATCGTTAACATACATTTGATGTTCTAACACAGTTTTGAAGTCAAAATATAGCTTGTGAAAGATGTAAGGATCTAAGAGTGATGATTTTGGTCATATCTCAAGTTGAATTTTGAGATTTCAAAATCAGAATATGTAATTAAATTTTGAATGAGTATGCTTGTTTTGATTTCTATAAAAGAATGTATATTGTTGTGAAAGTAAGGAGTATAATGGATGATTTGCTGAATCAGATTCGAAGAATGTAACATATTAATTGTGAATTTATATATCTCTCGTGTATTACCTACCCGTTAAAAAAAAATTCACAATTAATATTTTGTACAAAAGAATTTTATTACAGTCTTTATGAAAATATATATATGTATATTTTCTTCAAATGTAACATAGATTTAATGAGTTAATGTTAAATTAAACTCATTTGATTTACGGTTAAAACTAGAATTGAATAATCTCAAAAGGCTTTAAAAAGTACATAACTTTTACGCAGTATTTCTTTAATGACATTGAAATTATGAATCAATACTTCGTTATTTGTTGATGTATGATTTTCGGTTCGTGGAATTCTTGTGAATTTCGCAAAGTACGAATGATGTTATCTGAAAATTTTCGGGTACATCGATAATGAAAGTGTAAAATCAAATATATACTTGATTTATTATGAATTGGAATTTGTTGAATTGTGACAGAGATTGTAGTTAACGCTGGTTAAGTTGCGGCCGAAGGACGTACATTATTGCATATTTGTAATATGAATTAACCGAGTAGTTAAGATTCACACACAATAGCTTAGCACGGAAAGATTTATTTCAAAATATATATATATATATTATACATATAATTTCTTCAGAGGGAATGAGTTAATTCTTCATAACTCGTTGATACAATATACACGTTATTGATTCGTAATGATGTCCACAGTGATTCTTGAACTGATGGAGTTTGTGATGTTATCGGTGTTGTTGATTCGGATGTTGACTGTACTGACGATGCTGGTAACGCTGACGGTACTGTTGATGTTGTTGGTAAAGCAAGTTTAGCTTGTTAATCACACACCATTTTTGTCAGGGTTTCTACTCTTCCTTCTATCATTTTGGTTCGTTTAACTGATTTATGGTTAGGGCTAGATTAGATAATCTCTAAGACTTTAGAGATTACATAATCGCCGCGGAATATTTCTCCAATGAAGTTATGAATTAATACTTCGTCAGTTATTGTTGTTGGTACTCCTTGGTATCTACGGTGCGTATGACGTTGATGCTCGTGGGACAGATTGTGAAGTTGAGGTTTACGACGCAGTTGTGGTTGGAGGTGGTTATGGTACTGTTGGCGTTGATGATGGTGGCACTGGTTATGCTACTGGTGCTGCTGCTGGTGTTTGTAATCTTTGCACCATATTCTCCAAAGCCACTACCCGAGCGCGAAGCTCGTTGACTTCTTCTATTATACCGGGGTGATTGTCGGTTCGGGCGAGCGGATAAATATAATCTAGAATTTGATGTAGTATATAATCGTGACGAGATACTCTGGAAATGAGAGAGAAAATGGTGTTTCGGATTGGTTCGCTGGTAAGTGCTTCAGGTTCTTCGTTAAGAGGGCAATGGGGTGGATAGAAGGGATCACCTTCTTCTTGTCTCCAATGATTGAGGAGGCTACGAACCCATCCCCAATTCATCCAGAATAGATGATGGCTGATTGGTTGATCCATTCCGGTCACACTGCTTTCAGAGCTGGAGTGGGATTCCATTTCAGAATTCGAGGAACTTGAATTAATGATGAATTCCATTTCGTACGATTGAATAAGGATTTTTTTTCGATATGAAATGATTTTCGGTTATCGGATGGTATTCTAATTACATAGAATATCCATAGATATAGAACAAAAGATTTCGTAGATTACGGAGGAATTTGCGGGATATGTCAGGTAAAGTTTAAAGTAACAGATACGATAAGATATGATTTAGCATATACGCTAAGATATGAATTTTGTCTATACACTACTCATGCAATTAATGTAGCAAGACGTGTCTAGACTAGTAATGATAAGCAGGTAATTTTCTAAGAATGATAAGCAGATGATTTCCGACTAAAAATGATAAGCAAAACTTTTGACATGCAGACACGGTCGAAGTCCAGACTCACTAATGCATCCTAACAACTTATCAGTTAGACACACTAATGCAGACATGGTTCGCTAAGACCACCGCTCTGATACCAACTGAAAGGACCCGTTCATATACATTATAAACGATTCACAATAGTTGATTACATTGCGAGGTATTTGACCTCTATATGATACATTTTACAAACATTGCATTCGTTTTTAAAAGACAATCTTTCTTTACATCAAAATTTGACAGGCATGCATACTATTTCATAATATCCACTATCCAACTATAAATTGATTTAATAATAATCTTTGATGAATTCAATGACTCGAATGCAACGCTCTTCGAAATATGCTATGAAAGACTCCAAGTAATATCTTTAAAATGAGCAAATGCACAGCGGAAGATTTCTTTAACACCTGAGAATAAACATGCTTTAAAGTGTCAACCAAAAGGTTGGTGAGTTCATTAGTTTATCATAATCATTTATTTCCATCATTTTAATAGACCACAAGAATTTCATTTCCAGTTCTCATAAATATACGTCGCATGCATAGAGACAAAAATAATCATTCATATGGTGAACACCTGGTAACCGACATTAACTAGATACATATAAGAATATCCCCTATCATTCCGGGATCCTCCTTCAGACATGATATAAATTTCGAAGTACTAAAGCATCCGGTACTTTGGATGGGGTTTGTTAGGCCCAATAGATCTATCTTTAGGATTCGCGTCAATTAGGGTGTCTGTTCCCTAATTCTTAGATTACCAGACTTAATAAAAAGGGGTATATTCGATTTCGATAATTCAACCATATAATGTAGTTTCGATTACTTGTGTCTATTTCGTAAAACATTTATAAAAATTGCGCATGTATTCTCAGCCCAAAAATATAAAGGGTAAAAAGGCAAATGAAACTCACCATACTGTATTTCGTAGTAAAAATACAAATAACGTCATTGAACAAGTGCAAGGTTGGCCTCGGATTCACGAACCTAAATTAATTATATATAATTATGTGTTGGTCAATATTTGTCTAACAAATTAGGTCAAGTCATAGTGTACCACAATCCTAATGCTCGAGACTAATATGCAAAAGTCAACAAAAGTAAATTTGACTCAAAATAATTTCCAAAAATCTATACATGATTAATATATAGTTTAAATATCGTTGTTTTATATTTTTAAATATTTTTAAAAGATTTATTAGAGTAAATAATATAATTTATTTATTAATAAATAAAATTTTATATTAAATTTATATAATAAAATATACTTATATATATATATATATATATTAAGTAATAAAATTTATAGGGTTCATTTAATATCATAAAGATAATATGATAGGTATTATTAAAGTAAGTTATTGCACGTAGTAAAATATGTTTGTATCACATATTTATTTGATAAAATAATATCTATAATAATAGTAAGTAAAAGTTGTATTATTTTGTAATAATAATTATTATTATAAAAATATCAATATTTATAATTACTAAGATGACATTAGATAAAACGATAATTCTAATTATGATAACTTTAATATTTACGATAATTTTTAATATTATCTTTAAAATAATAATTCTATTTAAAATAATAATAATAATGATATTTTATAGTAACAATGACATTTCTATTAAAATGATAATTTTTGTTAAAATGATAGTTTTAATACTAACGATACTTTTAATAATAATAGTAATGATAAAAATAATAAGAACGATAATTTTATCTAAATCAATATCTTATAACATTTTAATTTCATCATGATACTCTTACCCATTATTTCCTAATCGTTTCGTTTAATAGCTTTTAATCGTCTTTTATATCGTGTTCATAATAATGATAATAATAGTAATCAAAATAATTAGGTGTTACAAATATTTATTTTAATTACACTAATATTAATAATGATAGTTACTATAACATTATTAACGATAATACTAATAATTATCTTAATGATAATATAGTAATAATAATAATAACAATAACAATAACCATTTTTAAATAATGATATATATATTAATAATGATAATAATGATAATAATAATACCAATAATAATAATAATAATAATAATTGGATAATAATAATAATACTAATTATAACTTTAACGATAATAACGATAGTAATAATAAAAAAATAACAATTTTTAATGATAAATCCCTTTTATTGATAAAGATAGTAATAATGATAATAATAAGATAAAACTAGAACGACGATAAAAACGACGATAATAATAATCATTTTTTTTTAATAAAAATATCGAAATTTCAATTGATTATAACTTCTAATCCGTTCATCGAAACCATTCGATATCTAAAGGAAAAGTTCTTAATTTTTCGCTAGCTTTCCAAGGACATGCATATCTTATACCTTATCTCAACCGCAAGTGTAACTAATTCAACATTCAACCTAACCTGTCTAAGGGCAATATCAAAAGTACAAGCATGCATAATCCTAAATACTCGAGCACTAGTCAGGGATACACTATTAGTATGTAAAAGTTAAATTATGAGTACTCACGTATCAATATTGAGATTCAATATTGCAGGAAAGGTACGTAGACGCAACGGAAATGATAAACACTATATTGACCTCACGAGCATACCCATAAACCATACTCAATCACCTCCATAGCTATAACCCATAATTTCCTTAATCCTATCCCACTCGAAAAACAATTTCGAAATCACTCGGACAGCACTCTGTCGTAATATTTTATGTATACTAATAATATCTTGAAATAATACGGAGTAAATATATATATGTAAATCGATTGAGAGAGTTTAGAGAAAAATATTTTCAAGTTTCTATGAAATAATGAAACCTATTGAATTCTATTTATAATAGATTTTTGAATTATTAAAGTGAATTATTAAAGTATGAATTATTAAAGTGAATTATTAAAGTATGAATTATTAAAGTGAATTATTAAAGTATGAATTATTAAAGTGAATTATTAAAGTATGAATTATTAAAGTGAATTATTAAAGTTAAAGTAAAGTAAAAATAAAGTAAAGGTAAAGTTTAAGTATAGTAAAAGTATAAAACTATGTACGTATAATACGCGTATAAATATATATAATCATATTCGTTTAATGGTTCGTGAATCGTTGGAACTTGGTCGAGGTTGAATGAATGTATGAACATAGTTTAAAATTCTTGAAATTTAACTTAACAAATATTGCTTATCTTGTCGGAAACATATAAAGATTAAAGTTTAAATTTGGTTGGAAATTTCCGGGTTGTCACAGTTAACCCATTATTTATTATAACAAATGAGATGTTAAATTGTTATATTATCATGATATTATGATATATAATATATCTTAGTATGATATATATACAGTTAAATGTCGTTACAACGATAATCGTTACATATATGTCTCGTTTCGAAATCATTAAGTTAGTAGTCTTATTTTTACATATGTATTTCATTGTTAATACACTTAATAATATATTTACTTATCATTTAACATAATTAACCAAGTGTATCAATATCTTAATATGATTTATATGTACCTAGTAAGACGTTGTTATAACGATAATCGTTATATATCGTTTTCGAGTTTCTTAAATTAATAGTCTCATTTTTATGTATATAACTCATTGTTAAAATACCTAATGAGATACATACTTATAATAAAATCATGTTAACTATATATATAACCATATATATGTCATCGTATAGTTTTTACAAGTTTTAACGTTCGTGAATCACCGGTCAACTTGGGTGGTCAATTGTCTATATGAAACCTATTTCAATTAATCAATTCTTAACAAGTTTGATTGCTTAACATGTTGGAAACACTTAATCATGTAAATAATAATTTCATTTAATATATATATATAAACATGGAAAAGTTCAGGTCACTACAGTACCTACCCGTTAAATAAATTTTGTCCCGAAATTTTAAGCAATTGGAGGTGTTGACGTATCTTCTGGAAATAAATGCGGGTATTTCTTCTTCATCTGATCTTCACGCTCCCAGGTGAACTCGGGTCCTCTAGGAGCATTCCATCGAACCTTAACAATCGGTATCTTGTTTTGTTTAAGTCTCTTAACCTCACGATCCATTATTTCAACGGGTTCTTCAATGAATTGAAGTTTTTCATTGATTTGGATTTCGTCCAACGGAATAGTGAGATCTTCTTTAGCAAAACATTTCTTCAAATTTGAGACGTGGAAAGTGTTATGTACAGCCGTGAGTTGTTGAGGTAGCTCCAGTTGGTAAGCTACTGGTCCGACACGATCTATAATCTTGAATGGTCCAATGTACCTTGGATTTAGTTTCCCCCGTTTACCAAATCGAACAACGCCTTTCCAAGGTGAAACCTTAAGCATGACCATTTCTCCAATTTCAAACTCTATATCTTTTCTTTTACTGTCCGCGTAGCTCTTTTGTCGACTCTGGGCGGTTTTCAATCTTTGTTCAATTTGGATGATTTTCTCGGTAGTTTCTTGTATTATCTCCGAACCCGTAATCTGTCTATCCCCCACTTCACTCCAACAAATCGGAGACCTGCACTTTCTACCATAAAGTGCTTCAAACGGCGCCATCTCAATGCTTGAATGGTAGTTGTTGTTGTAGGAAAATTCTGCTAATGGTAGATGTCGATCCCAACTATTTCCGAAATCAATAACACAAGCTCGTAGCATGTCTTCAAGCGTTTATATCGTCCTTTCGCTCTGCCCATCAGTTTGTGGATGATAGGCAGTACTCATGTCTAGACGAGTTCCCAATGCTTGCTGTAATGTCTGCCAGAATCTTGAAATAAATCTGTCATCCCTATCAGAGATAATAGAGATTGGTATTCCATGTCTGGAGATGACTTCCTTCAAATACAGTCGTGCTAACTTCTCCATCTTGTCATCTTCTCTTATTGGCAGGAAGTGTGCTGACTTGGTGAGACGATCAACTATTACCCAAATAGTATCATAACCACTTGCAGTCCTTGGCAATTTAGTAATGAAATCCATGGTAATGTTTTCCCATTTCCATTCCGGGATTTCAGGTTGTTGTAGTAGACCTGATGGTTTCTGATGTTCATCTTTGACCTTAGAACACGTCAAACATTCTCCTACATATTTAACAATATCGGCTTTCATACCTGGCCACCAAAAATGTTTCTTAAGTTCCTTGTACATCTTCCCCGTTCCAGGATGTATTGAGTATCTGGTTTTATGAGCTTCTCTAAGTACCATTTCTCTCATATCTCCAAATTTTGGTACCCAAATTCTTTCAGCCCTATACCGGGTTCTGTCTTCCCGAATATTAAGATGCTTCTCCGATCCTTTGGGTATTTCATCCTTTAAATTTCCCTCTTTTAAAACTCCTTGTTGCGCCTCCTTTATTTGAGTAGTAAGGTTAGTGTGAATCATTATATTCATAGATTTTACTCGAATGGGTTCTCTGTCCTTTCTGCTCAAGGCGTCAGCTACCATATTTGCCTTCCCCGGGTGGTAATGAATCTCAAAGTCGTAATCATTCAACAATTCAATCTACCTACGCTGCCTCATATTCAGTTGTTTCTGATTAAATATGTGTTGAAGACTTTTGTGGTCGGTATATATAATACTTTTGACCCCATATAAGTAGTGCCTCCAAGTCTTTAATGCAAAAACAACCGCGCCTAATTCCAAATCATGCGTCGTATAATTTTGCTCGTGAATCTTCAATTGTCTAGACGCATAAGTAATCACCTTCGTCCGTTGCATTAATACACAACCGAGACCTTGCTTTGATGCGTCACAATAAATCACAAAATCATCATTCCCTTCAGGCAATGACAATATAGGTGCCGTAGTTAGCTTTTTCTTCAATAACTGAAACGTCTTCTCTTGTTCATCCTTCCATTCAAATTTCTTCCCTTTATGCGTTAATGCAGTCAAGGGTTTTGCTATTTTGGAGAAATCTTGGATGAATCTTCTGTAGTAACCAGCCAATCCTAAAAATTGACGTATATGCTTAGGAGTTTTTGGGGTTTCCCACTTTTCAACGGTTTCGATCTTTGCCGAGTCCTCCTGGATACCTTCTTTGTTCACTATGTGACCGAGGAATTGAACTTCTTCCAACCAAAATGCACACTTTGAAAACTTAGCGTACAGTTTTTCTTTCCTCAATACTTCTAGCACTTTTCTCAAATGTTCTTCGTGCTCTTGATCATTTTTTGAGTAAATAAGTGTGTCATCGATGAAAATAATGACAAACTTGTCAAGATATGGCCCACACACTCGGTTCATAAGGTCCATGAACACAGCTGGTGCATTAGTCAATCCAAACTGCATAACCATAAACTCGTAATGACCATAACGCGTCCTAAAAGCAGTTTTTGGAATATCATCCTCCTTTACTCGCATTTGATGATATCCAGAACATAAATCGATCTTCGAATAAACCGACGAGCCTTGTAGTTGATCAAATAAGTCGTCAATTCTCGGCAGTGGATAACGGTTTTTGATGGTAAGTTTGTTCAACTCTCTGTAGTCAATACACAACCTAAATGTACCATCCTTCTTCTTGACAAACAAAACAGGAGCTCCCCATGGTGATGTGCTTGGTCGAATGAAACCACGTTCTAATAGTTCTTGCAGTTGACTTTGCAGTTCTTTCATCTCGCTGGGTGCGAGTCTATAAGGAGCACGAGCTATTGGTGCAGCTCCTAGTACAAGATCTATTTGAAATTCAACAGATCGATGTGGAGGTAGTCCCGGTAATTCTTTCGGAAATACATCGGGAAATTCTTTTGCGACGGGAACATCATTGATGCTCTTTTCTTCAGTTTGTACTTTCTCGACGTGTGCTAGAACAGCATAGCAACCTTTTCTTATTAGTTTTTGTGCCTTCAAATTACTAATAAGATGTAGCTTCATGTTGCCCTTTTCTCCGTACACCATTAAGGGTTCTCATTCTTCTCGTACAATGCGAATTGCATTTTTTTAATATACGATCTCTGCTTTCACCTTCTTCAGCCAGTCCATGCCAACTATTCCATCAAAACTCCCTAACTCTACTGGTATCAAATCAATCTTAAATATTTTGCTACCCAGTTTAATTTCTCGATTCCGGCATATATTATCTGCTGAAATTAATTTACCGTTTGCTAATTCGAGTAAAAATTTACTATCCAACGGAGTCAATGGACAACTTAATTTAGCACAAAAATCTCTACTCATATAGCTTCTATCCGCACACGAATCAAATAAAACGTAAGCAGATTTATCGTCAATAAGAAACGTACCCGTAACAAGCCCCGGGTCTTCCTGTGCCTCTGCCGCATTAATATTGAAAACTCTTCTGCGGCCTTGTCCATTCGTGTTCTCCTGGTTCGGGCAATTTCTAATAATGTGGCCCGGTTTTCCACATTTATAACAAACTACATTGGCATAACTTGCTCCGACACTACTTGCTCCGCCATTACTCGTTCAGACACCATTTGTTCCTTTCGTTCTGTTAACCTGAAATGTCCCGTTCTTATTGATTAAAAACGTTCCATATTAATTGATTTCGTTGCGAGGTTTTGACCTCTATATGAGACGTTTTTCAAAGACTGCATTCATTTTTAAACAAACCATAACCTTTATTTCATCAATAAAGGTTTAAAAAGCTTTACGTAGATTATCAAATAATGATAATCTAAAATATCCTGTTTACACACGACCATTACATAATGGTTTACAATACAAATATGTTACAACAAAATAAGTTCCTTGAATGCAGTTTTTACACAATATCATACAAGCATGGACTCCAAATCTTGTCCTTATTTAAGTATGCGACAGCGGAAGCTCTTAATAATCTCCTGAGAATAAACATGCTTAAAACGTCAACAAAAATGTTGGTGAGTTATAGGTTTAACCTATATATATCAAATCGTAACAATAGACCACAAGATTTCATATTTCAATACACATCCCATACATAGAGATAAAAATCATTCATATGGTGAACACCTGGTAACCGACAATAACAAGATGCATATATAAGAATATCCCCATCATTCCGGGACACCCTTCGGATATGATATAAATTTCGAAGTACTAAAGCATCCGGTACTTTGGATGGGGTTTGTTAGGCCCAATAGATCTATCTTTAGGATTCGCGTCAATTAGGGTGTCTGTTCCCTAATTCTTAGATTACCAGACTTAATAAAAAGGGGCATATTCGATTTCGATAATTCAACCATAGAATGTAGTTTCACGTACTTGTGTCTATTTTGTAAATCATTTATAAAACCTGCATGTATTCTCATCCCAAAAATATTAGATTTTAAAAGTGGGACTATAACTCACTTTCACAGATTTTTACTTCGTCGGGAAGTAAGACTTGGCCACTGGTTGATTCACGAACCTATAACAATATATACATATATATCAAAGTATGTTCAAAATATATTTACAACACTTTTAATATATTTTGATGTTTTAAGTTTATTAAGTCAGCTGTCCTCGTTAGTAACCTACAACTAGTTGTCCACAGTTAGATGTACAGAAATAAATCGATAAATATTATCTTGAATCAATCCACGACCCAGTGTATACGTATCTCAGTATTGATCACAACTCAAACTATATATATTTTGGAATCAACCTCAACCCTGTATAGCTAACTCCAACATTCACATATAGAGTGTCTATGGTTGTTCCGAAATATATATAGATGTGTCGACATGATAGGTCGAAACATTGTATACGTGTCTATGGTATCTCAAGATTACATAATATATAATACAAGTTGATTAAGTTATGGTTGGAATAGATTTGTTACCAATTTTCACGTAGCTAAAATGAGAAAAATTATCCAATCTTGTCTTACCCATAACTTCTTCATTTTAAATCCGTTTTGAGTGAATCAAATTGCTATGGTTTCATATTGAACTCTATTTTATGAATCTAAACAAAAAAAGTATAGGTTTCTAGTCGGAAAAATAAGTTACAAGTCGTTTTTGTAAAGGTAGTCATTTCAGTCGAAAGAACGACGTCTAGATGACCATTTTAGAAAACATACTTCCACTTTGAGTTTAACCATAATTTTTGGATATAGTTTCATGTTCATAATAAAAATCATTTTCTCAGAATAACAACTTTTAAATCAAAGTTTATCATAGTTTTTAATTAACTAACCCAAAACAGCCCGCGGTGTTACTACGACGGCGTAAATCCGGTTTTACGGTGTTTTTCGTGTTTCCAGGTTTTAAATCATTAAGTTAGCATATCATATAGATATAGAACATGTGTTTAGTTGATTTTAAAAGTCAAGTTAGAAGGATTAACTTTTGTTTGCGAACAAGTTTAGAATTAACTAAACTATGTTCTAGTGATTACAAGTTTAAACCTTCGAATAAGATAGCTTTATATGTATGAATCGAATGATGTTATGAACATCATTACTACCTTAAGTTCCTTGGATGAACCTACTGGAAAAGAGAAAAATGGATCTAGCTTCAATGGATCCTTGGATGGCTCAAAGTTCTTGAAGCAAAATCATGACACGAAAACAAGTTCAAGTAAGATCATCACTTGAAATAAGATTGTTATAGTTATAGAAATTGAACCAAAGTTTGAATATGATTATTACCTTGTATTAGAATGATAACCTACTGTAAGAAACAAAGATTTCTTGAGGTTGGATGATCACCTTACAAGATTGGAAGTGAGCTAGCAAACTTGAAAGTATTCTTGATTTTATGAAACTAGAACTTTTGGAATTTATGAAGAACACTTAGAACTTGAAGATAGAACTTGAGAGAGTTCAATTAGATGAAGAAAATTGAAGAATGAAAGTGTTTGTAGGTGTTTTTGGTCGTTGGTGTATGGATTAGATATAAAGGATATGTAATTTTGTTTTCATGTAAATAAGTCATGAATGATTACTCATATTTTTGTAATCTTATGAGATATTTCATGCTAGTTGCCAAATGATGGTTCCCACATGTGTTAGGTGACTCACATGGGCTGCTAAGAGCTGATCATTGGAGTGTATATACCAATAGTACATACATCTAAAAGCTGTGTATTGTACGAGTACGAATACGGGTGCATACGAGTAGAATTATTGATGAAACTGAACGAGAATGTAATTGTAAGCATTTTTGTTAAGTAGAAGTATTTTGATAAGTGTATTGAAGTCTTTCAAAAGTGTATAAATACATATTAAAACACTACATGTATATACATTTTAACTGAGTCGTTAAGTCATCGTTAGTCGTTACATGTAAGTGTTGTTTTGAAACCTTTAGGTTAACGATCTTGTTAAATGTTGTTAACCCAATGTTTATAATAACAAAAGAGATTTTAAATTATTATATTATCATGATATTATGATGTACGAATATCTCTTAATATGATATATATACATTAAATGTCGTTACAACGATAAACGTTACATATATGTCTCGTTTCAAAATCATTAAGTTAGTAGTCTTGTTTTTACATATGTAGTTCATTGTTAATATAATTAATGATATGTTTACTTATCATAATATCATGTTACCTATATATATAACCATATATATGTCATCATATAGTTTTTTTACAAGTTTTAACGTTCGTGAATCACCGGTCAACTTGGGTGGTCAATTGTCTATATGAAACCTATTTCAATTAATCAAGTCTTAACAAGTTTGATTGCTTAACATGTTGGAAACATTTAATCATGTAAACATCAATCTCAATTAATATATATAAACATGGAAAAGTTCGGGTCACTACAGTACCTACCCGTTAAATAAATTTCGTCCCGAAATTTTAAGCTGTTGAAGGTGTTGACGAATCTTCTGGAAATAGATGCGGGTATTTCTTCTTCATCTGATCTTCACGCTCCCAGGTGAACTCGGGTCCTCTACGAGCATTCCATCGAACCTTAACAATTGGTATCTTGTTTTGCTTAAGTCTTTTAACCTCGCGATCCATTATTTCGACGGGTTCTTCGATGAATTGGAGTTTTTCGTTGATTTGGATTTCATCTAACGGAATAGTGAGATCTTCTTTAGCAAAACATTTCTTCAAATTCGAGACGTGGAAAGTGTTATGTACAGCCGCGAGTTGTTGAGGTAACTCAAGTCGGTAAGCTACTGGTCCGACACGATCAATAATCTTGAATGGTCCAATATACCTTGGATTTAATTTCCCTCGTTTACCAAATCGAACAACGCCTTTCCAAGGTGAAACTTTAAGCATGACCATCTCTCCAATTTCAAATTCTATATCTTTTCTTTTAATGTCAGCGTAGCTCTTTTGTCGACTTTGGGCGGTTTTCAACCGTTGTTGAATTTGGATGATCTTCTCGGTAGTTTCTTGTATAATCTCCGGACCCGTAATCTGTCTATCCCCCACCTCACTCCAACAAATCGGAGACCTGCACTTTCTACCATAAAGTGCTTCAAACGGTGCCATCTCAATGCTTGAATGGTAGCTGTTGTTGTAGGAAAATTCTGCTAACGGTAGATGTCGATCCCAACTGTTTCCGAAATCAATAACACATGCTCGTAGCATGTCTTCAAGCGTTTGTATCGTCCTTTCACTCTGCCCATCAGTTTGTGGATGATAGGCAGTACTCATGTCTAGACGAGTTCCTAATGCTTGCTGTAATGTCTGCCATTACTCGTTCCGACACCATTTGTTCCTTTCGTTCTACTAACCCCTGGTCCGTAGACCTCACACTTCTCCGCGCTATGACCATTTCTTTTACACTTGTTGCAAAATTTGGTGCAGAACCCCGAGTGATTCTTTTCACACCTTTGGCATAGTTGCTTATGATTGTTGTTGTTGTTGCGGTTATTATTGTTGTTGGGATGATTGTTGTAGTTGCTGTTGTTGTTGTTGTTGTTGTTGTTGGGCCGTTTGTTGTAGTTGCGATTGATGTTGCGATTGTTGGGATAATTGTTGCGATTATTGTTGTAATTGCTGTTGTTGTTGTATTGGTGATTCTTATCACCGTTTTCCTCCCACTTTCTTTTGACTTGCTTCACATTGGCCTCTTCAGCAGTCTGTTCTTTAATTCTTTCTTCAATCTGGTTCACTAGTTTGTGAGCCATTCTACATGCCTGTTGTATGGAGGCGGGCTCGTGTGAACTTATATCTTCTTGGATTCTTTCCGGTAATCCTTTCACAAACGCGTCGATCTTCTCTTCCTCATCTTCGAATGCTCCCGGACACAATAGGCACAATTCTGTGAATCGTCTTTCGTACGTGGTAATATCAAATCCTTGGGTTCGTAACCCTCTAAGTTCTGTCTTGAGCTTATTGACCTCGGTTCTGGGACGGTACTTCTCGTTCATCAAGTGCTTGAATGCTGACCACGGTAGTGCGTACGCATCATCTTGTCCCACTTGCTCTAGATAGGTATTCCACCATGTTAACGCAGAACCTGTGAAGGTATGCGTAGCGTACTTCACTTTGTCCTCTTCAGTACACTTACTTATGGCAAACACCGATTCAACCTTCTCGGTCCACCGTTTCAATCCGATCGGTCCTTCGGTTCCATCAAATTCCAAAGGTTTGCAGGCAGTGAATTCTTTGTAGGTGCATCCTACACGATTTCCTGTACTGCTAGATCCAAGGTTATTGTTGGTATGTAGCGCAGCCTGTACTGCGGCTATGTTTGAAGCTAGAAAAGTACGGAATTCCTCTTCATTCATATTCACGGTGTGTCGAGTAGTCGGTGCCATTTCCTTCAAAATAGTTAAATGGAACAAGTTAATCATACAGAATATTAAGAGTAGTTAATAGTATTTCGTAGCATAATATGAACTCATTTATAAAAGCTTTTTCTTCATATTAGCGTTTTATAAGTTTAAATTCGGGTAGTACCTACCCGTTAAGTTCATACTTAGTAGCTAATATACAATTCAACTACTACAATTCTATATGAAAAACTGATTATAATAATATTTCGCGTTCAAACTTTTATACAATATTTTACAAACTTACAATACCGCTTATTTTACATAAAGCATGAAATATAGCACACAATAACTTTGATACAAGATAGTTGTGAAGACAATTCTAGCTAGTACACAAGTCGTTCAGCAAAGGCAATAAATACACGTAATTCATACGTCCAGAAACAAGTCATGCATTCTGGTTTTACTAGGACTACTTCCCATCCTTGGTCTTGTGCAACATAACCGTTATGGCCGTTGATAAGACAGCGTGTTGTAACGTCATCAAAGGGACGAGGGTTACGTAATGTCCAACAGTCCCGTAATAATCTAAAAACCTCATTTCTTACCCCAATTACCGACTCCGTCACTTGTGGAAACGTTTTGTTTAATAGTTGTAGCCCGATGTTCTTGTTCTCACTTTGGTGAGAAGCGAACATTACTAATCCGTAAGCATAACATGCTTCTTTATGTTGCATGTTAGCCGCTTTTTCTAAATCACGAAGTCCAATATTCGGATATATTGAGTCAAAATAATTTCTTAACCCGTTGCGTAAAATAGCATTTGGGTTCCCCGCAATATATGCGTCAAAGTAAACACATCGTAACTTATGGGTTTCCCAATGTGATATCCCCCATCTTTCAAACGAAAGTCTCTTATAAACCAAGACATTCTTGGAACGTTCTTCGAATGTCTTACAAACTGATCTCGCCTTAAATAGTTGTGCCGAAGAATTCTGGCCGACTCTAGACAAGATTTCATCAATCATGTCTCCGGGTAGGTCTCTTAAAATATTGGGTTGTCTATCCATTTTGTATTTTTAAACTGTAAAATAGACAAGAGTTAGATTCATAAAAAAAAATACTTATTAATACAAGCAATTTTTACATATATCATAAAGCATAAGAACACTATATTCCATATATTACACCACACGAATACAACTATCTTATTCCGACTCGCTCGTTTCTTCTTCTTCGGTTTTGGTTCGTTTTGCCAAGTTTCTAGGGATATATGATGTTCCCCTAATACGAACCGTCGTTGTCCACATTGGTTTAGAAAAACCTGGTGGTTTAGAGGTTCCCGGGTCATTGTTACAACTTAAGGACTTCGGGGGTTGACGATACATATAAAGTTCATCGGGGTTGGAATTAGATTTCTCTATTTTTATGCCCTTTCCCTTATTATTTTCTTTTGCCTTTTTAAATTCAGTTGGGGTAATTTCTATAACATCATCGGAATTCTCGTCGGAATCCGATTCATCGGAGAATTGGTAATCCTCCCAATATTTTGCTTCCTTGGCGGAAACACCATTGACCATAATTAACTTTGGTCGGTTGGTTGAGGATTTTCTTTTACTTAACCGTTTTATTATTTCCCCCACCGGTTCTATTTCTTCATCCGGTTCCGATTCTTCTTCCGGTTCCGATTCTTCTTCCGGTTCCGACTCTTCTTCCGGTTCCTCTTCGGGAACTTGTGAATCAGTCCACAAATTATTCCAATTTACATTTGACTCTTCATTATTATTAGGTGAGTCAATGGGACTTGTTCTAGAGGTAGACATCTATCACATAATATCAAACACGTTAAGAGATTAATATATCACATAATATTCATATGTTAAAAATATATAGTTTCCAACAAAAATGTTAAGCAATCATTTTTAAAGAAAACACGGTCGAAGTCCAGACTCACTAATGCATCCTAACAAACTCGATAAGACACACTAATGCAAATTTTCTGGTTCTCTAAGACCAACGCTCTGATACCAACTGAAATGTCCCGTTCTTATTGATTAAAAACGTTCCATATTAATTGATTTCGTTGCGAGGTTTTGACCTCTATATGAGACGTTTTTCAAAGACTGCATTCATTTTTAAACAAACCATAACCTTTATTTCATCAATAAAGGTTTAAAAAGCTTTACGTAGATTATCAAATAATGATAATCTAAAATATCCTGTTTACACACGACCATTACATAATGGTTTACAATACAAATATGTTACAACAAAATAAGTTCCTTGAATGCAGTTTTTACACAATATCATACAAGCATGGACTCCAAATCTTGTCCTTATTTAAGTATGCGACAGCGGAAGCTCTTAATAATCTCCTGAGAATAAACATGCTTAAAACGTCAACAAAAATGTTGGTGAGTTATAGGTTTAACCTATATATATCAAATCGTAACAATAGACCACAAGATTTCATATTTCAATACACATCCCATACATAGAGATAAAAATCATTCATATGGTGAACACCTGGTAACCGACAATAACAAGATGCATATATAAGAATATCCCCATCATTCCGGGACACCCTTCGGATATGATATAAATTTCGAAGTACTAAAGCATCCGGTACTTTGGATGGGGTTTGTTAGGCCCAATAGATCTATCTTTAGGATTCGCGTCAATTAGGGTGTCTGTTCCCTAATTCTTAGATTACCAGACTTAATAAAAAGGGGCATATTCGATTTCGATAATTCAACCATAGAATGTAGTTTCACGTACTTGTGTCTATTTTGTAAATCATTTATAAAACCTGCATGTATTCTCATCCCAAAAATATTAGATTTTAAAAGTGGGACTATAACTCACTTTCACAGATTTTTACTTCGTCGGGAAGTAAGACTTGGCCACTGGTTGATTCACGAACCTATAACAATATATACATATATATCAAAGTATGTTCAAAATATATTTACAACACTTTTAATATATTTTGATGTTTTAAGTTTATTAAGTCAGCTGTCCTCGTTAGTAACCTACAACTAGTTGTCCACAGTTAGATGTACAGAAATAAATCGATAAATATTATCTTGAATCAATCCACGACCCAGTGTATACGTATCTCAGTATTGATCACAACTCAAACTATATATATTTTGGAATCAACCTCAACCCTGTATAGCTAACTCCAACATTCACATATAGAGTGTCTATGGTTGTTCCGAAATATATATAGATGTGTCGACATGATAGGTCGAAACATTGTATACGTGTCTATGGTATCTCAAGATTACATAATATATAATACAAGTTGATTAAGTTATGGTTGGAATAGATTTGTTACCAATTTTCACGTAGCTAAAATGAGAAAAATTATCTAATCTTGTCTTACCCATAACTTCTTCATTTTAAATCCGTTTTGAGTGAATCAAATTGCTATGGTTTCATATTGAACTCTATTTTATGAATCTAAACAAAAAAAGTATAGGTTTCTAGTCGGAAAAATAAGTTACAAGTCGTTTTGGTAAAGGTAGTCATTTCAGTCGAAAGAACGACGTCTAGATGACCATTTTAGAAAACATACTTCCACTTTGAGTTTAACCATAATTTTTGGATATAGTTTCATGTTCATAATAAAAATCATTTTCTCAGAATAACAACTTTTAAATCAAAGTTTATCATAGTTTTTAATTAACTAACCCAAAACAGCCCGCGGTGTTACTACGACGGCGTAAATCCGGTTTTACGGTGTTTTTCGTGTTTCCAGGTTTTAAATCATTAAGTTAGCATATCATATAGATATAGAACATGTGTTTAGTTGATTTTAAAAGTCAAGTTAGAAGGATTAACTTTTGTTTGCGAACAAGTTTAGAATTAACTAAACTATGTTCTAGTGATTACAAGTTTAAACCTTCGAATAAGATAGCTTTATATGTATGAATCGAATGATGTTATGAACATCATTACTACCTTAAGTTCCTTGGATGAACCTACTGGAAAAGAGAAAAATGGATCTAGCTTCAATGGATCCTTGGATGGCTCAAAGTTCTTGAAGCAAAATCATGACACGAAAACAAGTTCAAGTAAGATCATCACTTGAAATAAGATTGTTATAGTTATAGAAATTGAACCAAAGTTTGAATATGATTATTACCTTGTATTAGAATGATAACCTACTGTAAGAAACAAAGATTTCTTGAGGTTGGATGATCACCTTACAAGATTGGAAGTGAGCTAGCAAACTTGAAAGTATTCTTGATTTTATGAAACTAGAACTTTTGGAATTTATGAAGAACACTTAGAACTTGAAGATAGAACTTGAGAGAGTTCAATTAGATGAAGAAAATTGAAGAATGAAAGTGTTTGTAGGTGTTTTTGGTCGTTGGTGTATGGATTAGATATAAAGGATATGTAATTTTGTTTTCATGTAAATAAGTCATGAATGATTACTCATATTTTTGTAATCTTATGAGATATTTCATGCTAGTTGCCAAATGATGGTTCCCACATGTGTTAGGTGACTCACATGGGCTGCTAAGAGCTGATCATTGGAGTGTATATACCAATAGTACATACATCTAAAAGCTGTGTATTGTACGAGTACGAATACGGGTGCATACGAGTAGAATTATTGATGAAACTGAACGAGAATGTAATTGTAAGCATTTTTGTTAAGTAGAAGTATTTTGATAAGTGTATTGAAGTCTTTCAAAAGTGTATAAATACATATTAAAACACTACATGTATATACATTTTAACTGAGTCGTTAAGTCATCGTTAGTCGTTACATGTAAGTGTTGTTTTGAAACCTTTAGGTTAACGATCTTGTTAAATGTTGTTAACCCAATGTTTATAATAACAAAAGAGATTTTAAATTATTATATTATCATGATATTATGATGTACGAATATCTCTTAATATGATATATATACATTAAATGTCGTTACAACGATAAACGTTACATATATGTCTCGTTTCAAAATCATTAAGTTAGTAGTCTTGTTTTTACATATGTAGTTCATTGTTAATATAATTAATGATATGTTTACTTATCATAATATCATGTTAACTATATATATAACCATATATATGTCATCATATAGTTTTTTTACAAGTTTTAACGTTCGTGAATCACCGGTCAACTTGGGTGGTCAATTGTCTATATGAAACCTATTTCAATTAATCAAGTCTTAACAAGATTGATTGCTTAACATGTTGGAAACATTTAATCATGTAAACATCAATCTCAATTAATATATATAAACATGGAAAAGTTCGGGTCACTACATAACCCCTGGTCCGTAGACCTCACACTTCACCGCGCTATGACCATTTCTTTTACACTTGTTGCAAAATTTGGTGCAGAACCCCGAGTGATACTTTTCACACCTTTGGCATAGCTGCTTCTGATTATTGTTGTTGTTGCGGTTGTTATTATTGTTGGGATGATTGTTGTTGTTGTTGTTGTTGTTGTTGTTGTTGTTGTTGTTGTTGTTGTTGTTGTTGTTGTTGTTGTTGTTGTTGTTGTTGTAGTTGCGATTGTTGGGATAATTTTTGCGATTATTATTGTAATTGCTGTTGTTGTTGTATTGGTGATTCTTATCACCGTTTTCCTCCTACTTTCTTTTGACTTGCTTCACATTGGCCTCTTCAGCCGTCTGTTCTTTAATTCTTTCCTCAATCTGGTTCACTAGTTTGTGAGCCATTCTACATGCCTGTTGTATGGAGGCGGGCTCGTGTGAACTTATATCTTCTTGGATTCTTTCCGGTAATCCTTTCACAAACGCGTCGATCTTCTCTTCCTCATCTTTGAACGCTCCCGGACACAATAGACACAATTCTGTGAATCGTCTTTCGTACGTGGTAATATCAAATCCTTGGGTTCGTAACCCTCTAAGTTCTGTCTTGAGCTTATTGACCTCGGTTCTGGGACGGTACTTCTCGTTCATCAAGTGCTTGAATGCTGACCACGATAGTGCGTACGCATTATCTTGTCCCACTTGCTCTAGATAGGTATTCCACCATGTTAACGCAGAACCTGTGAAGGTATGCGTAGCGTACTTCACTTTGTCCTCTTCAGTACACTTACTTATGGCAAACACCGATTCGACCTTCTCGGTCCACCGTTTCAATCCAATCGGTCCTTCGGTTCCATCAAATTCTAAAGGTTTGCAGGCAGTGAATTCTTTGTAGGTGCATCCTACACGATTTCTTGTACTGCTAGATCCAAGGTTATTGTTAGTATGTAGCGCAGCCTGTACTGCGGCTATGTTTGAAGCTAGAAAAGTACGGAATTCCTCTTCATTCATATTCACGGTGTGTCGAGTAGTCGGTGCCATTTCCTTCAAAAATAGTCAAATGGAACAAGTTAATCATACAGAATATTAAGAGTAGTATAAGTATTTCGTAGCATAATATGAACTCATTTATAAAAGCTTTTTCTTCATATTAGCGTTTTATAAGTTTAAATTCGGATAGTACCTACCCGTTAAGTTCATACTTAGTAGCTAATATATAATTCAACTACTACAATTCTATATGAAAAACTGATTATAATAATATTTCGCGTTCAAACTTTTATACAATATTTTACAAACTTACAATACCGCTTATTTTACATAAAGCATGAAATATAGCACACAATAACTTTGATACAAGATAGTTGTGAAGATAATTCTAGCTAGTACACAAGTCGTTCAACAAAGGCAATAAAGACACGTAATTCATACGTCCAGAAACAAGTCATGCATTCTGGTTTTACTAGGACTACTTCCCATCCTTGGTCTTGTGGAACATAACCGTTATGGCCATTGATAAGACAGCGTGTTGTAATGTCGTCAAAGGGACGAGGGTTATGTAATGACCAACAGTCTTGTAATAACCTAAAAACCTCATTTCTTACCCCAATTACCGACTCCGTCACTTGTGGGAACGTTTTGTTTAATAGTTGTAGCCCGATGTTCTTTTTCTCACTTTGGTGAGAAGCGAACATTACTAACCCGTAAGCATAGCATGCTTCTTTATGTTGCATGTTAGCCGCTTTTTCTAAATCATGAAGTCCTATATTCGGATACATTGAGTCAAAATAATTTCTTAACCCGTTGCGTAAAATAGCATTTGGGTTCTCCGCAATATATGCGTCAAAGTAAACACATCGTAACTTATGGGTTTCCCAATGTGATATCCCCCATCTTTCAAACGAAAGTCTCTTATAAACCAAGACTTTCTTGGAACGTTCTTCGAATGTCTTACAGACTGATTTTGCCGTAAATAGTTGTGCCGAGGAATTCTGACCGACTCTAGACAAAATTTCATCAATCATGTCTCCGGGTAGGTCTCTTAAAATATTGGGTTGTCTATCCATTTTGTGTTTTTATACTGTAAAATAGACAAGAGTTAGATTCATAAAAAAAAATACTTATTAATACAAGTAATTTTTACATATATCATAAAGCATAAGCACACTATATTACATATATTACACCACACGAATACAACTATCTTATTTCGACTCGCTCGTTTCTTCTTCTTCGATTTTGGTTCATTTTACCAAGTTTCTAGGGATATATGATGTTCCCCTAATACGAGCTGTCGTTTTCCACAACGGTTTAGAAAAACCTGGTGGTTTAGAGGTTCCCGGGTCATTGTTACAACTTAAGGGCTTCGGGGGTTGACGATACATATAAAGTTCATCGGGGTTGGAATTAGATTTCTCTATTTTTATGCCCTTTCCCTTATTATTTTCTTTTACCTTTTTAAATTCAGTTGGGGTAATTTCTATAACATCATCGGAATTCTCGTCGGAATCCGATTCATCGGAGAATTGGTAATCCTCCTAATATTTTGCTTCCTTGGCGAAAACACCATTGACCATAATTAACCTTGGTCAGTTGGTTGAGGATTTTCTTTTACTTAACCGTTTTATTATTTCTCCCACCGGTTCTATTTCCTCCTCCGGTTCCTCCTCTTCCGGTTCTGATTCTTCTTCCGGTTCTGATTCTTCTTCCGGTTCTTCTTCGGGAACTTGTGAATCAGTCCAATATATATTCGACTCTTCGTTATTATTAGGTGAGTCAATGGGATTTGTGCTAGAGGTAGACATCTATCACACAATATCAAACATGTTAAGAGATTAATATATCACATAATATATACATGTTAATAATATATAGTTTCCAACAAAAATGTTAAGCAATCATTTTTAAAGAAAAAACGGTCGAAGTCCAGACTCACCAATGCATCCTAACAAACTCGATAAGACACACTAATGCAAATTTTCTAGTTCTCTAAGACCAACGCTCGGATACCAACTGAAATGTCCCGTTCTTATTGATTAAAAACGTTCCATATTAATTGATTTCGTTGCGAGGTTTTGACCTCTATATGAGACGTTTTTCAAAGACTGCATTCATTTTTAAAACAAACCATAACCTTTATTTCATAAATAAAGGTTTAAAAAGCTTTACGTAGATTATCAAATAATGATAATCTAAAATATCCTGTTTACACACGACCATTACATAATGGTTTACAATAAAATATGTTACATCGAAATCAGTTTCTTAAATGCAGTTTTTACACAATATCATACAAACATGGACTTCAAATCTAGTCCATATTTTAGTATGCAATAGCGGAAGCTCTTAGTATTCACCTGAGAATAAACATGCTTTAAACGTCAACAAAAATGTTGGTGAGTTATAGGTTTAACCTATATATATCAAATCGTAACAATAGACCACAAGATTTCATATTTCAATACACATCCCATACATAGAGATAAAAATCATTCATATGGTGAACACCTGGTAACCGACATTAACAAGATGCATATATAAGAATATCCCCATCAATCCGGTACACCCTTCGGATATGATATAAATTTTGAAGTACTAAAGCATCCGGTACTTTGGATGGGGTTTGTTAGGCCCAATAGATCTATCTTTAGGATTCGCGTCAATTAGGGTGTCTGTTCCCTAATTCTTAGATTACCAGACTTAATAAAAAGGGGCATATTCGATTTTGATAATTCAACCATAGAATGTAGTTTCATGTATTTGTGTCTATTTTGTAAATCATTTATAAAACCTGCATGCATTCTCATCCCAAAAATATTAGATTTTAAAAGTGGGACTATAACTCACTTTCACAGATTTTTACTTCGTCGGGAAGTAAGACTTGGCCACAGGTTGATTCACGAACCTATAACAATATATACATATATATCAAAGTATGTTCAAAATATATTTACAACACTTTTAATATATTTTGATGTTTTAAATTTATTAAGTCAGCTGTCCTCGTTAGTAACCTACAACTAGTTGTCCACAATTAGATGTATAGAAATAAATCGATAAATATTATCTTGAATCAATCCACGACCCAGTGTATACGTATCTCAGTATTGATCACAACTCAAACTATATATATTTTGGAATCAACCTCAACCCTGTATAGCTAACTCCAACATTCACATATAGAGTGTCTATGGTTGTTCCGAAATATATATAGATGTGTCGACATGATAGGTCGAAACATTGTATACGTGTCTAAGGTATCTTAAGATTACATAATATACAATACAAGTTGATTAAGTTATGGTTGGAATAGATTTGTTACCAATTTTCACGTAGCTAAAATGAGAAAAATTATCCAATCTTGTTTTACCCATAACTTCTTCATTTTAAATCCGTTTTGAGTGAATCAAATTGCAATGGTTTTATATTGAACTCTATTTTATGAATCTAAACAAAAAAAGTATAGGTTTATAGTCAGAAAAATAAGTTACAAGTCATTTTTGTAAAGGTAGTCATTTCAGTCGAAAGAACGACGTCTAGATGACCATTTTAGAAAACATACTTCCACTTTGAGTTTAACCATGATTTTTGGATATAGTTTCATGTTCATAAGAAAAATCATTTTCCCAGAAGAACAACTTTTAAATCAAAGTTTATCATAGTTTTTAATTAACTAACCCAAAACAGCCCGCGGTGTTACTACGACGGCGTAAATCCGGTTTTACGGTGTTTTTTGTGTTTCCGGGTTTTAAATCATTAAGTTAGCATATCATATAGATATAGAAAATGTGTTTAGTTGATTTTAAAAGTCAAGTTAGAAGGATTAACTTTTATTTGCGAACAAGTTTAGAATTAACTAAACTATGTTCTAGTGATTACAAGTTTAAACCTTCGAATAAGATAGCTTTATATGTATGAATCGAATGATGTTATGAACATCATTACTACCTCAAGTTCCTTGAATAAACCTACTGGAAATGAGAAAAATAGATCTAGCTTCAAAGGTGTAGTGACCCGAACTTTTCCATGTTTATATATATTAATTGAGATTGATATTTACATGATTAAATGTTTCCAACATGTTAAGCAATCAAACTTGTTAAGACTTGATTAATTGAAATATGTTTCATATAGACAATTGACCACCCAAGTTGACCGGCGATTCACGAACGTTAAAACTTGTAAAAACGACATGACGATATATATATGGATATACATATGGTTAACATGAGATTATGATAAGTAAGTATCTCCATAAGTATATTAACAATGAGTTATATACATATAAACAAGACTACTAACTTAAGGATTTCGAAACGAGACATATATGTAACGATTATCGTTGTAACGACATTTAAATGTATATATATCATATTAAGATATATTAATATATCATAATATCATGATAATATAATAATTTAACATCTCATTAGATATAATAAACAATGGGTTAACAACATTAATTGAGATCGTTAACTTAAAGGTTTCAAAACAACACTTACATGTAACGACTAACGATGACTTAACGACTCAGTTAAAATGTATATACATGTAGTGTATTTAGATGTATTAAAATACTTTTGGAAGACTTCAAGACATATATCAAAACACTCATACTTAATGAAAATGGTTACAGTTACTTTCCCATTCTTTTCTTTCATCAAGAATTCTAGTCGTATTCTTACCCGTATTATACACAGCTTCAAAACGTACTTACTATGGGTATATACCAATAGGAACTAGCATGGGATTCCACTCTTGATTATGTTATGTATGACTAATCAATTTTAACTTCTACCATGAGGTAGTCAACTAACTAGAACTCCTTTTAACCCCACTCACCACTCACCAATTACCACTCATCATTCACTCCATTTCACTTCCAATTCTCTTTCTAATTCTCTCTCAACACACACACACTATTATGAATGTATTTTTCCAGTAGTTAATCATCATATTCATCAAAAATCACTTCAAGAATCAAGCTATAATCATCATAGGAAGAACACTTCAAGAACACTTCAAAAATCCCTTCAAGTTTACTAATTTACTTCCAAGCTTTCTAATCCATTCCAAGTAATCATCTAAGATCAAGAAACCTTTGTTATATACAGTAGGTTATCTTTCTTATTCAAGGTAATATTCATATTCAAACTTTGATTCAATTTCTACAACTATAAACTATCTTAATTCGAGTAAAAATATTACTTGAACTTGTTTTTGTGTCATGATCCTACTTCAAGAACTTTCAAGCCATCCAAGATCCTTTGAAGCTAGATCATTTCTTGTTACTTCCAGTAGGTTTACCTACTAAACTTTAGGTAGTAATGATGTTCATAACATCATTCGATTCATATATATAAAACTATCTTATTCGAAGATTTAAACTCGTAATCACTAGAACATAGTTTAGTTAATTCTAAACTTGTTCGCAAACAAAAGTTAATCCTTCTAACTTGACTTTTAAAATTAACTACACACATGTTCTATATCTATATGATATGCTAACTTAATGATTTAAAACCTGGAAACACGAAAAACACCGTAAAACCGGATTTACGCCGTCGTAGTAACACCGCGGGCTGTTTTGGGTTAGTTAATTAAAAACTATGATAAACTTTGATTTAAAAGTTGTTATTCTGAGAAAATGATTTTTATTATGAACATGAAACTATATCCAAAAATTATGGTTAAACTCAAAGTGGAAGTATGTTTTCTAAAATGGTCATCTAGACGTTGTTCTTTCGACTGAAATGACTACCTTTACAAAAACGACTTGTAACTTATTTTTCCGACTATAAACCTATACTTTTTATGTTTAGATTCATAAAATAGAGTTCAATATGAAACCATAGAAATTTTATTCACTCAAAACGGATTTAAAATGAAGAAGTTATGGGTAAAACAAGATTGGATAAATTTTCTCATTTTAGCTACGTGAAAATTGGTAACAAATCTATTCCAACCATAACTTAATCAACTTGTATTGTATATTATGTAATCTTGAGATACCATAGACACGTATACAATGTTTTGACCTATCATGTCGACACATCTATATATATTTCGGAACAACCATAGACACTCTATATGTGAATGTTGGAGTTAGCTATACAGGGTTGAGGTTGATTCCAAAATATATATAGTTTGAGTTGTGATCAATACTGAGATACGTATACACTGGGTCGTGGATTGATTCAAGATAATATTTATCGATTTATTTCTGTACATCTAACTGTGGACAACTAGTTGTAGGTTACTAACGAGGACAGCTGACTTAATAAACTTAAAACATCAAAATATATTAAAAGTGTTGTAAATATATTTTGAACATACTTTAATATATATGTATATATTGTTATAGGTTCGTGAATCAACAGTGGCTAAGTCTTACTTCTCGACGAAGTAAAAATCTGTGAAAGTGAGTTATAGTCCCACTTTTAAAATCTAATATTTTTGGGATGAGAATACATGCAGGTTTTATAAATGATTTACAAAATAGACACAAGTAAGTGAAACTACATTCTATGGTTGAATTATCAAAATCGAATATGCCCCTTTTTATTAAGTCTGGTAATCTAAGAATTAGGGAACAGACACCCTAATTGACACGAATCCTAAAGATAGATCTATCGGGCCCAACAAGCCCCATCCAAAGTACCGGATGCTTTAGTACTTCGAAATTTATATCATGTCCGAAGGGTGTCCCGGAATGATGGGGATATTCTTATATATGCATCTTGTTAATGTTGGTTACCAGGTGTTCACATATGAATAATTTTTATCTCTATGTATGGGATGTGTATTGAAATATGAAATCTTGTGGTCTATTATTATTATTTGATATATATAGGTTAAACCTATAACTCACCAACATTTTTGTTGACGTTTTAAGTATGTTTATTCTCAGGTGATTATTAAGAGCTTCCGCTGTCGCATACTTAAATAAGGACGAGATTTGGAGTCCATGCTTGTATGATATTGTGTAAAAACTGCATTCAAGAAACTTATTTTGTTGTAACATATTTGTATTGTAAACCATTATGTAATGGTCGTGTGTAAACAGGATATTTTAGATTATCATTATTTGATAATCTACGTAAAGCTTTTTAAACCTTTATTGATGAAATAAAGGTTATGGTTTGTTTTAAAATGAATGCAGTCTTTGAAAAACGTCTCATATAGAGGTCAAAACCTCGCAACGAAATCAATTAATATGGAACGTTTTTAATCAATAAGAACGGGACATTTCAAAAGGATCCTTGAATGGCTTGAAAGTTCTTGAAGCAGAATCATGACACGAAAACAATTTCAAGTAAGATTTCCACTCGAAATAAGATTGTTATAGTTATAGAAATTGAATTAAAGTTTGAATATGATTATTACCTTGTATTAGAAAGATAAACTACTGTAAGTAACAAAGGTTTCTTGATCTTGGATGATTACTTGGAATGGATTTAGAAAACTTGGAAGTAAACTTGCAATCTTGGAAGTATTCTTGATTTTATGAAACTAGAACTTTTGGAATTTATGAAGAACACTTAGAACTTGAAGATAGAACTTGAGAGAGATCAATTAGATGAATAAAATTGAAGAATGAAAGTTTTTGTAGGTGTTTTTGGTCGTTGGTGTATGGATTAGATATAAAGGATATGTAATTTTGTTTTCATGTAAATAAGTCATGAATGATTACTCATATTTTTGTAATTTTATGAGATATTTCATGCTAGTTGCCAAATGATGGTTCCCACATGTGTTAGGTGACTCACATGGGCTGCTAAGAGCTGATCATTGGAGTGTATATACCAATAGTACATACATCTAAAAGCTGTGTATTGTACGAGTACGAATACGGGTGCATACGAGTAGAATTGTTGATGAAACTGAACGAGGATGTAATTGTAAGCATTTTTGTTAAGTAGAAGTATTTTGATAAGTGTCTTGATGTCTTTCAAAAGTGTATGAATACATATTAAAACACTACATGTATATACATTTTAACTGAGTCGTTAAGTCATCGTTAGTCGTTACATGTAAATGTTGTTTTGAAACCTTTAGGTTAACGATCTTGTTGAATGTTGTTAACCCATTATTTATTATAACAAATGAGATGTTAAATTGTTATATTATCATGATATTATGATATATAATATATCTTAGTATGATATATATACAGTTAAATATCGTTACAACGATAATCGTTACATATATGTCTCGTTTCGAAATCATTAAGTTAGTAGTCTTATTTTTACATATGTATTTCATTGTTAATACACTTAATAATATATTTATTTATCATTTAACATATTTAACCAAGTGTATCAATATCTTAATATGATTCATATGTACCTAGTAAGACGTTGTTATAACGATAATCGTTATATATTGTTTTCGAGTTTCTTAAATTAATAGTCTCATTTTTATGTATATAACTCATTGTTAAAATACCTAATGAGATACATACTTATAATAAAATTATGTTAACTATATATATAACTATATATATGTCATCGTATAGTTTTTACAAGTTTTAACGTTCGTGAATCACCGGTCAACTTGGGTGGTCAATTGTCTATATGAAACCTATTTCAATTAATCAAGTCTTAACAAGTTTGATTGCTTAACATGTTGGAAACACTTAATCATGTAAATAACAATTTCATTTAATATATATATAAACATGGAAAAGTTCGGGTCACTACACTGATGAGGGTCCACGGGTTCATAATCAGAACGCGTGGAATGAATTATCTTCTCTTCGAGCTTGGAATTCTACAACCAAAGCATCAAAGATCGACAACCCAGTACACCGAGTCATGCACCATCTGCTTTCACACTCTATTCAACCGAAAGGAAAACACGGTAGTAACATTCAAGCCAAGGACATCTGAATAATTCACCATATGCGCATCCAACATAACTATCAGGTCGCATATTTAGTAGCTAAGGCGATCTCGACCGAGCAGACTTCTCCCAGCACATCTTGGTCATTTGTGGGCCCGATCATCACGATATTGGTTAAGAGGATGGATTTGATTGATGAGGGTGAAGAGTTTATAGTTGAGAATGGTTTAGTTCCGATCAGTTATAGTTTTATTGTTGCTGCTTGGGAGGCGATCAGTATTACGGATGGTGTGTTAACAGTGAGGAGGATCGAGCATCTTCCTAATACAGAGGATAGGGTAGTTCATGGTGTCCATATTACTCCCCAGACATTTCCATCCCGATCTCAGAATAATTACTAGGGGACGTAGGAGACATCAGGAAGGGAATGAACCAGTTGGAGGTGGACCACCACCTTTGGAGGAGCAGGTCCATGAGGAGCATGGTCACGATTATGAAGAGCCCGTTTAGACTAATACTAACGCAGGACCTTCGGTACCTAGATATCCTCCTTTCCACTTCTACTATGGTGATCCACTCATTGATGATTGGAACATGATGATGGCACGAGGACAGCAAATAATGCACGGATACGCACCTCTTCCATTTCCAGACCCTCTTGTTATCCCACATCATGAGCGTCGACCGAGCATGACTAGCACCAGTCCTCAGCCCAGCCAGCACTTTTATCAGCACATTGTTTTTCCGACTCATCCGTCACCACCGCATGTGTCACCAGGATATGGTGGTAATGCTACTATGATGGATGTACATATCATACCCATAGTGACCACCAGTGACCACGCAGACACACTTGATCAGGAACTTGCCGGTGGATGGGATCATGCTGCAGGGATAAGAGCTGTAACTTCAGAGATGGGTAATGTCGCAATGTCAGGAATATGGGGAAGTCGTTCAGATGGTCACAGTTGACAGAACCGACCATACACACTTGGGAGTAGTTCAGGGCAGTTCAGTTATCATCCGATTGGGCAGCATGTTGGCACAGTGAGGCTCAGTCATCTCGGACTATTCCCAGACAGACACGCAATTTCGTCAGATATAACATGCCATGGACACAAGATGACGCACCAGCAGGCTGAGTGATCTCATACTCTCTCGACTATCATGATACATTATTATTATCTGCCTTATCATACATTTTTATTTTGGATTGTATGCTCGGTATGGGCCTATTACATTGTTGCACTTTATTTCCTATTTATGCATGTTTAATATATTATGTTATAATAAGTTGAATAAAAACCGTACAACTAACGGTTGCATCGAGACAAATGACTTGGAAGATTGGAAGCAAAGACGATCTTCACAACAGAATGATGTCGGGTACCTGATTAGAAGATATCTTAAAGCGGCACATCCATATACGCACCTTGAAAGGGAAGTACTACGTTTCTCGCTACGCATTAGATTTTTAATAAACAAATTGCACCACTTTAAATTCTAAGTGTGGGATTCACATCCTACTTACATTAAAACTCAAAATGGAACAAAACTTTAAAGTGTGGGATACTCCGTATCCTTAACATTGAGGACAATGTTACTTTTAAGTGTGGGATAGCAGTATTTAACATACGATTCTTGTTAGTCCTCAAGTGCCGTAAAACGCTAAATTTTTCAAAAAATTTATATCTTTTGAACCGAAAACGCTTAGGGTTATTACTCTCGAAAATCAATGTTTTTTGGCTAATCTAGAGAAAATGTTTAAACAAAATCAAACACTTTTACAAAAATTAAACTTGTTCTAAAAGAGCATTGCATGACTTAGCATATTTAACCCATTACAATTGTGTGAGGCACCCAAATAAGACCACAAGCACTCATTCTTAGTGCTTCATGATATTTCCGTTGAGTGTGCCGATGTCAGCAACTCTGAATCAGAATTTGCTCTCGATCTACATATCCGATTAAGTATAAGTAGAAAGCATTTAAAAAACCTTGATCTTTCATGAAATAAAAACTTCCCAAAAACCTCCATTTCCATTTCCATTCCTTTCACCCCAAATATTCACTCAAAAATCACACAAAATATTCACCTTCATGTTCACCTCACCCCATCTCAAAATAAAGGATTGGTCGGAGAAGAGAAAATTGTGAAAATCACGAGCATCTTAGCATTAATCCAAAGGAAACTGCTATCAAAGAAGAATCTCGAGGATAGAAGCAAAAATGCTTGTCAAAAAGAAATATATATAAAAGAAAAAAAATCCTCAAAAAGAAGACAAAGTCTCATTTCAAGATTCTGAGAAAAGGAGCAGAATCTATAAAAAGAAGCTCCGAGAAAAGTATTCAAAGCAGTCAAGAAGAAATAAAAACTCCGAAAGACTGACAAGATTACCCGATCATGTTTCAACCAAAAGACCCAATAAAAACTCCTATATATCCAAATAAATCTCCAACCTCAAACCCTTTCATCCCCTTACTCTTCCGAAGTTATTCACGAATTATTATAGGGTACAATTTCTACTTAATACTAAAAAGATTTGTGTCGTGATCAAGCCTATGACGAAGATTGCTGCATGACAGACTATTGAGCATTTATAGTTCAAATTTAGAACTTAGGAAACCCGATACACTTAGTGAATTGAGTGACCCGAGTGACGCAACTACAGTCATGTAACCTTCTCTCATGCTTGCAAGACAGGTTCTTTAGTAGTAAAAGTCAGTAGATTACGTTTCTATCATTGTGTCACAATAAGAAATAACACTTGATCATGTAGAACGGAACACCCAAGGGTTTAAAGTTCAAAAGATTACTTGAGTACAAGCAATGTCTAAGTGTGGGATATTTGATATCGGCCAAAAAGTCACGTTTTTACCCCCGATATTCAGTCCTAAAGCACGAATTAACTAGATTTTTCTAGAGAATTAAGCATTTATCTGTCTTGTTTGATAGATCAAGTGATTATAAAGACAACACAAGTAGAATCGACAAAAACGGGCTTAAAATGAAGAAACTAGAGCGAAAACAGCATAAATCTGGAAAACCACAAGAAAAACGGCCTTCCAGAAGCCCAAATAAGCGTCCAGCCAATGAATGTGGACGACCTGCCATAAAATAAACGGGCCTACCATATAAACGAGCTAATTAAACGGTCCAAAACCAAATCAAACTGCCTAACAACTATTGGACGAGCTGATTAAACGGCTGACCAAGAAATTGGACCGCCTGCCATGATTTTGGACGGCCTGCCTGGACGGCCTGCCAGTCCAGATTTTAGTATAAATAGGCTCATTTGTCTCCATTTCAAAACACACTCCACTCTCCACTCTTCAATTCACTCTCAAAATTAGTTTAGTTTTCTAGTCTAGTTCGAGAATAGTCATTCGAGGCCTTCTCACCTCTGAGCAGGAAATTAAGTACCCGGAGGCGAACGCTGAAGATTTTTGTAACACCCGTGTTACATCCGTCCCACATCGGTTGGAGAGGAGAACGAAGCATGCCTTATAAAGGTGTGGAGACCTTTCCTAGCATGACACGTTTTGGGACCACAAGCGCAGCAGATCTCATGAGAACTCTGCAGTTAACCGTGCTCAGGCGAGAGCACTACCAGGATGGGTGACCTCCTGGGAAAGTGCTCATCGTGTTTGGTCGCCAAGAAAAATCCGTGCGCCTATGGGCAAAGCGGACAATATCATGCTACGGGGAATGTTTACCTGGGATGTTACAGATGGTATCAGAGCCAGGCCCCGGACCAAACGTGCACAGCGAGGATGCTGTGTCCCATTAGGGGGAGGATTGTAACACTCGTGTTACATCCGTCCCACATCGGTTGGAGAGGGAACGAAGCATGCCTTATATGAGTGTGGAGACCTTTTCTAGCATGACGCGTTTTGGGACCTCAAGCGCAGCATATCTCATGAGAACTCTGCAGTTAAGCGTGCTCAGGTGAGAGCTCTATCAGGATGGGTGACCTCCTGGGAAAGTGCTCGTCGTGTTTGGTCGCCAAGAAAAATCCGTGCGTCTACGGGCAAAGCGGACAATATCATGCTACGGAGAACGTTTACCTGGGATATTACAGATGTTTTTATTCTCAGGTCCTTAAGAGGTAGGCTTCCATTGTGTTTGCCGCATGTCTGGCCGTGGAGTCAGCATTTGTTTTATTGAACATTATTTACTTTCGCATTTAAAACTTTTATAACTGTTTAAATACTGTTGCCTTGTGGTTACGATCACAACAGTGTTTCTATGTTGGGATTATTGACTTATGTTTTTGGAAGTCAACTTTTAATAAAATTAAATGCGATTGCTTTAAATGTCTCATATAGAGGGCGTAACTATTAACTGTGGGATCTGGATTAACGCGCCGTCAGATGGAAATTTGGCAGGGTGTTATAGATGGTATCAGAGTCAGGCCCCGGACCAAACATGCACAGTGAGGACGCTGTGTCCCATTAGGGGGAAGGATTGTAACACCCGTGTTACATCCGTCCCACATCGGTTGGAGAGGGGAACGAAGCATGCCTTATAAGGGTGTGGAGACCTTTCCTAGCATGACGCGTTTTGGGACCACAAGCGCAGAAGTTCTCATGAGAACTCTGCAGTTAAGTGTGCTCAGGCGAGAGCACTACCAGGATGGGTGACCTCCTGGGAAAGTGCTCGTCGTGTTTGGTCGCCAAGAAAAATCCGTGCACCTACGGGCAAAGCGGACAATATCATGCTACGGGGAACGTTTTACCTGGGATGTTACAATAGTACTAAGGAGCTGTCTAGAGTAGGAGCTGTCAAGCATTTGTAACGGTCCACGTCATTTCTATACGGTGAACACTTTCCTTAATTTAATGATATATTTGGTTATCTTAAATTAATGTATGCATTTGTCTATCCGTTATAATTGCCATGTTTGTTAATATTTATATGTAACTTATACTATTGTTATGCTGAAACCTCACCGGTTTAGAGGTCTAATTCACGGACCACCCTTTTCAATTACCCACGTGGGTATAGCCTAGTGTTAGGAGCTGATCAATCCTAGGATACAGGGTAAGTAGTTATGTGTGCTTAACATCACAATACGGCTAAGTACCTACGTATAGATAAGGTAACTATCTATCAAAAAAGAGCTGCCAGACTTAAGATTGTGATTAGGTTAGTACTATAGGATTCTTATGAATAATGGTCTAGTCAAAAGCATGATTCGCGTCAGAAGCAGTGTTCTAGAGATGTTGTCTAATGATCCGGGGTTGAGTAATTGATTGCAAAGGAGAGATGTCTAATCCAATTAACAGTACCTTAGAATATCTAAGATTGCACATCTGTTAATGTTAAAGCATAGCTATAGTGTTAAGTGGAAGATTCATATAGTAGTAATACTAACTGGGATTAAGAAAAGTCGGAACCTTTCTTAGGTATATCACTCTGTTCATGAGCCTAGGACTCCGTCCAAGATAGGTCGCTTAAATCTTTTAGATTAGTGTTGGGAGTAGGATATGCTGTACTTACCAGAATCTTCAAAGCCTAGTCTCTTAGTGAAAAATCAATTAGGTTACCTCCTCTTGATTAAGGTCTAGTGCTTATTCTAGGAAGTAGAACTCTATCGGTAGTCTCCCTACAACCCCTAAATATTACATTCAAACCTTTACTTTATATGTCATTACTTCTAATATATCTATCCCTAGTTTATTGAAAAACACCTTACTTGCTATAGGGTTATCTTTAGACATGCTATGATCCTACATTACTGTCAAACATACAAAAATTCGAACCTAGGTTATACTTATCCTTTACTTGTTATAGATAGAAGCAAGTAGGTTGATTATAGCCAGGTAACTCTAGCTAAATATAAATGATAAAACCATTACTCCCTCTTGGTAACTGATTCTGACGTTTTGCGACCTAACGACACCGCACAAATAAAACCGTCCATTTTGGGCATATCACTCACCAACAACGAGCTAGGCTATATTTACTAACTTTTATTTCCTGACGCCAACTCATACAATGTCCATTTGAACTGGTTGTTTAACATTATCGACGTTACTCCCGATATACCATTGAGTTGGGGTAGTGATGTGCTTGCACAAATATACAAAAATATATGTCCTGTCGCAGAAAATTCAGGAGTTCTAGGTATAAATGGATCGACGATTTTACTACAACAATAGGCATATGAACATATTCTACAAATCGCCCCATTGATAAGAAATGATCCCTTGTACCTAAGCGAGGATGCAAACTTTCAACTTACTATACCATATGGAGCAAGGTATATATATTTGCTTAATAATACTTTTATACAATATATATACGTTTAATATATGTTATAATAAGTACGTTTAATATATATATACATATATACATATATACATATATATATATATATACATATATATATACATATATATATATGTATATACATATATATGTATATATATATATACATATATATATATATACATATATATATATATATATATATATATATATATAGATATATATATATATAGATATATATATATATATATATATATATATATATATACATATATGTATATACATATATGTATATACATATATATATACATATATATATATATATATATATATATATATATATATATATATATATGTACATATATATATATATATATATATATATATAGAATGTTATTTCTTCGAGCGTTTTTTTTTTCAACTTATGTAAAGTTTAAAAAAAAAACATTTATTCCTATTTAGAGTTTAGGGTTTAGGGTTTGGTTTTTTGGGTTTACTCCCTAAACCCTAAACTATAAATCGTTCGCGTTAAAAACTCAATCTAAACCTTAAATCTAAACCTTAAACCCTAATTTAACCCTAATTTCTAAACCTTAATTTTTAAATAACATTTATTATGATGAATGTTATTTTATCAAGCATTTTCCAGGTCAAAATATAACATTTATCACAAAGTGTCTTTTTTAAATATTTATATTTTCACCTCACTACTACATTTATCATCAATTAGACCCCCTTATTTAGCCGTGTTAATAAATTAACACGTCTAAATAAACAAAAGAACACGTCTAAATGATAAAAAAAACCGAAACACGTCTAAATGATAAAAAACCCAAACACGTCTAAATATATCATTATTAGACGTGTTGACACGTCTAATTGACTGGAACACGTCTAAATAATGATATATTTAGACGTGTTAACACGTCTAATTGTCAAACACGTCTAAATAATAACTTATTTAGATGCATAAGTGGCGGAACACGTCTAAATAATGATATATTTAGACGTGTTAACACGTCTAATTGACAAACATGTCTAAATAATAACTTATTTAGATGCGTTGCATCTTGGGACTGTTTTAAATTTGTAATTATCCTATTATATTATATTATAATTATTTATAATTATAATTGTATTATAATTATAATTATAATAATTATAAAATAATGATCCTTATATACTAAATGGTATTATGAGTATCAACCAAAGGCATCGATTGTCGTATATGTTTTTAATTTTCCCCAGCTCATGTCGTTTTGGCTTTCATACCCACTGATTTGTGTCAAAGTTTTATTTTTTCCCCATCACCACTCTCTCTTCCTTCTTTTAACCTACCTTCCTTCTTTTAACCTACCGTACATGTCATCGGTAGACCTAATTGATGGACGCCGGCTGCTAAAACAGGCGGTGGATGAAGTCTAATTGAACAGGCAATGCGCGGAGGCGGTAGAAGACATCCGATTGAGGTGGAGCGGATGGACCACGGACGTTCTGGATGGGAACGAAATTAGGGTTCCCTGATTTATTTGAATCTACTGAACATCTGAAATTCGGGTTTCGGTTGATTAATTAAGTTTTTACGCAATCCGACTCAAGTCGTTACAAAAAATTGCTAGTGTTCTTCTCCGACATCCTCCTGATGTTCCTTCAATTAGAATCGGATTGTCATCTTTACTTATTTTGGGTGTATATGCTTACTCGCTTTTTTATTTTCTCAGAATAATTTGTTGCCATTGTTTCTTCAGTGATTTTTCAATTTTCACGCATCTCCAAGTTCGATAAATCATGACACAATTTTACAACGGTTTACGGAGAATCAAGACTAGATGGTCCCAGATGACTTCATCATGAATTAATAGAGCAGATAAAACAAGACATGTTAGCTATTCAATACTGATGACAATGGTGTGTCATGAACACAATAAATTTAAGTTCTCCGATAAGTAAACAAATTTCAGACTACTAAATGGTTAATTACAAACCATCTGACACTTTATGATTTGATTTACACAAATTTGCTATGTTTCCAACATGTGCACGACTTTACCTTTTCGACTTAACGTAAAGATTAGTTTTGTATATTTATCTTTATGATATCTTTTAATGAGATCAGCTGTTGTAGGATGTGTTTTTATTTTAATGAGTTGTTGATTAAACTTTAGTCTATTATATTACCCTGTTACCTTTTAACACGTTGTGTGTAATACCGGCCATTTTTTTTATTTTTTTTTATTTTTTAAAACACACAGTGGAAGACTTTATTTACAAATACAATATAAGTCACGTCATTACATTAATCCGTGTAATTAAGTTTAAGTTTACACAACGGTGTTACGTTATTACAAAACATTATTTATACAAAAGTCCACATCAGAGTTGGGTTGTCAAACATGTCTTTTGCAACAGCACCCATCCCGACTAGCAGTACCTAAACCTGCAAAGGGAGAATATGTGGGGGATTAGCGCACCGCTAAGTGAATGGAATCTATCTAACAGATATAGATTAAGCCACACACAAGCTATATACATCAACAGTACCTGCTAACTACCAACTAGCATACAATAAGACAATACGAGGATCGCGGCTTGTACGAGCACACGACTCTCAGCTGATCGGGCCTGAGTCTACCGATAGTCCCTGCTACTCAATTCACAGTATAGTTATCCAGATGCAGGGGGTGCATCGTTCACACTATACTCCACAATCAGTAGCCTATGGACCCAACCTCCCCTAGGCACGGTTGACCTCATACGGACTCTAACCTCTCCTAGGCACGGTCTCGAGTCCCCAGTCTCCCTAGGCCCGACTGGTGCCATTCACACAGTGTACACATAATTCACATACAACATCAGGCAAACGATATTATTCTATCATGGCAATTCCTACACTATGCATGGTAAAAGAGTCGACCACAGTAGCATGATATGCTACTTAAACTCTATCAGTAGATAGACCCACTCACCAATTACCAGCAACTGCTCAGTTATTATTTCGGAGCTTCCTCCTTGTCCTTATCTCCTGAGAACAGCAAAAACCAAGTTAAAATAGTGTTCCCATCAAGATTAGACACACTGACAGCGAATTATAGCAAATTAGTAAAAAAATGCGTCCGCTAAAATTTTCATACTTAACACTTATGCACTTTCAAAATTTACATCCTGAACACCAAAATACAAACGGGCAGCATAACGGCTAGAAAAAGGCACTTTAGTAAAACATTCTGCCCTGGACACAGTCGGTCGACTGACACTGACAGTCGGTCGACTGTCAACACAACCGGTCGACTGATTTTACCAGTCGGTCGATTCACTTGGTATTACATCAATCGGTCGAAGGTAAATCTCAATCGGTCGGTTCACTCAACAATCGGTCGGTTCACCCTCAGTCGATCGATAGTCGGACGACTGTGTTCATCTTCCTCAGAAACTGAATAAAGGCTACGGACTTCACGATGAAATCCTCAAATCTCGATCTAGAGCTCGTTTTAAACACCAAAATCGACCACAACTTGTTCACTACTTGTTATAGACTCAAAACCCACAACAAATTGACCATAACAACACTTAAAAAACTTGTTTTGACACAAATTCAAGCTTTTTACAAAACTCACACGAAACCATGAATTTAACAACAAATTAAACACAAAAACACATGTTACATACCTTGTTAGACTTAGTAAACGATAACAAACACGATTCTAACACCAATTTGAGCTCAAGATCAATGTTTAAGGATTAGGGTTTGGTTAGGTGGGAGGGATGAAGGTACGGTGTTTAGTGAATTTTCTAGAAATGGGAAGAAAATACAGTACACTAGGTACTTAATTGGGTTTAATTCCTACACTGTGCAACACACGGGTATTTACCAGTTATCTGATATCTTTCGTACATAATTAGGTAACCCAAACGAGGTCCAATTGAAATAAACAAACCTGTTCTGGGACCCTTGTCACAAACTGGTCACCACACAATTTATAATAAAACACTAATAAAATAATTAAAAGAAAAGCACTTAAGACTAAGCACAAACCCTAAGGGCAAAAATAGACAACTTACAACTAGCCCGAGTTTCCGTCTGTTACATTGTGTATCAGCCATAGTTTATGTTAAGCTCCGATGAAGATGAATATTTCACATGGAGGAGTGTTTTTATCCACCACTTGAGATCAGGTTTTGTAGGATATGTCTTAATGAGTGGTTGATTGATCTTAACGCTATTATATTAATGGGTCCATTTTCCCACACTTTATGTACTGGATAAGCTTTATGTTCATTTCAATGTGTTGTATTTAATGTTCCTATATTTAGAGTTTGGTTAAAAGTTTGTCACATGTTCCTATTAGGCCAAATTTTTATAAGTGATGTAATTTAAGTAAATTAAATCTTCAACTGTTTCATCTATTTTCTGGGACAATTGCTAATAGGTAAATAAAGATGTACATGAGTGTGCTAATTGGTGGACGGAGGATACGGTGGAAACTAGAACAGCTAGTTGATGAGTGCTATTTGAACAACCAGTGAACACAGCAGTAAAAGACAACTATTTGGGGTAGGAATGGACTACCAAATCTTCTTCAAAATCGTTAATAAGGTAAGTCAGTTTTTTGTTTTGTAAATTAATTAATTATTTTTGCCAGCAAATGCAGGTGTATACCCCATTGCATTCCAACTTTTTGAGTAAATGCTTCAAGAAATATAGAAATAGATAGTCTGAACTACTTCACATTAGTAGTGTATTTTGTGGAGTTCAATGACTGCTATTCTGGTATAATATTTATTTGTTTGTTGTTTTGATTTGGTTCGTTACTCATAAAACTTAATTGTTGTGACAAATTTAGCTACATAATTTATATTATTTCCCTTTACACTTAAGTATTTTTACCTTTTATATGTGGAGAGTATAACAGCGAATTGCTCCCCATTAACTAAGTTTTTGTTGAGTCGCGTTCCCTACAGAATGAAGCAGAAAAGGTGAAGATCAGTTGGTGTATTAATGTAAATTATGGTACGCGACGCTTGAAGACCGCTGAAAAATGCTCTATGTTCAATGAACCAAGTAATAACGCACCCGATCCAAAAGATTCACATAACAACAAACATCGCATATTAACACATTTACTATTGTAACAGACAACAATGACCAGAACCATCCAAAAAGGACTAACCTGATTAGGAAGAATAGCCTGCAACAACTTATGTTGTCCATCTTTCCATGTAACTGGTTCCTTAAACAAGGTATATGAACCAAGTAAACATCTGCTATGTGAAACGGTAGGTATTGTACTAGCAGCTGAAGCTCAAGCTTTTGCATGTTCGTAGCACTGAACAATAAAAATAACTCGATTATGACAAAAATGAAAACACACAGCGAAGTGCATATCGAACATGTTGGGTGAGAATATGGGTTAATGTAGGATTATCCTTAATGACTATACTAATCATAACCCATAACAATAAGTGTTTTGATGATGACATATGCACATAACTAAAGGTGATGGTAAACATCTTGACATAAATATACAAGTTTACTAATCCACACTTACTCTAGCAAAAGACCAAAATCAAATAAAGCTTAAAATGAAACCGTAAGCTACACGGTTAAGACAACGGTCGACCGCAGGTCTGACTGTGGAACCTTGCACCCAGATTTGTGAATTCAAGATTGCACGGTCGACTCCACGGCTGACCGTGGATCGACCGCGATATCTCACCGTCCAAATTTTGATCGAAAAATGTTTGACCACTTCGGGGCATCTATAATTTATGAAACCTGTTCAAACATAGTTGCATCCTTCATACCCAAAGGAGTTTTGGTCACTAGAACACTAATCTTGGTCAATCACACCTAATGACACCTTAATGGTGATTAAGCCTTGATTAAGGATAACACATAAGTGTCATAGGAAAACATGTATATCTAAAATGTATCTAGACATACTTAGGATGGTCACCAAGTATCAACCAAGAGTTGCTCCTTCCTTGTACATGTGTTGGATATTAATGTATACTGATACATTAATCTTGCAAATGCCACTTTGCAAGCAAAACTTACATAGCCTTAGTTTAATGCTATGTTATCACTATATGTTTAATTCTAGTATATTTAGTGATCTCTTTCTAGTCATTACATGAATATTACTTGACTACTTGCTATTAATACGTGTGTATTATTTGACTTTGTGCTAAGTGCTAAATGCTAAGTTGTTAATTAATATGTATAGGTATCAACCTTGTCTTACTATATGTTACAAGTTGGGATTTCACCAACTAGTATTTGAACTACTTCAATATATGCTTGTGCTACTTGGATAATACTTAAAATGTCATAATCTAGTAATCTTAAAAGATAATGAATCATTAGCACACATAAGTTTGCTTAAGTCTAAAATTAAGTTTAAACTTGATTTAACATGATGTCTTGCATATGCTTAATTTTTATTACTTGCTTAAATTGTCAAGACATCATTAATACACTTAATTAATTACAAACAAGTTCATATTTGAATACTAACATGCTTTGTGATTAAAGTGGGTTTATGTCATCAATGACATGTTGACCAACCAATAAAGATTTAGCAAATGTGTTAATTACAAATAAAGGATTATGACAAAAATGAGATTGCCTCAAATGATTATCATGACTTGTATCCAAGAATGTTACACTTTCCACTTTGAGCATGATAAGCCACTATCAAGGCAATATGTTGTGTGAAATCTAGTATATAATTTATCTCTGGAAAATGCCGGTTTAAGATTACTACACACTAACGGGCAGTGTGCCCGATCGTGCAATAGTATAAAGTTGGTAATTCTGAAATCGTTCCAAGGACAGTTTAAACGTGAGAATTAAAATTGTAACTAATGAAAATAAACTAAGTTAATCTATGAAAATTGAAAGTACGAGATAATTTGTTTTGTGGCTATTTAACGATTAGCCAAATCAAGGATAGATCAAAAGTAGAAGACAATATTTTTAGTTTTTAAGTTTAAATAAATTAAATTGCAGACTGAACGAAAAATAAAGATAATTGAATTCAATAGATAAAAGAATGTTCGCCTAGATCTCCTATTCGCAGTGTCGGATGATTTGTTATTAAGCACTAGTTCTATTTATCAATACATGCAACTACAGAGTTGGTCTACCCAGAGTTCTCTTTTAGAAAACACGTCAAACTAGTATTTATTGGCTTAGGGTTCCCTTTCACCAAAGACCTCTTTCGTTTGTGACTTAGTAATTAACTAATTATAAGATTAAGATTCAATTGGTTACACGTTCGCTCCACACAATTCACCCCTCTTTTGTTCAATCTATGTTACCCGGTTTACCCCCTTGGTCCAGTAAGCACCCAGTTGGTTAAGACAAATCAATTGGAAATTAGTTCACTAAATTGAAACAGGGTTCCCTTTGTTCAAACACGATCACTAATCAAGCCTAGTAATAATAATCAAATCCCATAAGAATGGTTCTTAATCAAAACTCATAATTATCATGTATTAATCAAATTAAACGTTAAAGTATCATCCAAACACATACGAATATTCAATCTAGACAAACATTAAAGTACTTAGCCAACAATCATGGCTAAAACCAAAATCACAAATAAACAATTAAGAGTATTCATTATGATGATAAGAATTAAACCTAATGAAAATTGTGTTCTTGAATGATGAACGGATCGAGACGCGTTTCCGGAATGATTGAGTTGATCGAATGATATTGGGGGTTCCTCAATAATCACCAAAATTCGCCCAAAAGCTGATGGAATTCGTCTGGATGGAATTATGATTAATTAGGGTATTTTTCGGGCTTAAATACCTTCCAAATTCGTCTGGGCCGACCTACTGCTGCGCCGCGGCCCTCAATTGTCGCGCCGCAACATTTAACGTGAACTTGGACATTCTTAAATCCCTTCCTGATCTTGAAAATAAACAAACACCGCGCCGCGGCCGCATTTGTCATGCTGCGACTCATAACTAGTCCTGAACCCTTCTTCAACCCTTAAACTGATATCGAATGCTGTCGATTTCCGCGCCGCGGCCATATGCGTCGCGCCGCGGCTTTTTGTGTAACCTGATATCTCGTTCATTTTTCTCTTTTTTTTCTTACTTTAAACTAATTCAACACCTCATTAACCAATATGTTCTTCATACTTCCAACCTCGGTGCACCAATAATAATAACCGGTTAACAAAGTACCTCAAAAACTCCAAAGAATGCAACTCTTCTATATTAAGCTCTTCAAACTCGGACATTCTCAATATTATCAAAATATAGACCAAATCGTATCCGAACGGACTAAAATGTGATCGATATCGCTAAGGAAAACGTGTATAAAATATGCGATATCAAACCACCCCACACTAGAGTTTTGCTTGTCCTCAAGCAATTAAACTCGAAAATAATCTTCTACCGTATAATAACATCTTCAAACGCGTATGTAGAACCATGCGAACAACCAACAAACCAAAAACTAGCGTGGGCACGATTTTGGAGTAGATAACAACCATGGTTCCCACTTGCATTCCCCCAAAATTATCTTCCCAAACCTCAAACAATATGTAATGGATATAGTAACCAAAGATAGTCTCGAATAACGTACCATAATGATGAAGTAGAGAATCTCGAACCATAATATAAGTCTTCAAAGAAATCGGGAATCAAGAGGGAACCGAGCACCAAAGATATAGTAATCGAACATGTGTACCAAAAAGAATGCACGGGCTACCCCGCAATTGGTCAAAACAATGCCTCCCACAGTACCTAACATCGTGAGATGTCGGTAAGAAAATAATGTGCTTAGGAGGATACACATTACGTCCAGATATCATCGATAATCATGAGTTAATCATCTAATTCGTTAAGTCAATCTTAAAGATTGAGGTTCATCAGGCTTAAAAGCTGATATCTTACCTTTCCGGAGGTTATCTAACTGGGGATCTGATCAATCACAAATTTGTGTATCATGGTGCGCTCCCCATTTGACGAGACAGATCTCCCTCATCGAGATAAGTCTGACTACCAGTTTCCCTGTTTGATGTTGAGGCCTGGTAGATTTCCAGTCGATGTTAGAAATGACTTTTCAAGATTTTTCGTCACCCTACAACTAGTCTGGACTACAACTTCTGAAATAAATCAGCAAGCGTGTCGATTTGGAGACTTTACTCCTAGGGTTATACAAAGTGGTCGGGTGCAACATTGTCCTTGTTAGGAGAAACAATGAGGATCGCCCTATTAAAGTTTTCGATCTAGCGCATGGCTCGGTTTTGACCACACGATACAATCACCGTTCATACGGTTGACACCCGCCTTGGTGCAAGTGACCTACGATTGAATTCTTAAAGAATTCGTAGGATTTCACATTCAATGGTAATGAACATGGTTGGAATTAATTCCAAGTTGCCTACTTCCCACATGACAAGCTTTTCTGCTTGTTTTAAGAAAGGTAGGAAGTAGATACTACCCTTCCGATAAATCCCAAAAACCTTTGGGTGCCATAGCTTTTGGCTATGAGTTGTGTTGTCTAAGCAAACACAAGCACGTAGCTATTATTCCTAAAAAGGACAACACTGGTGAAGCTCAAGGCTCCTCTTCCCACAATATCACACCATTAGATGATGTAATAATAAAATGGTATAGTTTCGGAAGTCTGCTATACCAAGTAACCAAAAGTTTTTGATCTGGTACGTGATTCGGTCACAATCACGCTATGCAATCACCTCTCTCTCACGGTTTACACCCATTTTGGTACAGGTGACCTATTATTGAGTTCCCCGAACTCGTAGGATTTCATGTCCAAGAAAATGAACATGTGGAACAATTTTTTTGGCTTCTTTAAAATCACGAAATATGCTATAAAATACCAAGCCAAATCAAAACAATTTTCATAACAAAGGTTTTGGCCGAATTTTCAACTATTTTTCTATTTTTTTATTTTTAAACTAACTTTTTGAATTTTTTTTTATATTTTTCCCTTATTTTTTTATTTTTTTTTGTTTCCGACCAAAACCTTTGAAACTATCAAGTCTTTTTTTATATCAAAACTAATATGAAGATGACTCAATTAACAACCAACCCAAGAGATTTTACATCCTGCACCCCACACTTGAGACCAAGTAATGTCGCCATCACTTGAGATCAAAAATAGATTAAAATCGAAAGGGTTATGTGAGAAAGAAAATATAAAACTTATCGAGCTTAACCACGGATCGCGGAATGCCAATGACAGATGGCGCTGAACTGACTGCCAGCATAAGAATATCGTCCATTCTCGATCATCACACCAATATCATCAATCATGTAGTTTTGCTGAACTTAATGCCAGACTTGAAAAATCGTTTCACCAACAAACCTAAGAAAAGAAAAACAAAAGAACTACATAAATGGGACAAGGTGGCACCACCCGATGCCTAAACGCCTTGCCCCTAAAATAAGTTTTCAAAGTACATAAGCAGAATACATAATTATTCAAATACAGACCAAAGGAAAGGAAATATTTTTAAACAAATTATAACATGATCAACGGGCTCGCAGACCCTCCTCACTGAAAACCATCATACGGCCAATTGCCGTACGGGTACTGCTGCTGAAACCTCTGACGCGCATCCTCCAACGATTCCTGCTCACTATATATCGGGGCCTGCACTCGTGGCCGAACTGGACTACAATAAGACACAGGTGTCTGAGAAGTAGTACCATAATAATGATCCGGGTTGAAGTAGAAAAGATGATCATTGTGCCTTTGCCAATCATTCCCATAAGCAATCCATTCTGGGCATGCACGGACTCGGCCAACCTTTCTTCTTGTCGTAACGTACTCGCCTCGACCCGCTGCTTACTTTCCCACACACGATCATTATGTGATCGTTGATCTCCCCGAAAATCATTAAAACTATTCTTCACAAAAATTTGCACATTATCAACCCTCGAGACCAAGTTATCCCAAACTTCCTCGAAAATACCCCAAGACTGACCCCCTGCAGGAACATTCGGAGCAACCTGGTCCGCATCATCACCTCCTTGATTATTACCACCGGCCTCAGGTGCTTGTTGCCGAACATACTCCACCAAGCCAACTCAATTCGCATCCCACATCACAAAATTTGCACTAATGTAAAACCTTACATTAAAAGGTTTCATCACCTGTAATGGGTCGGTCAATTTCGTACACCTGCTAAAATCAATGTTGAAAAACTTTGCAATTTTTGTAACAAAATGACCACCAAGAAGTGACCTTGATGCTCTTATTTCCCTCGCATGATTAGACAAATAAGTAGCAATTAACATACACAAATCAACATGTGCATCGGCCCGAACTCGATGCATAATCCACAACTAAGTCGAATTGAGTTTAGCGTTCCCATTTCGTCGACCGCAAAAGGTACACGATAGCAATTTATAAAGTAACCGAAGCTATCTATTCCAAATATTGGACCCCTTTGACTCATTAGAAATGAAAGGTGTTAAACCCGAGATTTCATACCAAAAGTCTCGCTCGTTATAATCTTCTGGATGCCCAATAAACTCAGTTTCTTTTTTCAAATACCGTTTTAAAGCCTCCTCATCCAGTTCTTCATACCAGTTAAGTGCTCGAGCAACATCCATTCGACTCATAGCTCGGTTTTCTCCCCCTAGGTGAAATGTCATAAACCCTTGATTCGTCGGATCCCTTCGAGAACGCACACTTAAGGAGGAGAAGAACTCCACAACTAACTCACGATAAAGGTCGTCTCTCAAGGACATCGCACGTTCCCAAGTGCCAAGATAGACTCTTCCCGTAGTTCGGACCATCGCTAATATATCAGTAATTTCATCCCTTATCTCACTAGTTGCTTTATCCAACTCACTCCAAGTAAAATACCAAGTTGCTTGTATACTTCGGGCCGAAATAAACTCAAAATATTCGGAGTAGTTTTCCCCAACTTTTTGCAACCACACTTCTGGGTTAGTTCTCATCTCTTCCGCATCCCTACGGGATTGAGCCGTAGAGGATGAAGGCACATCAACTCTGCTTCTCTGCACACATGAAACAAAAACCAAACCAAACACAAATCCTTTAAAAGTTAGCGTTAGGACAATAATAATCATTCAAACCAACATGTTCCACATAATCGCACCAACCGTTTATTACTCGTTTCAACTTCAATTAGGCATTTAAACAAAAGCAAGTGTTTACAACATGTGTTTTTGTTCCATTGTACCAAATTCAAACAATATCTCAAAACAAACATACCACACAAGTGCCCCATTAAACTATCACCTCTTAACTCGAATTCACAAACTCATCTAATTAATTAACCAACCCATGATAAACTATCCCAATAATCATTAGTTAACTTCTAAACTTGCAAGAAGATTAAACAATTCCAACTAACCAAATAAACATCTCAAAAATCATAAAAATCATCATCAAGCTTCACAATTCACCAAAATCACATACGACCCGCCCAAATCACCCCACGCTATCTTAAATCATGTATCTAGTAGCAAACATCTCCCTCACAAACAAAATCCCCAAACATTCAACATCAAATTCGGATTTATCACAACCCTAATCTCAAGAGTCAAGGTTATGCATAAACTACACAAATATTCATGAAGAAAACCCATAAATATCGTATTCATAAACAATTCATCACATATTAAAGCATAAAAGTCTCAATTAAAAAAACCCCACAAAATTTCAAACATGAACCCTAAAATTAATAGAATTAATCAAAGAATTATGAGAGAAAAAGATAGAGAAAAGTAAAATCGGACCTTAACCGGCATGATTGAACAATGGATTGAAGAAATTAGTAAAGAATTAGAGTTAATTGAAATTAGGGTTTAGGTGCTCTAAGTATGCTTGAGAGGTAAGTATGAGAAAAGTGGGTGAAAATAGATCCAAAAACCTCTAAAAAGAGGTTATAATCCCGTCGAGTTTCATATTGGGTCGGGTTGACCCTCTTGTTTTAAAATTTTGACCGATAGGTCAGGAGTCTGGGCTGCAGAAATGTCGCTCCGCGACATAAATAGCCACGCCGCGGCGATATGCTGTGTCTGACACTAATTCTTTTATTATTAGGCGACCTCAAAAACCTATGAAAGCTCACGCCGCGGCAAGAAATCCTCGCGACGCGGAAAATGAAAGGACCCGTTCATATACATTATAAACGATTCACAATAGTTGATTACATTGCAAGGTATTTGACCTCTATATGATACATTTTACAAACATTGCATTCGTTTTTAAAAGACAAACTTTCTTTACATCGAAAATTGACAGGCATGCATACCATTTCATAATATCCACTATCCAACTATAAATTGATTTAATAATAATCTTTGATGAACTCAATTACTCGAATGCAACGTTCTTCGAAATTTGCTATGAAAGACTCCAAGTAATATCTTTAAAATGAGCAAATGCACAGCGGAAGATTTCTTTAACACATGAGAATAAACATGCTTTAAAGTGTCAACCAAAAGGTTGGTGAGTTCATTAGTTTATCATAATCATTTATTTCCATCATTTTAATAGACCACAAGAATTTCATTTCCAGTTCTCATAAATATACGTCCCATGCATAGAGACAAAAATAATCATTCATATGGTGAACACCTGGTAACCGACATTAACTAGATACATATAAGAATATCCCCTATCATTCCGGGATCCTCCTTCGGACATGATATAAATTTTGAAGTACTAAAGCATCAGGTACTTTGGATGGGGTTTGTTAGGCCCAATAGATCTATCTTTAGAATTCGCGTCAATTAGGGTGTCTGTTCCCTAATTCTTAGATTACCAGACTTTAATAAAAAGGGGCATATTCGATTTCGATAATTCAACCATAGAATGTAGTTTCAATTACTTGTGTCTATTTTGTCAAACATTTATAAAAGCTAATGTATTCTCAGTCCCAAAAATATAAAGGGTAAAAAGACAAATGAAACTCACCATACTGTATTTCGTAGTAAAAATACATATAACGTCATTGAACAAGTGCAAGGTTGGCCTCGGATTCACGAACCTAAATTAATTATATATATTTATGTGTTGGTCAATATTTGTCTAACAAATTAGGTCAAGTCATAGTGTACCACAATCCTAATGCTCGAGACTAATATGCAAAAGTCAACAAAAGTAAATTTGACTCAAAATAATTTCCAAAAATCTATACATGATTAATATATATTTTAAATATCGTCGTTTTATATTTTTAAATATTTTTAAAATATTTATTAGAGTAAATAATATAATTTATTTATTAATAAATAAAATTTTATATTAAATTTATATAATAAAATATACTTTTATATATATTAAGTAATAAAATTTATAGGCCAGGTTCATTTAATATCATAAAGATAATATGATAGGTATTATTAAAGTAAGTTATTACACGTAGTAAAATATGTTTGTATCACATATTTATTTGATAAAATAATATCTATAATGATAGTAAGTAAAAGTTGTATTATTTTGTAATAATAATTATTATTATAAAAATATCAATATTTATAATTACTAGGATGACATTATGATAAAACGATAATTCTAATTATGATAACTTTAATATTTACGATAATTTTTAATATTATCTTTAAAATAATAATTCTATTTAAAATAACAATAATAATAATAATAATAATATTTTATAGTAACAATGACATTTCTATTAAAATGATAATTTTTGTTAAAATGATAGTTTTAATACTAACGATACTTTTAATAATAATAGTAATGATAAAAATAATAAGAACGATAATTTTATCTAAATCAATATCTTATAATATTTTAATTTCATCATGATACTCTTACTCATTATTTCCTAATCGTTTCGTTTAATAGCTTTTAATCGTCTTTTATATCGTGTTCATAATAATGATAATAATAGTAATCAAAATAATTAGGTGTTACAAATATTTGTTTTAATTACACTAATATTAATAATGATAGTTACTATAACATTATTAACGATAATACTAATAATTATCTTAATGATAATATAGTAATAATAATAATAACAATAACAATAACCATTTTTAAATAATGATATATATATTAATAATGATAATAATAATAATAATACTAATAATAATAATAATAATTGGATAATAATAATAATACTAATTATAACTTTAACGATAATAACGATAGTAATAATAAAAAAAATAAAAATTTTTAATGATAAATCCCTTTTATTGATAAAGATAATAATAATGATAATAATAAGATAAAACTAGAACGACGATAATAATAATCATTTTTAATAAAAATATCGAAAATTCAATTGATTATAACTTCTAATCCGTTCATCGAAACCATTCGATATCTAAAGGAAAAGTTCTTAATTTTTCGCTATCTTTCCAAGGACATGCATATCTTATACCTTATCTCAACCGCAAGTGTAACTAATTCAAGATTCAACCTAACCTGTCTAAGGGCAATATCAAAAGTACAAGCATGCATAATCCTAAATACTCGAGCATTAGTCAGGGATACACTATTAGTATGTAAAAGTTAAATTATGAGTACTCACGTATCAATATTGAGATTCAATATTGCAGGAAAGGTACGTAGACACAACGGAAATGATAAACACTATATTGACCTCACGAGCATACCCATGAACCATACTCAATCACCTCCATAGCTATAACCCATAATTTCCTTAATCCTATCCTACTCGAAAAACAATTTCGAAATCACTCGGACAGCACTCCGTCGTAATATTTTATGTATACTAATAATATCTTGAAATAATACGGAGTAAATATATATATATATATATATATATATATATATATATATGTAAATCGATTGAGAGAGTTTAGAGAAAAATATTTTCAAGTTTCTATGAAACAATGAAACCTAATGAATTCTATTTATAATAGATTTTTGAATTATTAAAGTGAATTATTAAAGTATGAATTATTAAAGTGAATTATTAAAGTATGAATTATTAAAGTGAATTATTAAAGTATGAATTATTAAAGTGAATTATTAAAGTATGAATTATTAAAGTGAATTATTAAAGTTAAAGTAAAGTAAAAATAAAGTAGAGGTAAAGTTTAAGTATAGTAAAAGTATAAAACTATGTACGTATAATACGCGTATAAATATATATAATATTAATTTAAATCGTTTAATAAAATAAAATATAAATATCGTTATCTTTATCATACTAGTTAAGTAATGAGTTGTCAAAAGTGGTTCTAGATATTCATAAAAGTTATATACGTTTTAATAATAAAGTTCTTTTTAAACTGAAAACGTTTTTGTATGTTTGAAACTAAATAGATCAATCGAGTCTTTATGAGATTCAATCTTCCACTATCCTTTGTCTAGTTCTCAATGATTGACAATTTGTTCTTATTTATAAATCACTTTACCATTTTTCGAATATTGTTAAAATGGAAAGATTTCTCAAATCAACGTGGGCCTTTCAACAGAGACTTGTAATCATAATTTAATATATCTGATAATTCAATCATTTGATCTTATCTTCTAATTCCATTGATAAATATTTTGAAACAGATACAATCATATAAAGTATTTAATCTAATATTTTGTTTACTTTTCAAGTTATAATATATATACACATATACATATATAATCATATTCATTTAATGGTTCGTGAATCGTTGGAACTTGGTCGAGGTTAAATGAATGTATGAACATTGTTTAAAATTCTTGAAATTTAACTTAACAAATATTGCTTATCGTGTCGGAAACATATAAAGATTAAAGTTTAAATTTGGTTGAAAATTTCCGGGTTGTCACAGTACCTACCTGTTAAAGAAATTTCGTCCCAAAATTTGAGTGAAAAGGTCGTGAATGATAATAAGTATGTTTTCATGATGCATACGGGCTGAAAATTAGAGTTTTATCATCAGCGAATAATTTGGATAAACAATCCATTTATATGAAGAGTACGAATGAAGCTGACATAGAAGAGTGAAATGAGTAAGTGTAGATTCATCTTATCATTTGACGTAGATATGATTGATTCTCAGATTTTAAGGGATTTGAAGAAAATCTTCTTAATAAGATTTGACTCTCCGGTACTCAAGGGAATTAGGATCCTCTTTAAATGTGATCATCCATTTTAATTGTTCTTTCGGAGATTTTCTTATAAATTCACCTCCTTCGTTTCCTTACAACTCACACCTTCTGTTGATGCATTTTATGCAAGTCCCTAGACATCTACCCACGTCCATTGCAGGTACAACAGTTTATAGGCCACCATGATTGCTCGTTATTATCCTATCCGTGTTTGTATGTGGTTACAGGAACTGTAGGAACGAGATTTAGATGTTTGACTATGTTAGACTTAGTCAGACGTACGAGTGAAGCCTCACTAGTACGGCCGACAAGCTCATACGCACGGTTGATGCTGAGCTAAGCCACAATTACAACCTAAATGAGAAGACATGAGTGAGTGATCACTCGTACGGCTGATGAAGCCAACTCGTACGTGTGATGAATGAATCGTATGGGTGAGTCAACAGCAGGGGTATATAAAGTCTTATGTTCTTCATTTTAGGTTAAGCCTCTCATTTGTTACACACACTCAGATCTAGTGAGCTCCTCCGATTCTCTCTCTCAGTCCAAATCACCCAGGTGGTGAATAATAGCTCTAGGTGTTGATCTAATCACACTTGATTTAGTTGTGGTTTGACTAAATTAATCAAAAAAAAACTTAACCTATTCACTAGAGGGTTTGATTCACTTATTCCGCCATTGTGTGAGTTAAATCTATTGATTTCTAAGTTCCTAGTCATGTTTCATCACCTTCTATTCTTTTCCCCTCAACTCATATTTTAAAGTATTCATCAATATGCTCCATCCAGTTCTGATTCTCAATATACTTCTAACTTTTATATCGGTCATTCTTCTTTTTCATCTACCGCCAGAAGAATCTATTTACTTCTACTATACTCTTGGGTTTATAGTGTTTCTAGTTCTCCCGTGTCTTTATATTTCTATATGCATTGATATATATGGTTTATAATTTCTGGTTTGTCGTTGGGCTTTATATGTTCCCTTATATTTCAAAGTCTCTGCTTCTGTCTTCTATAATCATTATCATTCACAGTTAATGCTCTCTTTTATTTGCTGCAATTTATACCCCAATTTCAATTTCGGAGTTTTGTCCTTTCGTTTCTTCTTCTTGCGATTAAGCACTGCTTGTAATGGTCCAGAATTCACAGATATGAATTTCAGAATGAACATTGTTAATGTTCTAGGAAGGAAATTGTGATGGCACGATCTTGACTTGTCAAATTACTAGAATACCTTGGAAAAGGCCGAATCATCAAGAAATATTTTCTTGATATTTTAGAGGTTAAATAGAATACAAGAGTCATATAACATGGCACACGATGATGTTATGATCTGTGAATCATCACGTTCCATTTAGAAACTCAGCATGACTTACTGTAATATAATCACATTGATCAAGTGTCATTATATTATCCTAATTCATGCTTCAGTTCCCAACACTACTTCAAAATATTCCTATTTTAAACTTAAATGTTTCAGAATTTAGAAACTAAAATAGTTTCTTTTATGATGTAATACAGATAGCGCGAAGAGGTAAATGATTTCAAATAAGAAAAATTAAGAAAATATCTTCAGAAATATGGAGGATATTTATAATGAAAGATATGATGATATTTTAGAATTTCTAATATCAGAGGATGATGAAGAATATTGTCCGCAGGGGTTTAGAGTCAGGAGCAAGGTATTCATTAATGACTTCAGTAGGTACTGAATCATTTGGATCCTTTGAAGTCAGGTTCAGTCATTATAATTTGTCCACAGCCTCCTTCCTACTTTGCTCAATCCATTTTCCAGTTCCAAAACTTCTCTTTTTCTGCGCTTTGCCAGTACACTTCATCATTATCATCCAGCTTTTACCATTTAAAGTCGTTTATAGTTTTTGCTGCTTCATCAGCATTTTTTTTTCCATTTTCGGAGAACCAATTCGTAGTTCGGAGTGTTTTTCAGAAACTTCACATTCAAATTAAGTCCAGAAGATAGACGTTATATATACACATATAACTGTTGGCGTAGACATGCTGCGAGATTTCAAAATACTGATTGCTAATTCCCAATGATTCGTATGGCAATTCTCATTACAAGATGCGAATGAGTAAATGATGGGGTTTCAATGAATAATTATAATGACTTTTTGGAGAGGCTAAAGTCAAAGGGTAATGAAGTTGTTGGTACATCTGCTAATAATGTGGTGGAATGTAAAAGGTTCCCTGGTAACGATGGTGTATATCTCAAGGTTATAATAAGGTTAGTTTGACTGAAAATTCGAAGTTGACTTGCTGAAGCTGTGACAAAACTGGCTACTTTGAATAGGAGTCGCAAAGTTATTTTTGCTAATAAATGCCAAAGAATCTGACGCGGATACGTTGTTTAAAATTTTACTTTGGTTTCAAGAGTTTTTCGGGTACATAACTGTGGGTAACATGTGGTTGGATCATCATCTCGATTGCTCATCATTCGAAGTGTCTTCAGAAATTTTCGAAGAGTTTGAACACAGATTGTAATCGTTAACATACATTTGATATTCTAACACAGTTTTGAAGTCAAAATATAGCTTGTGAAAGATGTAAGGATCTAAGAGTGATGATTTTGGTCATATCTCAAGTTGAATTTTGAGATTTCAAAATCAGAATATGTAATTAAATTTTAAATGAGTATGGTTGTTTTGATTTCTATAAAAGAATGTATATTGTTGTGAAAGTAGGGAGTATAATGGATGATTTGCTGAATCAGATTCGAAGAATGTAACATATTAATTGTGAATTTATATATCTCTCGGGTATTACCTACCCGTTAAAAAAAAATTTCACAATTAATATTTTGTACAAAAGAATTTTATTACAGTCTTTATAAAAATATATATATGTATATTTTCTTCAGATGTAACATAGATTTAATGAGTTAATGTTAAATTAAACTTATTTGATTTACGGTTGAAACTAGAATTGAATAATCCCTAAAGGCTTTAAAAAGTACATATTTTTTACGCAGTATTTCTTTAATGACATTGAAATTATGAATCAATACTTCGTTATTTGTTGATGTATGATGTTCGGTTCGTGGAATTCTTGTGAATTTCGCAAAGTACGAATGATGTTATCTGAAAAGTTTCGGGTACATCGATGATGAAAGTGTAAAATCAAATATATACTTGATTTATTATGAATTGGAATTTGTTGAATTGCAACAGAGATTGTAGTTAACGCTGGTTAAGTTGCGGCCGAAGGACGTACATTATTGCATATTTGTAATATGAATTAACCGAGTAGTTAAGATTCACACACAATAGCTTAGCACGGAAAGATTTATTTCAAAATATATATATATATATATATATATATATATATATATATATATATATATATATATATATATATATCATATACATATAATTTCTTTAGAGGGAATGAGTTAATTCTTCATAACTCGTTGATACAATATACACGTTATTGATTCGTAATGATGTCCACAGTGATTCTTGAACTGACGGAGTTTGTGATGTTATCGCTGTTGTTGATTCGGATGTTGACTGTACTGACGATGCTGGTAACGCTGACGGTACTGTTGATGCTGTTGGTAAAGCAAGTTTAGCTTGTTAATCACACACCATTTTTGTCAGGGTTTCTACTCTTCCTTCTATCATTTTGGTTTGCTTAACTGATTTATGGTAGGGCTAGATTAGATAATCTCTAAGACTTTAGAGATTACATAATCGCCGCGAAATGTTTCTCCAATGAAGTTATGAATTAATACTTCGTCAGTTATTGTTGTTGGTACTCCTTGGTATCTATGGTGCGTATGACGTTGATGCTCGTGGGACAGATTGTGAAGTTGAGGTTTACGACGCGGTTGTGGTTGGAGGTGGTAATGGTACTGTTGGCATTGATGATGGTGGTACTAGTTATACTGCTGATGCTACTGCTGGTGTTTGTAATCTCTGCACCATATTCTCCAAAGCCACTACCCGAGCGCGAAGCTCGTTGACTTCTTCTATTACACCGGGGTGATTGTCGGTTCGGATGAGCGGATAAATAAAATCTAAAATTTGATGTAATATATAATCGTGATGAGATACTCTGGAAATGAGCGAGAAAATGGTGTTTCGGACAGGTTCGCCGGTAAGTGCTTCAGGTTCTTCATCAAGAGGGCAATGTGGTGGATGAAAAGGATCACCTTCTTCTTGTCTCCAATGATTGAGGAGGCTACGAACCCATCCCCAATTCATCCAGAATAGGTGATGACTGATTGGTTGATCTATTCCGGTCACACTGCTTTCGGAGCTTAAATGGGATTCCATTTCGGAATCTGAGTGACTTGAACTGATGACGAATTCCATTTCGTACGATTGGATAAAGGATTTTTTTTTTATATGAAATGATTTTGGCTAACGGATGGTATTCTAATTACATAGAATATATATATATATATATATATATATATATATATATATATCAAAAGATTTCGTAGATTACGGAGGACTTTGCGGGATATGTCAGGCAAAGTTTAAAGTAACAGATACGATAAGATATGATTTAGCAGATATGCTAAGATATGAATTTTTGTCTATACACTATTCATGCAATCAATGCAGCAAGACGTATCTTAGACTAAAAATGATAAGCAGGTAATTTCCTGAGGATGATAAGTAGTTAATTTTCGACACAAAATGATAAGCAAAACTTTTGACATGCAGACATGGTCGAAGTCCAGACTCACTAATGCATCCTATCGACTTATCAGTTAGACACACTAATGCAGACCTGGTTCGCTAAGACCACCGCTCTGATACCAACTAAAAGGACCCGTTCATATACATTATAAACGATTCACAATAGTTGATTACATTGTGAGGTATTTGACCTCTATATGATACATTTTACAAACATTGCATTCGTTTTTAAAAGACAAACTTTCTTTACATCGAAAATTGACAGGCATGCATACCATTTCATAATATCCACTATCCAACTATAAATTGATTTAATAATAATCTTTGATGAACTCAATGACTCGAATGCAACGTTCTTCGAAATATGCTATGAAAGACTCCAAGTAATATCTTTAAAATGAGCAAATGCACAGCGAAAGATTTCTTTAACACCTGAGAATAAACATGCTTTAAAGTATCAACCAAAAGGTTGGTGAGTTCATTAGTTTATCATAATCATTTATTTCCATCATTTTAATAGACAACAAGAATTTCATTTCCAGTTCTCATAAATATACGTCCCATGCATAGAGACAAAAATAATCATTCATATGGTAAACACCTGGTAACCGACATTAACTAGATACATATAAGAATATCCCCTATCATTCCGGGATCCTCCTTCGAACATGATATAAATTTCGAAGTACTAAAGCATCCGGTACTTTGGATGGGGTTTGTTAGGCCCAATAGATCTATCTTTAGGATTCGCGTCAATTAGGGTGTCTGTTCCCTAATTCTTAGATTACCAGACTTTAATAAAAAGGGGCATATTCGATTTCGATGATTCAACCATAGAATGTAGTTTCAATTACTTGTGTCTATTTTGTCAAACATTTATAAAAGCGCATGTATTCTCAGTTCCAAAAATATAAAGGGTAAAAAGACAAATGAAACTCACCATACTGTATTTCGTAGTAAAAATACATATAACGTCATTGAACAAGTGCAAGGTTGGCCTCGAATTCACGAACCTAAATTAATTATATATATTTATGTGTTGGTCAATATTTGTCTAACAAATTAGGTCAAGTCATAGTGTACCACAATCCTAATGCTCGAGACTAATATGCAAAAGTCAACAAAAGTAAATTTGACTCAAAATAATTTCCAAAAATCTATACATGATTAATATATAGTTTAAATATCATCGTTTTATATTTTTAAATATTTTTAAAAGATTTATTAGAGTAAATAATATAATTTATTTATTAATAAATAAAATTTTATATTAAATTTATATAATAAAATATACTTTTATATATATTAAGTAATAAAATTTATAGGCCAGGTTCATTTAATATCATAAAGATAATATGATAGGTATTATTAAAGTAAGTTATTACACGTAGTAAAATATGTTTGTATCACATATTTATTTGATAAAATAATATCTATAATGATAGTAAGTAAAAGTTGTATTATTTTGTAATAATAATTATTATTATAAAAATATCAATATTTATAATTACTAAGATGACATTATGATAAAACGATAATTCTAATTATGATAACTTTAATATTTACGATAATTTTTAATATTATCATTAAAATAATAATTCTATTTAAAATAATAATAATAATAATAATAATATTTTATAGTAACAATGACATTTCTATTAAAATGATAATTTTTGTTAAAATGATAGTTTTAATACTAACGATACTTTTAATAATAATAGTAATGATAAAAATAATAAGAACGATAATTTTATATAAATCAATATCTTATAATATTTTAATTTCATCATGATACTCTTACTCATTATTTCCTAATCATTTCGTTTATTAGCTTTTAATCGTCTTTTATATCGTGTTCATAATAATGATAATAATAGTAATCAAAATAATTAGGTGTTACAAATATTTGTTTTAATTACACTAATATTAATAATGATAGTTACTATAACATTATTAACGATAATACTAATAATTATCTTAATGATAATATAGTAATAATAATAATAACAATAACAATAACTATTTTTAAATAATGATATATATATATTAATAATGATAATAATAATAATAATACTAATAATAATAATAATAATAATAATAATAATAATAATAATAATTGGATAATAATAATAATACTAATTATAACTTTAATGATAATAATGATAGTAATAATAAAAAAAATAACAATTTTTAATGATAAATCCCTTTTATTGATAAAGATAATAATAATGATAATAATAAGATAAAACTAGAACGACGATAATAATAATCATTTTTAATAAAAATATCGAAAATTCAATTGATTATAACTTCTAATCCGTTCATCGAAACCATTCGATATCTAAAGGAAAAGTTCTTAATTTTTCGCTAGCTTTCCAAGGACATGCATATCTTATACCTTATCTCAACCGCAAGTGTAACTAATTCAAGATTCAACCTAACCTGTCTAAGGGCAATATCAAAAGTACAAGCATGCATAATCCTAAATACTCGAGCATTAGTCAGGGATACACTATTAGTATGTAAAAGTTAAATTATGAGTACTAACGTATCAATATTGAGATTCAATATTGCAGGAAAGGTACGTAGACGCAACGGAAATGATAAACACTATATTGACCTCACGAGCATACCCATGAACCATACTCAATCACCTCCATAACTATAACCCATAATTTCCTTAATCCTATCCTACTCGAAAAACAATTTCGAAATCACTCGGACAGCACTCCGTCGTAATATTTTATGTATACTAATAATATCTTGAAATAATACGGAGTAAATATATATATATATATATATATGTAAATCGATTGAGAGAGTTTAGAGAAAAATATTTTCAAGTTTCTATGAAATAATGAAACCTAATGAATTCTATTTATAATAGATTTTTGAATTATTAAAGTGAATTATTAAAGTATGAATTATTAAAGTGAATTATTAAAGTATGAATTATTAAAGTGAATTATTAAAGTATGAATTATTAAAGTGAATTATTAAAGTATGAATTATTAAAGTGAATTATTAAAGTTAAAGTAAAGTAAAAATAAAGTAGAGGTAAAGTTTAAGTATAGTAAAAGTATAAAACTATGTACGTATAATACGCGTATAAATATATATAATATTAATTTAAATCGTTTAATAAAATAAAATATAAATATCGTTATCTTTATCATACTAGTTAAGTAATGAGTTGTCAAAAGTGGTTCTAGATATTTATAAAAGTTATATACGTTTTAATAATAAAGTTCTTTTTAAACTGAAAACGTTTTTGTACGTTTGAAACTAAATAGATCAATCGAGTCTTTATGAGATTCAATCTTCCACTATCCTTTGTCTAGTTCTCAATGATTGACAATTTGTTCTTATTTATAAATCACTTTACCATTTTCCGAATATTGTTAAAATGGAAAGATTTCTCAAATCAACGTGGGCATTTCAACAGAGACTTGTAATCATAATTCAATATATCTGATAATTCAATCATTTGATCTTATCTTCTAATTCCATTGATAAACATTTTGAAACAGATACAATCATATAAAGTATTTAATCTAATATTTTATTTACGTTTCAAGTTATAATATATATACACATATACATATATAATCATATTCGTTTAATGGTTCGTGAATCGTTGGAACTTGGTCGAGGTTGAATGAATGTATGAACATAGTTTAAAATTCTTGAAATTTAACTTAACAAATATTGCTTATCGTGTCGGAAACATATAAAGATTAAAGTTTAAATTTGGTTGGAAATTTCTGGGTTGTCACAGAAATGGGCGTGATCAGGAACCACTTTAAATGGCTTCCTGTTCCTGATTTTGGTTAAATATCACGCCGCGGCCATAACAGTCGCGCCGCGGCAATGGGCTTGACCTGATACCTCGACGTTTTTTACACATTCAGCAACCACTATTCACCTTTTAAAAACCAAACAACCAATAAAACAACAAGTAAACGTCCACAATCAATCAAATAACATTTAAGACTCAGAAAACCCGTGATCAAACCTACATATACAAACTATACAACAATGTGAACTATATTTAATTTGTCGTTCACACGACTCGTCCCCAACTTCAAGTGACGTTGGGATCGGGTTCAACTTGAACCCCGTCATCAATCTCAAATGGACCATTGAAATATTTCTTAACTCGATGTACGTTAACTTTAAAGGTAGTACCACTCGTATTTTTCAACTCAATCGTACCGTGTGGGTACACCTTAACAACCTCAAATGGTCCCGTCCACCGGGACTTAAGTTTTCCCGGTAAAAGCTTCAATCTAGAGTTAAACAAAAGCACTCGATCGCCTTCATTAAACTCTTTCGGACCCTTTAACCTTCTATCATGCCATTGCTTGGTTTTCTCCTTATAAATCAACGAATTTTCATACGCATCAAGGCATAATTCACCAAGCTCATTTAATTGTCCCACCCTTAGGCGTCCGGCTTCCTTTAAATCCAAATTTCATGTTTTAGGTGCCCACATCGCCTTATGCTCAATCTCCAACGGAAGATGGCACGCTTTTCCATAAACTAACCAATAAGGAGTGGTACCAATCGGTGTTTTGTAGGCGGTTCTAAACGCCCACAAAGCTTCATCGAGCTTATTCGCCCACTCCTTCGGATTCAACCCCACAGTTTTCTCAAGAATTCCTTTAAGAGCTCGATTGGTATTCTCAACATGTCCGCTCGTTTGAGGATGGTATGAAGTAGAAACTTTATGGAGAACTCCATATCACTTCAATACCTTCTCCATTTGGGCGTTACAAAAATGAGTACCCCTATCGCTAATAAATGCTTTAGGAGTTCCAAATCGAGAGAATAAACGTTGAAGGAAAGAAATCACAACTCGGGCATCGTTTGTGGCTAAAGCTTGTGCTTCGGCCCATTTAGAAATGTAGTCAATGGCAACAAGTATGTAACTATAATTATGAGATTTTGGAAATGGCCCCATAAAGTCAATTCCCCAAACATCGAATACCTCGCATACTTGGATGCTTTGTTGAGGCATCTCATCCCGTTTAGTGACTTTACCGGCTCTTTGACAAGAATCGAATGATTTACAAATCAGGTGGGCATCTTTGAAGATTGTCGACCAAAAGAAGCCGGCATCATAGACCTTACGCCCCATGATTTGGGGTCCAAAATGCCCACTGGTAGGCCCACTATGGCACTCAATTAAAATTCGCATACACTCTTCACCGGAAACACACCGGCAGATAATCCCATCGGGACAACAACGAAAAAGAAATGGATCCTCCTAGAAATAGTACTTAAGGTCGCTGAAGAATTTCTTCCTCTTTTCATGTAACCACCCTTTTTCCAAGAATTTCCCAACGAGATAATTAGCAATGTCCACATACCATGGCTCGTCCACCTTGTCCATCTTCATGAGATATTCATCGGGAAAATCATCATGGATACTCGACTCATGAAGGACTTCGAGATTTGGATTCTCGATTCTAGACAAGTGGTCGGCCGCGAGATTTTCAGCACCCTTCTTATCCCGGATCTCGATATCGAATTCTTGCAAAAGCAAGATCCATCTAAGCAGTCGAGGTTTGGCTTCCGGTTTGGCGAAAAGGTACTTTAGAGTAGAATGGTCCGTAAAAATAATAGTCTTAGACAAACTAAGTAGGATCGAAACTTATCAAACAAAAAGACCACCGCAAGGAGCTCCTTTTCAGTGGTAGTATAATTCAACTGTGATCCTTGCATGGTCTTGCTTTCATAATAGATGGGTCGGAAGTGTTTCTCGACCCTTTGGCCCAAAACAGAGCCAACAGCAAAATCAGATGCATCACACATAAGCTCGAATGGAAGGGACCAATTCAGAGCAATTATGATAGGTGCATTGATGAGTTTCTCCTTAAGAAGTTCGAATGCCTTTTGGCACGCTTCAGAGAAGTTCCAAGGTGTGTCCTTTTCGAGGAGTTTTTTCATCGGGTTAGCGATTTTGGAAAAATCCTTAATGAACCGCCGTTAAAAACCGGCGTGCCCGAGAAAACTCCAAACACCCTTAACATCGGTGGGAGGTAGAAGGTTCTTAATAGCCGTTACCTTTGCGGGATCCACCTCAATACCGTTCTTAGAAATCTTGTGCCCGAGAACTATGCCCCCTTGTACCATGAAATGGCACTTTTCCCAATTGAGCACAAGATTAGATTTCTCACACCTTACCAACATCCGCTCTAAATTAAGAAGGCATGAATCGAAAGTGTCACCGAAAACCGAAAAGTTATCCATGAACACCTCCATGAAATCTTCTATCATATCATGGAATATGGCCATCATGCACCTTTGAAAAGTGACCGGAGCGTTACAAAGGCCAAAGGGCATGTGACGGTATGAGAATGTGCCATACGGGTACGCGAAAGTGGTTTTCTCCTGGTCCTCGGGCGAGATAGGAATTTGAAAATAGCCCGAAAAACCATCAAGAAAACAATAAAAGCTGTTTTCCGCCAGCCTCTCTAGCATTTGATCCTTGAAAGTTAACGGGAAGTGGTCTTTGTGTGTGGCGTCGTTCAACTTATGATAGTCAATATAAACACGCCACCCCGTGACAGTCCGAGTGGAAATTAACTCATTTTTGTCATTGGTGGTAACAGTCATACCACCTTACTTAGGTACACAGTGTACCGGGCTAATCCACGGACTGTCAGAAATCGGGTAAATCAGACATGCATCGAGGAGCTTCACGATCTCTTTCTTCACGACATCTTTCATGTGCGGGTTCAACCTCCTTTGACGTTGCACCACAGGTTTGGAGTTATCTTCCATTAAGATTTTGTGGGTGCAATAGGAGGACTAATAGCCTTGATGTCATGAATTTTCCACGCAATGGCCGGTTTATGGGCCTTTAGCATGGTCACAAGTTCTGTTTTCTGACCTGTAGTAAGAGAAGAAGAAATAATTACCGGGAGCTTAGATTCCTCCTTCAAATAAGCGTATTCCAAATGATCTAGAAGTGGCTTCAATTTTAACTCGGGAGGTTCTTCAATTGAATACTTGCTCCGGTAATCAACATCACGATCGAGTTCCCTGAACTCCTCCTCTGTCAGCTCATAGCCGTTTTCCATCAAGGCGGTTGAAATGTCCACCTCCTCAACCTGCAACTCTTCATCAAATTCAACCAATGAGCATTCTCCTGAACCCTGTAACTCTGGGAATTCCTGCAAAAACTCAGACTGGACATCCACAGTGTTAAGAAAATAACATGTATCATCAGTGTAGGCAAGGGATTTTAAAGCATGGTCGATTGAGAATGTTGCACTCAAGCCATATATCCTAAGGGTCAACTTTTGGCCATAAACATCGATTATACACCTAGCAGTATTCAAAAATGGCCGACCCCAAATAAGTGGAATCCTTTCATCCACTTCCATATCCAAAACCACGAAATTAGCCGGGAAAACCAACAACCCGGTCTTAACTAGCATATTCTCTATAATTCCACGAGGGAATTTAATAGAGCGGTCAGCTAGCTGAATAGCCATACGCGTGGGTTTTAACTCCCCGGGGTCTAGCTGTAAATAAATAGAATAAGGCATTAAATTTATGCTAGCCCCCAAATCCGCCAACACCATCACACAGTCCAAATTACCAAGTAAACAAGGAATGGTAAAACTCCCAGGATCCTAAAGCTTCTCGAGAAGCTTATTTACAACTATCGCTGAGCATGCATCATTCAACCTGACTGAAGACACGTTCTTCAGCTTCTTCCTGTTAGTTAGCAAATCCTTCAGAAACTGAAAGGACCCGTCCTAATCCATCCGGACAAAGTCCATATCGATTACAAACGATTCACAATAGTTGGTTACATCGCGAGGTACTTGACCTCTATATGATACATTTTACAAACATTGCATTCGTTTTTAAAAGACAAACTTGCTTTATATCGAAAATTGATGACATACAAATTATTTCATAATATATTCAACTATAATTGACTAAATAATAATCTTGATGAACCCGACGACTCGAATGCAACGTCTTTGGAAATATGTCATGAATGACTCAAGTAATATCTTTTAAATGAGCAATTTCATAGCAGAAGACTTCTTTCATACCTGAGAATAAACATGCTTTCAAGTGTCAACCAAAAGGTTGGTGAGTTCATTAGTTTAACATAAATAATCATTTCCATCACTTTAATAGACCACAAGATTTTCATTTCTCATAAATATACGTCCCACACATGGAGACAAAATCATTCATATGGATTGAACACCTGGTAACCGACATTCACAATATGCATATAAGAATATCCCCATCATTCCGGGATCCTCCTTCGGACATGATATAAATTTCGAAGTACTAAAGCATCCGGTACTTTGGATGGGGCTGGTTGGGCCCGATAGATCTATCTTTAGAGTTCGCGTCAATTAGGGTGTCTGTTCCCTAATTCTTAGATTACCAGACTTAATAAAAAGGGGCATATTCGATTTCGATCATTCAACCATATAATGTAATTTCAATTACTTGTGTCTATTTCGTAAAACAGTTATAAAAACAGCGCATGTATTCTCAGTCCCAAAAATGTAAAGAGTAAAAGGGAGCAAATGAAACTCACCATATTGTATTTTGTAGTAAAAATACATATGGCGTCAATGAACAAGTGTTGAGTTGGCCTCGGATTCACGAATCTATATCATTTATATATATATTAAAACATATAATAACAATGAAGCAGGTATATATATTAATATTAATATACTTAATAATTTGTATGTGATATTAATGAATAAATTAGTTATAACAATTTTATATTCTTTAGATAAATAATTAGTATTTATATTTATGATTATATTAAAATTTGTATCTATATTCTTTATGTTTGTAATCATAATAATAATAATAATAATAATAGTAATAATAATAATGTTAACAATTTTAATAATGATAATAATGTGTTAATGATAATAATAAAAATAATAATAATAATAATAATAATAATAATAATAATAATAATAATAATAATAATACTAATAATAATAATAATAATAATAATATTAATAATAATAATAATAGTAATATTAATAATAATAATAATAATAATAATAATAATAATAATAATAATAATACTTCTAATAATAATAATAATACTAATAATAACAATAATAATTTTATCATAAAATTTGTAATAATAATAAAATTTATAATAATAATAATTATAATTAGTATACCTAATATAAAGGGGATCATGGGTTTTGTTGTGTCCACAAACCGATCGAAATGGCAGAGCACAAAAGCAGAAACCACAATACATAGGATCTTCGTTTCAATACTCAAAAAGAAAAGAAAAATCAATTCACAGCAATTCGAGATATATCCGGTCTTCAGTTCATCATCATCATCGTTTCAATCATCATCATCTGTCTTTATCATCGAATCATCATCATTAGTCTTCATCATCGAAATAATTTTGATCTTGTGGTTTCCGGTTATCGATCTTATCAATAGCAGGTAATTGATTCCTTATATTTCCTTTAATATGTTCATCCCTCTATAAATCTTATATGTTTTAATTGTATCGACACAATTAGTATCAGTAGGTAGGGTTAACTTTGATAGTTTGTGATTCTTTTTGCCAAAATCCCTAATTGGATTTTTATGAATTGCTGTTTGACCAACAGATTTGAAGGATTTGGGTGGTTACTGCTATTTCATCCAGATAATGTCGACAGTTTGATGATGGATTCTTGAAGGTGTACTTCAATCAGTGATTAAGTAAAGGTAAGTTGCATTTAAAATTTATTTCGGATTCAATTCAGGGTCTTGTTGGCACTATAATGGAAACTAATAGATTTAAGAGGTGTTCTTGAATGGTTTTTGCTTGTCAACAGTAGTGAATAACAATAACAAGGTGTAGTTGCAGGTTTGGTAATGTTTTGATTGAACAGTAGCATTTTCAATCTGTGAGGTATGTATGTAATCGTATATGTGTTGATCTAATGATAATTTAAGATGGTAGTTTGTGCATATAATGGTTTAAGGTGATATGGTTGTTCTAGACTATCAATATAGCAGCAAACAGCAGTAATAATTTCTTTTAATACGTGCAGGTAGTTGAAATGATATAGAAAACAATATCGTGTAGCAGCAGTTGATTGTAGTGATAATTTGGTGATGATGGTTCAAAGTGGGGTGTTCAATAGTGGATGGAGATGGTGGGAAGTGTTATCTAGGATAGTAGCAGGAGTTCCATGGTGTAGTTAATTGGTGGTTGTTTTGTGATGGTGAAGTTGGCAGTGTGGTGTCACACTCCAAACGGGAGTTCAACAGCTTTTCATGGTTTTTTTTGATGGGTTTGATCAAGGTGGTCTCCGGTGATTGTTGCATAAAGATGGTGGTAAGTTTGATGGTAAGAGATGGAAAATGGTTGAACTGTGGTGATCCGTATGGTGGTGCAGGTCGGGTGGGGTGATGTGCTAGGTCGATGGAGACTGTTTTGGCAATCTTAGCAATAGACATCGAGCAATAAGGGTTCGATGGGTTGGTTTAAGGTTCAGCTATTCAAGTAGAAGAAAGGTGAGGTGTGGTTCTTAGGTATAAAATTTAATCAACGAATGTTTTGTGGATGTTGGGTTTTATTTATTTTAATATGTGTAAGTTGTCAAGTGTATCACAAGTCAAACAGAAGATCAAGGAAAAAGAATAAAGTTGAGGTGTATGTCTAACAGACTTTGTGAATTCATGTTTGTCCTAGAGTAGGTAAAAGTTTGATTCTAGATAAGAAAACAAAAATGGATACAGTGTGATAGTGAACTTAAACGGATCAATAATATTAAATAAATTCATATTTTATATATAATACTAATATTAATCTTTAATAAATATAAATAAAAATATAATAATCAAATAATAATAATAATAATAATAATAATAATATCAAAATATTATTTATAATAAAAATAAGAATAATAATAACAATATTATTAATTTTGTTTATGTTTCATGTTCAATAATAATGGTAGTTATAATTATAAAGGTAGTAATATTAATAATATCAATAGTATTATTCATATTATCTAATAATATCTAAATTACAACTAAATAAAATTTTTTAATTGATTCTTATAGTAATATTTATATTTTGATAATCTTATCATTAAATTTATTAATATTTTTAATATTTATTAATATTACTATTATTGAAAGTAGTAATTATAATATTTGTCATAATAATTATATTTTTTACATGTAGTTTCATTTAATATTTCCATTTTTCAATTTATTACATATGTAATGTTTACTAATTATATTTTTATATATAATAACATATATTTAATATTTAATATTTATATACATATAATAATAATTATTCCTAAAAAAATCATTCATATTTATATATAGATTCACTTTAAATTACACCTATTAATTTTGTATCCTATTTCACATATTTAATTCTAATGTTTAAATTATATTTAAAAATTTCAAATTATTTTATATACATACACAAATATATATACATATATATATACATATTTACTTACAAGCAATTGTTCGTGAATCGTTAGGATTAGTCAAAGGTTAAATGAATTCATGAAAACAATTCGAACATTATTGATGTAGTGACCTGAACTTTTCCATGGTTATATATATATTAAATGAAATTATTATTTACATGATTAAGTGTTTCCAACATGTTAAGCAATCAAACTTGTTAAGACTTGACTAATTGAAATAGGTTTCATATAGACAATTGACCACCCAAGTTGACCGGTGATTCACGAACGTTAAAACTAGTAAAAACTATACGATGACATATATATGGTTATATATATAGTTAAAATGATTTTATTATACGTATGTATCTCATTAGGTATTTTAACAATGAGTTATATACATAAAAATGAGACTATTAATTTAAGAAACTAGAAAAACGATATATATAACGATTATCGTTATAACAACGTCTTACTAGGTACATATGAATCATATTAAGATATTGATACACTTGGCTAATTATGTTAAATTATAAGTAAATATATTATTAAGTGTATTAACAATGAAATACATATGTAAAAATAAGACTACTAAGTTAATGATTTCGAAACGAGACATATATGTAACGATTATCGTTGTAGCGATATTTAACTGTATATATATCATACTAAGATATATTATATATCATAATATCATGATAATATAACAATTTAACATCTCATTTGTTATAATAAATAATGGGTTAACAACATTCAACAAGATCGTTAACCTAAAGGTTTCAAAACAACATTTACATGTAACGACTAACGATGACTTAACGACTCAGTTAAAATGTATATACATGTAGTGTTTTAATATGTATTCATACACTTTTCAAAGACTTCAAGACACTTATCAAAATACTTCTACTTAACAAAAATGCTTACAATTACATCCTCGTTCAGTTTCATTAACAATTCTACTCGTATGCACCCGTATTCGTACTCGTACAATACACAGCTTTTAGATGTATGTACTATTCATATATACACTTCAATGATCAGCTCTTAGCAGCCCATGTGAGTCACCTAACACATGTGGGAACCATCATTTGGCAACTAGCATGAAATATCTCATAAAATTACAAAAATATGAGTAATCATTCATGACTTATTTACATGAAAACAAAATTACATATCCTTTATATCTAATCTATAACACCAACAAACACTTTCATTCTTCAATTTTCTTCATCTAATTGATCTCTCTCAAGTTCTATCTTCAAGTTCTAAGTGTTCTTCATAAATTCCAAAAGTTCTAGTTTCATAAAATCAAGAATACTTCCAAGATTGCAAGTTTACTTCCAAGTTTTCTAAATCCATTCCAAGTAATCATCCAAGATCAAGAAACCTTTGTTACTTACAGTAGGTTATCTTTCTAATACAAGGTAATAATCATATTCAAACTTTAATTCAATTTCTATAACTATAACAATCTTATTTCGAGTGGAAATCTTACTTGAAATTGTTTTCGTGTCATGATTCTGCTTCAAGAACTTTCAAGCCATCCAAGGATCCTTTGAAGCTAGATCTATTTTTATCATTTCCAGTAGGTTTATCTAAGGAACTTGAGGTAGTAATGATGTTCATAACATCATTCGATTCATAAATATAAAGCTATCTTATTCGAAGGTTTAAACTTGTAATCACTAGAACATAGTTTAGTTAATTCTAAACTTGTTCGCAAATAAAAGTTAATCCTTCTAACTTGACTTTTAAAATCAACTAAACACATATTCTATATCTATATGATATGCTAACTTAATGATTTAAAACCTGGAAACACGAAAAACACCGTAAAACCGAATTTACACCGTCGTAGTAACACCGCGGGCTGTTTTGGGTTAGTTAATAAAAAACAATGATAAACTTTGATTTAAAAGTTGTTATTCTGAGAAAATGATTTTTATTATGAACATGAAACTATATCCAAAAATTATGGTTAAACTCAAAGTGGAAGTATGTTTTCTAAAATGGTCATCTAGACGTCGTTCTTTCGACTGAAATGACTACCTTTACAAAAATGACTTGTAACTTATTTTTCTGACTATAAACCTATACTTTTTCTGTTTAGATTCATAAAACAGAGTTCAATATGAAACCATAGCAATTTGATTCACTCAAAACGGATTTAAAATGAAGAAGTTATGGGTAAAACAAGATTGGATAATTTTTCTCATTTTAGCTACGTGAAAATTGGTAACAAATCTATTCCAACCATAACTTAATCAACTTGTATTGTATATTATGTAATCTTGAGATACCATAGACACGTATACAATGTTTCGACCTATCATGTCGACACATCTATATATATTTCGGAACAACCATAGACACTCTATATGTGAATGTTGGAGTTAGCTATACAGGGTTGAGGTTGATTCCAAAATATATATAGTTTGAGTTGTGATCAATACTGAGATACGTATACACTGGCTCGTGGATTGATTCAAGATAATATTTATCAATTTATTTCTGTACATCTAACTGTGGACAACTAGTTGTAGGTTACTAACAAGGACAGCTGACTTAATAAACTTAAAACATCAAAATATATTAAAAGTGTTGTAAATATATTTTAAACATACTTTGATATATATGTATATATTGTTATAGGTTCGTGAATCAACCAGTGGCCAAGTCTTACTTCCTGACGAAGTAAAAATCTGTGAAAGTGAGTTATAGTCCCACTTTTAAAATCTAATATTTTTGGGATGAGAATACATGTAGGTTTTATAAATAATTTACAAAATAGACACAAGTACGTGAAACTACATTCTATGGTTGAATTATCGAAATCGAATATGCCCCTTTTTATTAAGTCTGGTAATCTAAGAATTAGGGAACAGACACCCTAATTGATGCGAATCCCAAAGATAGATCTATTGGGCCTAACAAACCCCATCCAAAGTACCGGATGCTTTAGTACTTCGAAATTTATATCATATCCGAAGGGTGTCCCGGAATGATGGGGATATTCTTATATATGCATCTTGTTAATGTCGGTTACCAGGTGTTCACCATATGAATGATTTTTATCTCTATGTATGGGATGTATATTGAAATATGAAATCTTGTGGTCTATTGTTACAATTTGATATATATAGGTTAAACCTATAACTCACCAACATTTTTGTTGACGTTTAAAGCATGTTTATTCTCAGGTGAATATTAAGAGCTTCCGCTGTTACATACTAAAATAAGGACAAGATTTGGAGTCCATGTTTGTATGATATTATGTAAAAACTGCATTCAAGAAACATATGTCGATGTAATATATTTCTATTGTAAACCATTATGTAATGGTCGTGTGTAAACAGTATATTTTAGATTATCATTATTTGATAATCTACGTAATGCTTTTGAAACCTTTATTGATAAAATAAAGGTTAGGGTTGTTTTAAAAATGAATGCAGTCTTTGAAAAACATCTCATATAGAGGTCAAAACCTCGCAACGAAATCAATTAATATGGAACGTTTATAATCAATATGAACGGGACATTTCAGTTGGTATCCGAGCGTTGGTCTTAGAGAACCAGAATTTTGCATTAGTGTGTCTTATCGAGTTTGTTAGGATGCATTAGTGAGTCTGGACTTCGACCGTGTTTACTTGAAAAATGATTGCTTAACAAATTTTGTTGGAAACTATATATTTTTAACATGTGAATATTATGTGATATATTAATCTCTTAACGCGTTTGATATTATGTGATAGATGTCTACCTCTAGAACAAGTCCCATTGACTCACCTAATAATAATGAAGAGTCAAATGTAAATTGGAATGATTCGTGGACTGATTCACAAGTTCCCGAAGTGGAACCGGAAGAAGAGTCAGAACCGGAAGAAGAATCGGAACCGGAAGAAGAATCGGAACCGGAAGAAGAAATAGAACCAGTGGGGGAAATAATAAAACGGTTAAGTAGAAGAAAATCCTCAACCAACCGACCAAAGTTAATTATGGTCAATGGTGTTTCCGCCAAGGAAGCAAAGTATTGGGAGGATTACCAATTCTCCGATGAATTGGATTCCAATGAGAATTCCGATGAGGTTATAGAAATTACCCCAACTGAATTTAAAAAGGCAAAAGAAAATAATAAGGGAAAGGGCATAAAAATAGAGAAATCTAATTCCAACCCCGATGAACTTTATATGTATCGTTAACCCCCGAAGCCCTTAAGTTTTAACAATGACCCGGGAACCTCTAAACCACCAGGTTTTTCTAAACCGTTGTTGAAAACGACAGCTCGTATTAGGGGAACATCATATATCCCTAGAAACTTGGCAAAACGAACCAAAACCGAAGAAGAAGAAACGAGCGAGTCGGAATAAGATAGTTGTATTCGTGTGGTGTAATATATGTAATATAGTATGCTTATGCTTTATGATATATGTAAAAATTGCTTGTATTAATAAGTATTTTTTTTTCTGAATCTAACTCTTGTCTATTTTACAGTATAAAAACACAAAATGGATAGACAACCCAATATTTTAAGAGACCTACCCGGAGACATGATTGATGAAATCTTGTCTAGAGTCGGTCAGAATTCTTCGGCACAACTATTTACGACGAAATCAGTTTGTAAGACATTCGAAGAACGTTCCAAGAATGTCTTGGTTTATAAGAGACTTTAGTTTGAAAGATGGGGGATATCACATTGGGAAACCCATAAGTTACGATGTGTTTACTTTGACGCATATATTGCGGGGAACCCAAATGCTATTTTACGCAACGAGTTAAGAAATTATTTTGACTCAATGTCTCCGAATATAGGACTTCATGATTTAGAAAAAGCGGCTAACATGCAACATAAAGAAGCATGCTATGCTTACGGGTTAGTAATGTTCGTTTCTCACCAAAGTGAGAAAAAGAACATCGGGCTACAACTATTAAACAAAACGTTCCCACAAGTGACGGAGTCGGTAATTGGGGTAAGAAATGAGGTTTTTAGGTTATTACGAGACTGTTGGTCATTACGTAACCCTCGCCCCTTTGATGACGTTACAACACGTTGTCTTATCAACGGCCATAACGGTTATGTTCCACTAGACCAAGGATGGGAAGTAGTCCTAGTAAAACCAGAATGCATGACTTGTTTCTGGACGTATGAATTACGTGTCTTTATTGCCTTTGCTGAACGACTTGTGTACTAGCTAGAATTATCTTCACAACTATCTTGTATCAAAGTTATTGTGTGCTATATTTCATGCTTTATGTAAAATAAGCGGTATTGTAAGTTTGTAAAATATTGTATAAAAGTTTAAACGCGAAATACTATTATAATCAATTTTTCATATAGAATTGTAGTAGTTGAATTGTATATTAGCTACTAAGTATGAACTTAACGGGTAGGTACTACCCGAATTTAAACTTATAAAACGCTAATATGAAGAAAAAGCTTTTATAAATGAGTTCATATTATGCTACGAAATACTATTAACTACTCTTAATATTCTGTATGATTAACTTGTTCCATTTGGCTATTTTGAAGGAAATGGCACCGACTACTCGACACACCGTGAATATGAATGAAGAGGAATTCCGTACTTTTCTAGCTTCAAACATAGCCGCAGTACAGGCGGCGCTACATACCAACAATAACCTTGGATCTAGCAGTACAGGAAATCATGTAGGATGCACCTACAAAGAATTCACTGCCTGCAAACCATTGGAATTTGATGGAACCGAAGGACCGATCGGATTGAAACGGTGGACCGAGAATGTCGAATCGGTGTTTGCCATAAGTAAGTGTACTAAAGAGGACAAAGTGAAGTACGCTACACATACCTTCACAGGTTCTGCATTAACATGGTGGAATACCTATCTAGAGCAAGTGGGACAAGATGATGTGTACGCACTACCGTGGTCAGCATTCAAGCACTTGATGAACGAGAAGTACCGTCCCAGAACCGAGGTCAAAAAGCTCAAGACAGAACTTAGAGGGTTACGAACCCAAGGATTTGATATTACCACGTACGAAAGACGATTCACAGAATTGTGCCTATTGTGTCCGGGAGCGTTCGAAGATGAGGAAGAGAAGATCGACGCGTTTGTGAAAGGATTACCGGAAAGAATCCAAGAAGATATAAGTTCACATGAGCCCGCCTCCATACAACAGGCATTTAGAATGGCTCACAAACTAGTGAACTAGATTGAGGAAAGAATTAAAGAACAGACGGCTGAAGAGGCCAATGTGAAGCAAGTCAAAAGAAAGTGAGAGGAAAACGGTGATAAGAATCACCAACACAACAACAACAGCAATTACAATAATAATCGCAACAATTATCCCAACAATCGCAACATCAATCGCAACTATAACAAACGGCCCAACAACAACAGCAACAACAACAATCATCCCAACAACAATAACAACTGCAACAACAACAACAACAATCAGAAGCAGCTATGCCAAACGTGTGAAAAGTATCACTCGGGGTTCTGCACCAAATTTTGCAACAAGTGTAAAAGAAATGGTCATAGCGCGGCGAAGTGTGAGGTCTACGGACCAGGGGTTAACAGAACGAAAGGAACAAATGGTGTCGGAATGAGTAATGGCGGAGCAAGTAGTGTCGGAGCAAGTTATGCCAATGTAGTTTATTATAAATGTGGAAAACCGGGCCACATTATTAGAAATTGCCCGAACCAGGAGAACACGAATGGACAAGGCCGCGGAAGAGTTTTCAATATTAATGCGGCAGAGGCACAGGAAGACCCGGAGCTTGTTACGGGTACGTTTCTTATTGACAATAAATCTGCATACGTTTTATTTGATTCGGGTGCGGATAGAAGCTATATGAGTAGAGATTTTTGTGCTAAATTAAGTTGTCCATTGACACCGTTGGATAGTAAATTTTTACTCGAATTAGCTAACGGTAAATTAATTTCAGCAGATAATATATGCCGGAATCGAGAAATTAAACTGGGTAGCAAAATATTTAAGATTGATTTGATACCAGTAGAGTTAGGGAGTTTTGATGTAATAGTTGGCATGGACTGGCTGAAGAAGGTGAAAGCAGAGATCGTATGTTATAAAAATGCAATTCGCATTGTACGAGAAGAAGGAGAACCCTTAATGGTGTACGGAGAAAAGGGCAAAATGAAGCTACATCTTATTAGTAATTTGAAGGCACAAAAACTAATAAGAAAAGGTTGTTATGTTGTTCTAGCACATGTCGAGAAAGTACAAACTGAAGAAAAGAGCATCAATGATGTTCCCGTCGCAAAAGAATTTCCCGATGTATTTTCGAAAGAATTACCGGGACTACCTCCACATCGATCTGTTGAATTTCAAATAGATCTTGTACCAGGAGCTGCACCAATAGCTCGTGCTCCTTATAGACTCGCACCCAGCGAGATGAAAGAACTGCAAAGCCAACTACAAGAACTATTAGAACGTGGTTTCATTCGACCAAACACATCACCATGGGGAGCTCCTGTTTTGTTTGTCAAGAAGAAGTATGGTACATTTAGGTTGTGTATTGACTACAGATAGTTGAACAAACTTATCATCAAAAACCGTTATCCACTGCCGAGAATTGACAACTTATTTGATCAACTACAAGGCTCGTCGATTTATTCGAAGATCGATTTACGTTCTAGATATCATCAAATGCGAGTAAAGGAGGATGATATTCCAAAAACTGCTTTTAGGACGCGTTATGGTCATTACGAGCTTATGGTTATGCCGTTTGGATTGACTAACGTACCAGCTGTGTTCATGGACCTTATGAACCGAGTGTGTGGGCCATATCTTGACAAGTTTGTCATTGTTTTCATCGATGACATACTTATTTACTCAAAGAATGATCAAGAGCACGACGTACATTTGAGAAAAGTACTAGAAGTATTGAGGAAAGAAAAACTGTACGCTAAGTTTTTAAAGTGTGCATTTTGGTTGGAAGAAGTTCAATTCCTCGGTCACATAGTGAACAAAGAAGGTATCCAGGTGGACCCGGCAAAGATCGAAACTGTTGAAAAGTGGGAAACCCCAAAAACTCCGAAGCATATACGTCAATTTTTAGGATTGGCTGGTTACTACAGAAGATTCATCCAAGATTTCTCCAAAATAGCAAAACCCTTTACTTCATTAACGCATAAAGGGAAGAAATTTGAATGGAATGATGAACAAGAGAAGGCGTTTCAATTATTGAAGAAAAAGCTAACTACGGCACCTATATTGTCATTGCCTGAAGGGAATGATGATTTTGTGATTTATTGTGACGCATCAAAGCAAGGTCTCGGTTGTGTATTAATGCAACGGACGAAGGTGATTGCTTATGCGTCTAGACAATTGAAGATTCACGAGCAAAATTATACGACGCATGATTTGGAATTAGGTGCGGTTGTTTTTGCATTAAAGACTTGGAGGCACTACTTATATGGGGTCAAAAGTATTATATATACCGACCACAAAAGTCTTCAACACATATTTAATCAGAAACAACTGAATATGAGGCAGCGTAGGTGGATTGAATTGTTGAATGATTACGACTTTGAGATTCGTTACCACCCGGGGAAGGCAAATGTGGTAGCCGACGCCTTGAGCAGAAAGGACAGAGAACCTATTCGAGTAAAATCTATGAATATAATGATTCACACTAACCTTACTACTCAAATAAAGGAGGCGCAACAAGGAGTTTTAAAAGAGGGAAATTTAAAGGATGAAATACCCAAAGGATCGGAGAAGCATCTTAATATTCGGGAAGACGGAACCCGGTATAGGGCTGAAAGAATTTGGGTACCAAAATTTAGAGATATGAGAGAAATGGTGCTTAGAGAAGCTCATAAAACCAGATACTCAATACATCCTGGAACGGGGAAGATTTACAAGGTTCTCAAGAAACATTTTTGGTGGCCGGGTATGAAAGCCGATGTTGCTAAATACGTAGGAGATTTTTTGACGTGTTCTAAGGTCAAAGCTGAGCATCAGAAACCATCAGGTCTACTTCAACAACCCGAAATCCCGGAATGGAAATGGGAAAACATTACCATGGATTTCATCACTAAATTGCCAAGGACTGCATGTGGTTTTGATACTATTTGGGTAATAGTTGATCGTCTCACCAAATCAGCACACTTCCTGCCAATAAGAGAAGATGACAAGATAGAGAAGTTAGCATGACTGTATTTGAAGGAAGTCATCTCCAGACATGGAATACCAATCTCTATTATCTCTGATAGGGATGGCAGATTTATTTCAAGATTCTGGCAGACATTACAGCAAGCATTGGGAACTCGTCTAGACATGAGTACTGCCTATCATCCACAAACTGATGGGCAGAGCGAAAGGATGATACAAATGCTTGAAGACATGCTACGAGTTTATGTTATTGATTTCGGAAACAGTTGGGATCGACATCTACCGTTAGCAGAATTTTCCTACAACAACAGCTACCATTCAAGCATTGAGATGGCGCCGTTTGAAGCACTTTATGGTAGAAAGTGCAGGTCTTCGATTTGTTGGAGTGAAGTGGGAGATAGACAGATTACGGGTCCAGAGATAATACAAGAAACTACCGAGAAAATCATCCAAATTCAACAAAGATTGAAAACCGCCCAGAGTCGACAAAAGAGCTACGCGGACAGTAAAAGAAAAGATATAGAGTTTGAAATTGGAGAAATGGTCATGCTTAAGGTTTCACCTTGGAAAGGCGTTGTTCGATTTGGTAAACGGGGGAAACTAAATCCAAGGTACATTGGACCATTCAAGATTATAGATCGTGTCGGACCAGTAGCTTACCAACTGGAGCTACCTCAATAACTCGCGACTGTACATAACACTTTCCACGTCTCAAATTTGAAGAAATGTTTTGCTAAAGAAGATCTCACTATTGCGTTGGACGAAATCCAAATCAATGAAAAACTTCAATTCATTGAAGAACCCGTCGAAATAATGAATCGTGAGGTTAAGAGACTTAAACAAAGCAAGATACCGATTGTTAAGGTTCGATGGAATGCTCGTAGAGGACCCGAGTTCACCTGGGAGCGTGAAGATCAGATGAAGAAGAAATACCCGCATTTATTTCTAGAAGATACATCAACACCTCCAACTGCTTAAAATTTCGGGGCGAAATTTATTTAACGGGTAGGTACTGTAGTGACCCGAACTTTTTCATGTTTATATATATATTAAATGAAATTGTTATTTACATGATTAAGTGTTTCCAACATGTTAAGCAATCAAACTTGTTAAGATTTGATTAATTGAAATAGGTTTCATATAGACAATTGACCACCCAAGTTGACCGGTGATTCACGAACGTTAAAACTTGTAAAAACTATACGATGACATATATATGGTTATATATATAGTTAACATGATTTTATTATAAGTATGTATCTCATTAGGTATTTTAACAATGAGTTATATACATAAAAATGAGACTATTAATTTAAGAAACTCGAAAACGATATATATAACGATTATCGTTATAACAACGTCTTACTAGGTACATATGAATCATATTAAGATATTGATACACTTGGTTAATTATGTTAAATGATAAGTAAATATATTATTAAGTGTATTAACAATGAACTACATATGTAAAAATAAGACTACTAACTTAATGATTTCGAAACGAGACATATATGTAACGATTATCTTTGTAACGATATTTAACTGTATATATATCATACTAAGATATATTATATATCATAATATCATGATAATATAACAATTTAACATCTCATTTGTTATAATAAATAATGAGTTAACAACATTCAACAAGATCGTTAACCTAAAGGTTTCAAAACAACATTTACATGTAACGACTAACGATGACTTAACGACTCAGTTAAAATGTATATACATGTAGTGTTTTAATATGTATTCATACACTTTTGAAAGACTTCAAGACACTTATAAAAATACTTCTACTTAACAAAAATGCTTACAATTACATCCTCGTTCAGTTTCATCAACAATTCTACTCGTATGCACCCGTATTCGTACTCGTACAATACACAGCTTTTAGATGTATGTATTATTAGTATATACACTTCAATGATCAGCTCTTAGCAGCCCATGTGAGTCACCTAACACATGTGGGAACCATCATTTGGCAACTAGCATGAAATATCTCATAAAATTACAAAAATATGAGTAATCATTCATGACTTATTTACATGAAAACAAAATTACATATCCTTTATAACTAATCCATACACCAACGACCAAAAACACCTACAAACACTTTCATTCTTCAATTTTCTTCATCTAATTGATCTCTCTCAAGTTCTATCTTCAAGTTCTAAGTGTTCTTCATAAATTCCAAAAGTTCTAGTTTCATAAAATCAAGAATACTTCCAAGATTGCAAGTTTACTTCCAAGTTTTCTAAATCCATTCCAAGTAATCATCCAAGATCAAGAAACCTTTGTTACTTACAGTAGGTTATCTTTCTAATACAAGGTAATAATCATATTCAAACTTTAATTCAATTTCTATAACTATAACAATCTTATTTCGAGTGGAAATCTTACTTGAAATTGTTTTCGTGTCATGATTCTGCTTCAAGAACTTTCAAGCCATCCAAGGATCCTTTGAAGCTAGATCTATTTTTCTCATTTCCAGTAGGTTTATCCAAGGAACTTGAGGTATTAATGATGTTCATAACATCATTCAATTCATACATATAAATCTATCTTATTCGAAGGTTTAAACTTGTAATCACTAGAACATAGTTTAGTTAATTCTAAACTTGTTCGCAAATAAAAGTTAATCCTTCTAACTTGACTTTTAAAATCAACTAAACACATGTTCTATATCTATATGATATGCTAACTTAATGATTTAAAACCTGGAAACACGAAAAACACCGTAAAACCGGATTTACGCCGTCGTAGTAACACCGCGGGCTATTTTGGGTTAGTTAATTAAAAACTATGATAAACTTTGATTTAAAAGTTGTTATTCTGAGAAAATGATTTTTATTATGAACATGAAACTATATCCAAAAATTATGGTTAAACTCAAAGTGGAAGTATGTTTTCTAAAATGGTCATCTAGACGTCGTTCTTTCGACTGAAATGACTACCTTTACAAAAATGACTTGTAACTTATTTTTCTGACTATAAACCTATACTTTTTCTGTTTAGATTCATAAAATAGAGTTCAATATGAAACCATAGCAATTTGATTCACTCAAAACGGATTTAAAATGAAGAAGTTATGGGTAAAACAAGATTGGATAATTTTTCTCATTTTAGCTACGTGAAAATTGGTAACAAATCTATTCCAACCATAACTTAATCAACTTGTATTGTATATTATGTAATCTTGAGATACCATAGACACGTATACAATATTTCAACCTATCATGTCGACACATCTATATATATTTTGGAACAACGATAGACACTCTATATGTGAATGTTGGAGTTAGCTATACAGGGTTGAGGTTGATTCCAAAATATATATAGTTTGAGTTGTGATCAATACTGAGATACGTATACACTGGGTCGTGGATTGATTCAAGATAATATTTATCAATTTTATTCTGTACATCTAACTGTGGACAACTAGTTGTAGGTTACTAACAAGGACAGCTGACTTAATAAACTTAAAACATCAAAATATATTAAAAGTGTTATAAATATATTTTGCACATACTTTGATATATATGTATATATTGTTATAGGTTCGTGAATCAACCAGTGGCCAAGTCTTACTTTCCGACGAAGTAAAAATCTGTGAAAGTGAGTTATAGTCCCACTTTTAAAATCTAATATTTTTGGGATGAGAATACATGCAGGTTTTATAAATGATTTACAAAATAGACACAAGTATGTGAAACTACATTCTATGGTTGAATTATCGAAATCGAATATGCCCCTTTTTATTAAGTCTGGTAATCTAAGAATTAGGGAACAGACACCCTAATTGACGTGAATCCTAAAGATAGTTCTATTGGGCCTAACAAACCCCATCCAAAGTACCGGATGCTTTAGTACTTCGAAATTTATATCATATCCGAAGGGTGTCCCGGAATGATGGGGATATTCTTATATATGCATCTTGTTAATGTCGGTTACCAGGTGTTCACCATATGAATGATTTTTATCTCTATGTATGGGATGTATATTGAAATATGAAATCTTGTGGTCTATTGTTACGATTTGATATATATAGGTTAAACCTATAACTCACCAACATTTTTGTTGACGTTTAAAGCATGTTTATTCTCAGGTGAATATTAAGAGCTTCCGTTGTTGCATACTAAAATAAGGACAAGATTTGGAGTCCATGTTTGTATGATATTGTGTAAAAACTGCATTCAAGAAACTGATTTCGATGTAACATATTTGTATTGTAAACCATTATATAATGGTCGTGTGTAAACAAGATATTTTAGATTATCATTATTTGATAATCTACATAAAGCTTTTTAAACCTTTATTTATGAAATAAAGGTTATGGTTTGTTTTAACAATGAATGCAGTCTTTGAAAAACGTCTCATATAGAGGTCAAAACCTCGCAACGAAATCAATTAATATGGAACGTTTTTAATCAATAAGAACGGGACATTTCAATTGAGACTCAACATTACAGATTCTGCTTATCGTGTCGAAATCGTATTAAGATCAAGTTTAAATTTGGTCGGAAATTCCCGGGTCATCATAGAAACCTTGCATACTTTGGCATACCTGCAATCACATCAATAAAAGGCATATTTATGTTAACTTTTTTAATCAAGTCCATGAACTTGGACTTTTCTGCCTCTAGCTTCTCTAATCTCTGCTTTCTCGAGAATGGGAGTGGTGGTTGATACTCTTTAGCTACCGGTTTAGCAGCAACGGTTTCCGGTACCCTTACAACTTTCTCAATCACCTGTTCCGGCTCCTTTTCCCCCTCCGGTTCACTAACAACAACCGATTCACTATCCTTAGCTAACGGCACTCACAAATCATACTTATCGGGCTTCCTCGGAGGATCATATGCTAAACCACTTCGGGTGGTGATAGCATTAACGTGCCCATTCTTCGGGTTAGTATCCATTTTACTCGGTAATTATCTTGGTTTCCTCTCATTACTCTGATTAGCAAGTTGACCAATTTGTTTCTCCAGATTCTGAATAGCTGCTTGTTGATTTTGAAACATTTGATCATTCTTCTCATTGTTTTGAGTAACAGTAGTAACAAGCCGAGTTTGAGACATCACAAGCTTTTCGATCATCGCTTCAAGGTTGGACTTTTTCTCTTCGGCTTGGGGTTTCTGAAAATATCTGGGAGCTTGCTGTTGATAACCTCTACTAGATTCTGGCTGGAACCTCGAACCTTGATTACCTTGAGGATTATAAGGATTGTTGAAATTCCTATTAAACTACGCACGTCCCTGAAACTGATTGTTGTTCTGTTGACTAATATAAGCGATCTCTTCTTTCTAATTTATAGTCAAACCTGCATCACAATCTTTCGCTAAATGTAATCCCCCACAATACTCACAACCAACCTTCATACCATGAATGTCTTTAACCAACTTCTCTAAATGCCTACCAAATTTTTCTAACTTAGCGTTTATAGACCCATAATCATCATACGCACCAGTGGTTTCGGTTCTCTTAACTGAAGCTGAACGGGATGACTCATGATCTTGATGCCATTCATGAGTGTAAGCAGCTTGCTTTTCAATAATCGCTAGTGCCTCTTCTTCTGTCTTATCCATTAAAGTTCCACCTGCTGCTTGATCAATACTCTGACGAGTTGGTATGTCACAATCTTTGTAGAAAATCTGGACCTTTTGTAAGTCATTCAACCCGTGTTGCTGACACGAGCGTAACAAATTAGAATAACGGTCCCAAGCATCAAATAATGTCTCACAGCTCTTTTGTCTGAATTCCGAAATATCTGCTTAAAGTCTAGCAGCTCGAGACGCAGGGAAAAACTTTAATAAAAACTTATCTACAAAAACTTCCCAAGAGGTAATCTCTCCCTCTGGTTGCTTATCTAACCATCTCTTAGCTTCTCTGATATCGGCTAAAAAGTCATGTTTTTACCCCCGATATTGAGTCCTAAAAGCATAAAGTTCAGAACTTTGTCAGCAAAATAATCACTTTTTTAGTTAAACTTGTAGATAAAGTAATTACGAAGACGATGCAAGAAGAATCAAGAGAAACAGAGCTAAAACGAAGATTCTAGAGCGAAAACGGTGAAAGACAAGAAATTAAGTTACGATTCAGTGAATCAAGGCTGACCAGGCACCAAAAACGGCCTGCCATACGGCTTGCCAAACGGCTTGCCAGTATGGCACACGGCCTGCCAAATGGTCCAGCAAACGGGCTCAAGAAACGGCCTGCCAAGCAAACGGCTTGCCAAATACGGCCTGCCAAACGGCTTGCCAAATGGCTTGCCAGCCGTTTGCAGGTAATTTTCTAGTCTATTTAAAGGGATTTTTCTCATCCAATTTCCACACACCTCTCTTCACTCTCTCACTACAATACACTTTCTCTCACTAGATCTTTCAAGGCCTTCTCACCTCTGAGCGGGAAATTAAGTACCCCGGAGGCGAACGCCGAAGATCGAATAGGAGCGGTCTAGAGGATGTCAGCACTTGTAATGGTCCAGATCTCGTCTGTAAATGGTGAACGCTTTCCTTAATTTAATAAATTTATTATCTTGAGTTGCTTTCATCTTACATGATTATCTATATGTTACAATTGTTTATTACATGTTGAATACTTTATCAGAGACTTATCATACTATTATGCTGAAACCTTGACGGTTTAGAAGTTTAATTTACGGATCACCCTTTCCGCTTATTCACGTGGCTATAACCTAGTATTAGGACCTGATCAACCCTAAGATACAAGGTAAGTAGTTATGTGTGCTTAACGTCACAATAGGGATATAGTACCTACGTACGAATAACCACTTATTCGTCATAGAAGAGCTGCCCATTTAGGTTGTGATTAGAGTTAGCAACAGAGAGTTTAGTGAACACTAGCTTAATCAAAAGCATGATTCGCATCAGAAGCAATGTTCTTGAGATGTTGTAAGATGATCCGGGGTTGAATAAGTGATCGCAAAGGAGAGACTTCTATCCCAATTAGCAGTACCTTAGAATATCTAAGCTTACACATATGTTAATGTTAAGGCATAGCATAGTGATTAAGTGGTAGGATATTGCTTCAGTTAAACCAACTAGGATTAAGAAAAGCTGAGACTTTCTTTTATGGGTATACCACTTTGTTCATGTACCTAGGATTCAATACATAAGGTCGTTTAAACCTTTTAGGTTAACATTGGGAGTAGGGATATCCATCTTAGCCAGAATCTTCAAGGCCTAAACTCTTAGTGACAAATCAGTTAGGTTCATAGCCCAGTTGATTGAGGTTTAGTATTTATCTTAGGAAGTTAAACTCTTGCAATAATTCCCCTTCAGAATCTTATTCTTCATACCTATCTATTTTCACTCTTACAGTCAAATTACTGTTTCATTTAGTTAATCTTAATCTATCACCTCTTGTCACTAGGGTTAACTATATAGGCACTTTTGTCCCACATTACTGAGAAAATATACAAAAATACGTACCTGAGTTATATTTACCACTTACTCGTTAAAAGGAAGACAAGTAGGTGAGTTATAGCTAGGAACCCCAGCAAAATATAAATTATAAAACCATTACCCCCCCCCCCCCCCCCTTGGTAGCTAACTCTGACACGTTGCGGCCTAACAACACCGCGCAATTAAAACCGTCCGTTTTGGCCATATCAAGAGGGAGGTAAGTTTTTGGCGCCGCTGCCGGGGACTTATTTTCTGTCTGTTAAGGTAATCATCTTTCTGTCAAGATATCTGAGAATTCTTGAGTGGTGTCTAAGAAAGACAATTATACACGAACTTGGTTGTTAGATTTTCTAAACAGTCTCCAATTACATTGGAACCAAAAGGATCCTGCCTCTCCGTTGTCTGCCTGGCCACTTGTTTTAAAGATAAATTGACAAGAAACACACATGCTTAACAAGCAGAGAGTTTGTCGGTATAGGATTTAAAGATGCCATTACAGTAAACCCTTTTCAAAATTATAAAAACAAAATATTAATTATGGTATTAATTTCTGTAGATTCCAGTTCAAACTTAACCGACTACGAAGAAAGTGCGAAAGGCAGTTGCTCTCCCACAACTTTGGAAACCGGCAAAGTTTTTCTTTTTAAACCTAAAATGAATCTAACCCCTGATGAATCTCATCAAGACTTAATTCTTGATCCTTGCAGTCCAAGAAACCGGATAATTTCATCTGACTTAGAGATTTCATTACTTTTGGATAAGTTTTACTCAAATGAACTAGGATTCGACCCTCTTCACGATCCAAAAGGGAGGCTCAGTCTTAACGAACTCCTGATTATGGAAGATGAAATATGGGACGAATATCCAACTATTTTCAACTATCCAAACTTGTTCGAATTTAATCCCAAAGAGATACGACACCTTGATAAAACAAAAGCTCCATTTATTAGAAATCTGTTAAATCCTAGTAGAAGGTTATGTAGTGAGCCGAACTTTTCCATGTTTATATATATTAAATGAAATTGTTATTTACATGATTAAGTGTTTCCAACATGTTAAGAAATCAAACTTTTTAAGACTTGATTAATTTTAATAGGTTTCATATACACAATTGACCAACCAAGTTGACCGGTGATTCACGAACGTTAAAACTTGTAAAAACTATATGATGACATATATATGATTATATATATATATATAGTTAACATGATATTATGATAAGTAAGTATCTCATTAGGTATTTTAATAATGTGTTATATACATAAAATTGAGTTTATTGAATTAAGAAACTCGAAACGATATATATAACGATTATCGTTATAACAACGTCTTACTAAATTCATATGAATCATATTAAGATATTGTTACAATATGTTTAATCATGATAAATGATAATTAAACATGTCATTAAGTGTATTAACAATGAACTACATATGTAAAAATAAGACTACTAACTTAATGATTTCGAAACGAGACATATATGTAACGATTATCGTTGTAACAACATTTAACTGTATATATATCATACTAAGATATATTAATATATCATAATATCATGAAAATGTAATAATTTAACATCTCTTTAGATATAATAAACAATGGGTTAACAACATTTAACAAGATCGTTAACCTAAAGGTTTCAAAACAATACTTACATGTAACGACTAACGGTGATTTAACGACTCAGTTAAAATGTATATACATGTAGTGTTTTAATATGTATTCATACACTTTTGAAAGACTTCAAGACACTTATCAAAATACTTCTACTTAACAAAAATGATTACAATTACATCCTCGTTCAGTTTCATCAACAATTCTACTCATATGCACCCGTATTCGTACTCGTACAATACACAGCTTTTAGATGTATGTAATATTGGTATATACACTCCAATGATCAGCCCTTAGCAGCCCATGTGAGTCACCTAACACATGTGAGAACCATCATTTGGCAACTAGCATAAAATATCTCATAAAATTACAAAAATATTAGTAATCATTCATGACTTATTTACATGTAAACAAAATTACACATCCTTTATATCAAATCCATATACCAATGACCTAAAACACCTACAAACACTTTCATTCTTCAATTTTCTTCATCCAATTGATCTCTCTCAAGTTCTATCTTCAAGTTCTAAGTGTTCTTCATAAATTCTATAAGTTCTAGTTTCATAAAATCAAGAATACTTCCAAGTTTGCTAGCTTACTTCCAATCTTGTAAAGTGATCATCCAACCTTAAGAAATCTTTCTTATTTATAGTAAGATATCTTTCTAATATAAGGTAATACTCATATTCAAACTTTGATTCAATTTCTATAACTATAACAATCTTATTTCGAGTGGAAATCTTACTTGAACTTGTTTTCGTGTCATGATTCTGCTTCAAGAACTTTCAAGCCATCCAAGGATCCTTTAAAGCTAGATCTATTTTTCTCATTTCCAGTAGGTTTATCCACAAAACCTGAGGTAGTAATGATGTTCATAACATCATTTGATTCATATATATAAAACTACATTATTCGAAGGTTTAAACTTGAAATTACTAGAACATAGTTTAGTTAATTCTAAACTTGTTCACAAATAAAAGTTAATCCTTCTAACTTTACTTTTAAAATCAACTAAACACATGTTCTATATCTATATGATATGCTAACTTAATGATTTAAAACCTGGAAACACGAAAAACACCGTAAAACCGGACATACGCCGTCGTAGTAACACCGCTGGCTGTTTTGGGTTTGATAATTAAAAACTATGATAAACTTTGATTTAAAAGTTGTTCTTATGGGAAAATGATTTTTCTTATGAACATGAAACTATATTCAAAAATCATGGTTAAACTCAAAGTGGAAGTATGTTTTTTAAAATGGTCATCAAGACGTCGTTCTTTCGACTGAAATGACTACCTCTTACAAAAACGACTTGTAACTTATATTTCTGACTATAAACCTATACTTTTTCTATTTATATTCATAAAATAGAGTTCAATATGAAACCATATCAATTTGATTCACTCAAAACGGATTTAAAACGAAGAAGTTATGGGTAAAACAAGATTGGATATTTTTTGATTGTTATAGCTACGGAAAATATTGTAACAATTCTATACAAATCATATCCTAGTTAACTTATATTGTATTATACATGTATTCTAATATATTATGTAATATTGGGATACCATAGACACGTATGCAAATGTTGTGACATATCATATCGACCCATCTATATATATTATTTGGAACAACCATAGACACTCTATATGCAGTAATGTTGGAGTTAGCTATACAGGGTTGAGGTTGATTCCAAAAATATATATAATTTGAGTTGGTATCTAGCCTGAGACGTGTATACACTGGGTCGTGGATTGGGTCAAGATAATATATATCAATTTATTTCTGTACATCTAACTATGGACAACTAGTTGTAGGTTACAAACGAGGACAGCTGACTGAAAATATTTAAAACATTAAAACATATTAAAAATGTTGTAAATATATTTTGAACATACTTTGATATATATGTACATATTTGTTATAGGTTAGTGAATCGACCAGTGGCCAAGTCTTACTCCCGACGAAGTAAAAATCTGTGAAAGTGAGTTATAGTCCCACTTTTAAAAATCTAATATTTTGGGATGAGAATACATGCAATGTTATAAATGTTTTACAAAATAGACACAAGTAAATGAAACTACATTATATGGGTGAATGATCGAAGCCGAATATGCCCCTTTTGCTTGGTTGCCTAAGAATTAGTAAACCGATCTACTAATTGACGCGAATCCTAAAGATAGATCTATTGGGCCTAACGAACCACATCCAAAGTACCGGATGCTTTAGTACTTCGAATTCGTTTTTATCATGTCCGAAGGATTTCCCGAAATGATAGGGGATATTCTTATATGCATCTTTTTAATGTCGATTAATAGGTGTTCACTATATGAATGATTTTTATCTCTATGTATGGGATGTATATTGAAATATGAAATCTTGTGGTCTATTATTATGATTTGATAAATATATAGGTTAAACCTATAACTCAACAACATTTTTGTTGACGTTTAAAGCATGTTTATTCTCAGGTGATTATTAAGAGCTTTCGCTGTTGCATACTAAAATAAGGACAAGATTTGGAGTCCATGCTTGTATGATATTATGTAAAAACTACATTCAAGAAATTTATTTTTGATGTAATATATTCTTATTGTAAACCATTATGTAATGGTCGTGTGTAAACGGTATATTTTAGATTATCATTATTTGATAATCTACGTAATGCTTTTTAAACCTTTATCAATAAAATAAAGGTTATGGTTGTTTTAAAAATGAATGCAGTCTTTGAAAAATGTCTCATATAGAGGTCAAAACCTAGCGACGAAATCAATTAATATGGAACATTTATAATCAATATGAACGGGACATTTCAGGTTAGACATCTATAGAGCATTCATTAGTGAAATGTCCCGTTCATATCATTTATAAACGTTCCATATTAATTGATTTCGTTGCGAGGTTTTAACCTCTATATGAGACATTTTTCAGAGACTGCATTCGTTTTTAAAACAAACCATAACCTTTATTTTATCGACAATGTTAAAAAGACACCACCTAGATTATCCAGAAATGATAATCTAAAAATATCACACTTACACACTACCAATACATATTGGTTTACAATATTAATATGTTACAACAAAATAAATCTCGAATGCAGTTTTAAACAATATTATACAAGCATGCTGACACCAAATCTTGTCCACATATTAGCATGCAACAGCGAAAGCTCTTAATAATCACCTGAGAATAAACATGCTCTAAACGTCAACAAAAATGTTGGTGAGTTATAGGTTTAACCTATATATTTATCAAATTGTAATAATAGACCACAAGATTTCATATTTCAATATACATCCCATAGAGATAAAAATCATTCATATGGTGAACACCTGGTAACCGACATTAACAAGATGAAATAAGAACATCCCCTATCATTCCGGGAAATCCATCGGACATGATAAAACAACATCAAAGTACTAAAGCATCCGCAACCATGGATGGGGTTCGTTAGGCCCAATAGATCTATCTTTAAGATTCGCGTCAATTAGTAGATCGGTTTACTAATTCTTAAGTTACCAAGCAAAAAGGGGCATATTCAGCTTCGATCATTCACCCTTATAATGTAGTTTCATTTACTTGTGTCTCTTTTGTAAAACATTTATAAAACTGCATGTATTCTCATCCCAAAATATTAGATTTTAAAAGTGGGACTATAACTCACTTTCACAGATTTTTACTTCATCTTGAAGTAAGACTTGGCCACTGGTCGATTCACGAACCTATAACAAATATGTACATATATATCAAAGTATGTTCAAAATATATTTAAAACATTTTTAATACGTTTATGTTTTAAGTTTATTAAGTCAGCTGTCCTCGTTAGTAACCTACAACTAGTTGTCTACAATTAGATGTACAGAAATAAATCGATATATATTATCTTGAATCAATCTACGACCCAGTGTATACACGTCTCAGGCTAGATCACAACTCAAAGTATATATATTTTTGGAATCAACCTCAACCCTGTATAGCTAACTCAAACATTACTACATATAGAGTGTCTATGGTTGTTCCAAATAATATATATACATGGGTCGATATGATATGTCAAAACATTTGCATACGTGTCTATGGTATCCCAAGATTACATAATATATTAGAATACATGTATAATACAATATAAGTTAGCTAGGATATGATTTGTATAGAATTGTAACAATATTTCCCGTAGCTAAAACAATCAAAAAATATCCAATCTTGTTTTACCCATAACTTCTTCGTTTTAAATCCGTTTTGAGTGAATTAAATTGCTATGGTTTCATATTGAACTCTATTTTATGAATCTAAACAGAAAAAGTATAGGTTTATAGTCGAAAATATAAGTTACAAGTCTTTTTTGTAAGAGGTAGTCATTTCAGTCGAAAGAACTACGTCTTGATGACCATTTTGAAAAACATACTTCCACTTTGAGTTTAACCATGATTTTTGGATATAGTTTCATGTTCATAAAAAAATCATTTTTCCATAAGAATAACTTTTAAATCAAAGTTTATCATAGTTTTTAATTATCACACCCAAAACAGCCCGCGGTGTTACTACGACGGCGTATATCCGGTTTTACGGTGTTTTTTCGTGTTTTCAGGTATTAAATCATTAAGTTAGCATATTATATAGATATAGAAAATGATTTTAGTTGATTTTAAAAGTCAAGTTAGAAGGATTAACTTTTTTTTTGCGAACAAGTTTAGAATTAACTAAACTATGTTTTACTGATTACAAGTTTAAACCTTTGAATAAGGTAGTTTTATATATATGAATTGAATGATGTTATGAACATCATTACTACCTCAAGTTTAGTAGGTAAACCTACTGGAAATGATGAAAAAATAACTTGAACTTCAATGGATCATTGGATGGCTTGAAAGTTCTTGAAGCAGAATCATGACACGAAAACAAGTTCAAGTAAAATTTCCACTCGAAATAAGATTGTTATAGTTATAGAAATTAAATCAAAGTTTGAATATGAGTATTACCTTGTATTAGAAAGATATCTTACTGTAAATAAGAAATATTTCTTGAGGTTGGATGATCACTTTACAAGATTGGAAGTAAGCTAGCAAACTTGGAAGTATTCTTGATTTTATGAAACTAGAACTTATAGAATTTATGAAGAACACTTAGAACTTGAAGATAGAACTTGAGAGAGATCAACTAGATGAAGAAAATTGAAGAATGAAAGTTTTTGTAGGTGTTTTTGGTCGTTGGTGTATGGATTAGATATAAAGGATATGTAATTTTGTTTTCATGTAAATAAGTCATGAATGATTACTCATATTTTTGTAATTTTATGAGATATTTCATGCTAGTTGCCAAATGATGGTTCCCACATGTGTTAGGTGACTCACATGGGCTGCTAAGAGCTGATCACTGGAGTGTATATACCAATAGTACATACATCTAAAAGCTGTGTATTGTACGAGTACGAATACGGGTGCATACGAGTAGAATTGTTGATGAAACTGAACGAGGATTTAATTGTAAGCATTTTTGTTAAGTAGAAGTATTTTTATAAGTGTCTTGAAGTCTTTAAAAAGTGTATGAATACATATTAAAATACTACATGTATATACATTTTAACCGAGTCGTTAAATCATCGTTAGTCGTTACATGTAAATGTTGTTTTGAAACCTTTAGGTTAACGATCTTGTTAAATGTTGTTAACCCATTGTTTATTATATCTAAAGAGATGTTAAATTATTACATTATCATGATATTATGATATATCAATATATCTTAGTATGATATATATACAGTTAAATGTTGTTACAACGATAATCGTTACATATATGTCTTGATTCGAAATCATTAAGTTAGTAGTCTTGTTTTTACATATGTAGTTCATTGTTAATACACTTAATGACATGTTTACTTATCATTTATCATGATTAAACAAAGTGTATCAATATCTTAATATGATTCATATGTATTTAGTAAGACGTTGTTATAACGATAATCGTTATATATATATCATTTCGAGTTTCTTAATTCAATAAACTCAATTTTATGTATATAACTCATTGTTAAAATACCTAATGAGATACTTACTTATCATAATATCATGTTAACTATATATATAATAATATATATGTCATCATATAGTTTTTACAAGTTTTAACGTTCGTGAATCACCGGTCAACTTGGGTGGTCAATTGTCTACATAAAACTCATTTCAAATAATCAAGTCTTAACAAGTTTGATTGCTTAACATGTTGGAAACATTTAATCATGCAAATATAGTTTTCAATTAATATATAATCATGGAAAAGTTCGGGTCACTACAGTACCTACCCGTTAAATAAATTTCGTCCCGAAATTTTAAGCTGTTGAAGGTGTTGACGCATCTTCTGGAAATAGGTGAGGGTATTTCAGCTTCATCTGATCTTCACGCTCCTAGGTGAATTCGGGTCCTCTACGAGCATTCCATCGAACCTTAACAATTGGTATCTTTTTTTGCTTAAGTCTTTTAACCTCACGATCCATTATTTCGACGGGTTCTTCAATGAATTGTAGTTTTTCGTTAATTGTAATATCGTCTAATGGAATGGTGAGATTTTCTTTAGCAAAACATTTCTTCAAATTCGAGACATGAAAAGTATTATGTACCCCAGCGAGTTGTTGTGGTAAGTCAAGTCGGTAAGCTACTAGTCCGACACGATCTATAATCTTGAATGGTCCAATGTACCTGGGATTTAGTTTCCCCCGTTTACCAAATCGAACAACGCCTTTCCAAGGTGAAACCTTAAGCATGACCATCTCTCCAATCTCAAATTCTATATCTTTTCTTTTAATGTCCGCATAGCTCTTTTGTTGACTTTGGGCAGTTTTCAATCGTTGTTGAATTTGAATGATCTTCTCGGTAGTTTCTTGAATTATCTCCGGACTCGTAATCTGTCTATCCCCCACTTCACTCCAACAAATCGGAGACCTGCACTTTCTACCATAAAGTGCTTCAAATGGCGCCATCTCAATACTCGAATGGTAACTGTTGTTGTAGGAAAATTCTGCTAACGGTAGGTGTCGATCCCAACTATTTCAGAAATCGATAACACATGCTCGTAGCATGTCTTCAAGGGTATGTATCGTCCTTTCACTTTGCCTATCAGTTTGTGGATGATAAGCAGTACTCATGTCTAGACGAGTCCCCAATGCTTGTTGCAATGTCTGCCAAAATCTTGAAACAAATCTGGCATCCCTATATGAGATAATAGAGACTGGCATTCCATGTCTGGAGACAACTTCCTTCAAGTATAATCGCGCCAACTTCTCCATTTTATCATCTTCTCTCATTGGCATAAAGTGTGCTGACTTGGTAAGACGATGGACTATTACCCAAATTGTATCATAACCACTTGCAGTCCTTGGCAATTTAGTAATGAAATCCACGGTAATGTTTTCCCATTTCCATTTTGGGATTTCAGGTTGTTGAAGTAGACCTGATGGTTTCTGATGTTCAGCTTTGACCTTAGAACACATCAAACATTCTCCTACGTATTTAGCAATATCGGCTTTCATACCCGGCCACCAAAAGTGTTTCTTGAGATCTTTGTACATCTTCCCCGCTCCGAGATGTATTGAATATCTGGTTTTATGTGCTTCCTTAAGTACCTTTTCTCTCACATCTCCAAACTTTGGTACCCAAATTCTTTCAGCCCTATACCGGGTTCCGTCTTCCCGAATATTAAGATGTTTCTCCGATCCTTTGGATATTTCATTCTTCAACTTTCCTTCTTTTATAACTCCCTGCTGCGCCTCTTTTATTTGAGTAGTAAGGTTAGTACGAATAATTATATTCATAGCTTTTACTCGAATGGGTTCTATGTCCTTTCTGCTCAAGGCGTCGGCTACCACATTTGCCTTCCCCAGGTGGTAACGAATCTCAAATTCGTAATCATTCAACAATTCAATCCACCTACGCTGCCTCATATTCAGTTGTTTCTGATTAAATATGTGTTGAAGACTTTTGTGGTAGGTATATATAATACTTTTGACCCCATATAAGTAGTGCCTCCAAGTCTTTAATGCAAAAACAACTGCGCCTAATTCCAAATCATGCGTCATATAATTCTGCTCGTGAATCTTCAATTGTCTAGACGCATAAGCAATTACCTTCGTTCGTCGCATTAATACATAACCGAGACCTTGCTTTGAGGTGTCACAATATATCACAAAATCATCATTCCGTTCAGGTAATGACAATATAGGTGCCATAGTTAACTTTTTCTTCAATAATTGAAACGCTTTCTCTTGTTCATCCTTCCATTCAAATTTCTTCCCTTTATGCGTTAATGCAGTCAAGGGTTTTGCTATTTTGGAAAAATCTTGGATGAATCTCCTGTAATAACCAGCCAGTCCTAAAATTGGCGTATATGCTTCGGAGTTTTCGGGGTTTCCCACTTTTCAACGGTTTCAATCTTTGCCAGATCCACTTGAATACCTTCTTTGTTCACTATGTGACCGAGGAATTGAACTTCTTCCAACCAAAATGCACACTTTGAAAACTTAGCGTACAGTTTTTCTTTCCTCAACAACTCTAGCACTTTTCTCAACTGTTCTTCGTGCTCTTGATCATTCTTTGCGTAAATAAGTATGTCATCGATGAAAACAATGACAAACTTATCAAGATATGGTCCACACACTCGGTTCATGAGGTCCATGAACACAGCTGGTGCGTTAGTCAACCCAAACGGCATAACCATAAACTCGTAATGACTGTAACGCGTCCTGAAAGCAGTCTTCGGAATATCATCCTCCTTCACCCGCATTTGATGATACCCGGAACGTAAATCGATCTTCGAATAAACCTACGAGCCTTGTAGTTGATCAAATAAGTCGTCGATTCTCGGTAGTGGGTAACGGTTCTTGATGGTAAGTCTGTTCAACTCTCGGTAGTCGATACATAACCTAAATGTACCATCCTTCTTCTTGACAAACAAAACAGGAGCTCCCCACAGTGATGTGCTTGGTCGAATAAAACCACGCTCTAAAAGTTCTTGTAATTGGCTTTGGAGTTCCTTCATTTCGCTGGGTGCAAGTCTGTATGGAGCACGAGCTATTGGTGCAGATCCTGGTACGAGATCTATTTGAAATTCAACAAATCGGTGTGGAGGCAGTCCCGGTAATTCTTTCGGAAATACATTGGGAAATTCTTTTGCGACGGGAACATCATTGATGTTCTTTTCTTCGGTTTGTACTTTCTCGACATGTGCTAGCACAGCATAGCAACCTTTTCTTATTAGTTTTTGTGCCTTCAGGTTATTAATAAGATTTAACTTCTCGTTGCTCTTTTCTCCGTACACCATTAAGGGTTTTCCTTTTTCTCGTATAATGCGAATTGCATTTTTGTAACAAACGATCTCTGCTTTCAATTCTTTCAACCAGTCCGTACCGATTATCACATCAAAACTCCCTAACTCTACTGGTATCAAGTTAATCTTAAATGTTTCGCTAACCAGTTTAATTTCTCGATTCCGACATATATTATCTGCTGTAATTAATTTACCATTTGCTAATTCGAGTAAAAATTTGTTATCCAAAGGCGTCAGTAGACAACTTAGTTTAGCACAAAAATCTCTACTCATATAGCTTCTATCCGCACCCGAATCAAATAAAACATAAGCAGATTTATTGTCAATAAGAAACATACCCATAACAAGCTCCAGGTCTTCCTGCGCTTCTGCCGTATTAATATTGAAAACTCTTCCGCGGCCCTGCCCACTAGTATTCCCCTGATTCGGGTAATTTCTACTAATGTGGCCCGGTTTTCCACATGCACAGCAAACTATGGCGGCATTATCTGTTCCGACATTATTTGTTCTTTTAATTCTGTTAAACTTTGGTCTGTAGGCCTCACACTTTGCCGCACTATGACCATTTCTTCTACACCTAGTGCAAAATGTCGTGCAGAACCGCTGGTGATTCTCTTCACACCTTTGGCATGACTGTTTTTGGTGTTTGTTGCCATTGTTGTTATTGAGATTGTTGTTGGGATTGTTATTGTCGCTATTATTGTTGTTGTTATTGTTGTTGGGACGGTTATTGTAGTTGTTGTTAGGACGTTTATTGAAGTTGTTGTTGCGATTGATGTTGCGGTTGTTGGGATAGTTATTGCGATTGTGGTTGTGATAGTTGTTGTTGTATTGGTGACTCTTGTCATTGGTTTCTTCCCACTTTCTCTTGACTTGTTTTATGTTAGCCTCTTCAGTCGTCTGCTCTTTAATCCTTCCTTCGATCTGGTTCACTAATTTGTGAGCCATTCGACTTGCCTTTTATATGGAGGCGGGCTCGTGTGAACTCACATCTTCTTGAATCCTTTCCGGTAACCCTTTTACAAATGCGTCGATCTTCTCTTCTTCGTCTTCGAACGTTCTGGGGCACAATAGGCACAATTCGGTGAATCGTCGTTCGTACGTGGTGATATCGAAATCTTGCGTTCGTAATCCTCTAAGCTCTACCTTGAGCTTGTTAACCTCGTTTCTTAGACGATACTGCTCGTTCATCAATTGCTTGAATGCTGACCACGGTAGTGCGTAAGCAGCATCTTGTCCTACCTACTCGAGATAGGTATTCCACCATGTTAGCGCCGTACCTGTGAAGGTATGCGTAGCATACTTTACTTTGTCTTCTTCAGTACATTTACTTATGGCAAACACCGATTCAACCTTCTCGATCCACCATTTCAATCCAATTGGACCCTCGGTTCCATCAAATTCTAAAGGTTTGCAGGCAGCGAATTCTTTGTAGGAGCATCCTGTACTGTGGCTATGTTTGCTGCAAGGAAAACACGGAAGTCTTCCTCGCTCATGTTCAAATTCTGAGGAGTCGCCGGTGCCATTTCCTTCAAAAATAGCCCAAAAGAATTAAGTTAATCATATAGAATTTTAAAAGTAGTCAATAGTATTTCGTAGCATAGTATGAACTTATTTATAAAAGCTTTTTCTTCATATTAGCGTTTTATAGTTTTTAATTCGGGTACTACCTACCCGTTAAGTTCATACTTAGTAGCTAATATACAATTCAACTACTACAATTCCATATGAAAAACTGATTATAATAATATATCACATACAAATATTCTTCAAACTTACAACTTTGCTATATTACATATAACATGAAATATAGTACACTTTGATACAGGACAGTTTTGAAGATAAATCTAGTTAATACGCAAGTTGTTCAGCAAAGGAAATAAAGACACGTAATTCATAAGTCCAGAAACAAGTCATGCATTCTGGTTTTACTAAGACGACTTCCCATCCTTGGTCTTGTGGAAAATAACCGTTATGACCATTGGCTAGGCAGCATGTTGTAATGTCGTCAAAAGGACGAGGGTGTCGTAATGTCCAACAGCCCCGTAATAATCTAAAAACCTTGTTTCTCACCCCAACTACTGAATCCGTCACTTGTGGGAAGGTTTTATTTAAAAGTTGCAATCCGATGTTCTTTTTCTCACTTTGGTAAGAAGCGAACATCACTAACCCATAAGCATAACATGCTTCTTTATGTTGCATGTTAGAAGCTCTTTCTAATTCACGAAATCCTATGTTGGGATATGTTGAGTCAAAATAGGTTCTTAACCCGTAGCGTAAAATTGCATTTGGGTTCCCCGCATTTAACGCTCTAAAGAAAACACGGCGTAACTTACGGTCTCCCGAATGTGATATACCCCACCTATCAAAGGAAAGCCTTTTATAAACTAAGACATTTCTGGAAAGTCTTTCAAATGTTTGACAAGTTAATTTTCCATAATTAATTGTGCTGATGAATTCTGACCGACTCTAGACAAGATTTCCTCAATCATATCCTCTGGTAGATCTTCTAAAATATTCGGTTGTCTACCCTTAACGTCCATTTTGTTTATATACTGTAAAATAGATAAGGATTAGATTCGTAAAAGATAATTAACAAATAATACTAGCAATTTTTACATAGAACATAAAAGTAAAAGCACACTACAATACATATAATACACAACATGATTACAACCCTCTAATCTGAATCACTAGTTTCTTCTTCTTTGGACTTGGTTCGTTTTCCTAATTTTCTAGGAATATATGGTGTTCCTCTAATACGAGCCATCGTTTTCCACAATGGTTTAGAAAAACCTGGTGGTTTAGAGGTTCCTGGGTCATTGTTACATTTTAGGAAATACGGATGTTGCCGATACATATAAAGTTCATCGGGGTTGGAATCGGGTTTCTCTATTTTTATACCTTTTCCCTTATTATTTTCTTTCGCTTTATTAAATTGGGTCGAGGTAATTTCTATAACATCATCGAAATCCTCATCGGGATCCGATTCATCGAAAAATTGGTAATCTTCCCAATATTTTGCTTCCTCGGCGGAAACACCATTGACCATTATTAACTTTGGTCTGTTGGTTGAGGATTTTCTTTTATTTAATCGAATTACTGTAGGTATCAATATTTCTTCCTCCGGAACCTCTTCTTCTTCCGGTTCCTCCTCTTCCGGTTCCTCTTCTTCGGGTTCCTCCTCTTCCAGTTCCTCCTCTTCCAGTTCCTCCTCTTCCGGTTCTTCTTCGGGAATTTGTAAATCTTCCTAAAATATATTCGACTCTTCATTATTATTAGGTGAATCGATGGGATTTGTACTAGTGGTAGACATGTATCACACAATATCAAACACATTAAGAGGTTAATATATCACATAATATTTACATGTTAATAATATATAGTTTCCAACAAAAGTGTTAAGCAATCGTTTTTAAAGAAAACACGGTCGAAGTCCAGACTCACTAATGTATCCTAACAAACTCGATAAGACACACTAATGCAAATTTCTAGTTCTCTAAGTCCAACGCTCGGATACTAACTGAAATGTCCCGTTCATATCGATTATAAACGTTCCATATTAATTGATTTCGTTGCGAGATTTTGACCTCTATATGAGACGTTTTTCAAAGACTGCATTCATTTTTAAAACAAATCAAAACCTTTATTTTATCGACAAGGTTAAAAAGACACCACCTAGATTATCCAGAAATGATAATCTAAAAATATCACACTTACACACTACCAATACATATTGGTTTACAATATTAATATGTTACAACAAAATAAATCTCGAATGCAGTTTTAACCAATATTATACAAGCATGCTGACACCAAATCTTGTCCACATATTAGCATGCAACAGCAGAAGCTCTTAATAATCACCTGAGAATAAACATGCTTTAAACGTCAACAAAAATATTGGTGAGTTATAGGTTTAACCTATATATTTATCAAATTGTAATAATAGACCACAAGATTTCATATTTCAATATACATCCCATAGAGAAAAAAATCATTCATATGGCGAACACCTGGTAACCGACATTAACAAGATGCATATAAGAATATCCCCTATCATTCCGGGAAATCCATCGGACATGATAAAACAACATCGAAGTACTAAAGCATCTGCAACCATGGATGGGGTTCGTTAGGCCCAATAGATCTATCTTTAGGATTCGCATCAATTAGTAGATCGGTTTACTAATTCTTAGGTTACCAAGCAAAAAGGGGCATATTCGGCTTCGATCATTCACCCATATAATGTAGTTTCATTTACTTGTGTCTATTTCGCAAAACATTTATAAAACTGCATGTATTCTCATCCCAAAATATTAGATTTTAAAAGTGGGACTATAACTCACTTTCACATATTTTTACTTCATCGGGAAGTAAGACTTGACCACTGGTCGATTCACGAACCTATAACAAATATGTACATATATATCAAAGTATGTTCAAAATATATTTACAACATTTTTAATACATTTATGTTTTAAGTTTATTAAGTCAGCTGTTCTCGTTAGTAACCTACAACTAGTTGTCCACAATTAGATGTACAGAAATAAATCGATATATATTATCTTGAATCAATCCACGACCCAGTGTATACATGTCTCAGGCTAGATCACAACTCAAAGTATATATATTTTTGGAATCAACCTCAACCCTTTATAGCTAACTCAAACATTACTGCATATAGAGTGTCTATGGTTGTTCCAAATAATATATATATATATGGGTCGATATGATATGTCAAAACATTTACATACATGTCTATGGTATCCCAAGATTACATAATATATTAGAATACATGTATAATACAATATAAGTTAGCTAGGATATGATTTGTATAGAATTGTTACAATATTTCCCGTAGCTAAAACAATCAAAAAATATCCAATCTTGTTTTACCCATAACTTCTTCATTTTAAATCCATTTTGAGTGAATCAAATTGCTATGGTTTCATATTGAACTCTATTTTAGGAATCTAAACAGAAAAAGTATAGGTTTATAGTCGGAAATATAATTTACAATTCATTTTTGTAAGAGGTAGTCATTTCAGTCGAAAGAACGACGTCTTGATTACCATTTTGAAAAACATACTTCCACTTTGAGTTTAACCATGATTTTTGGATATAGTTTCACGTTCATAAGAAAAATCATTTTCCCAGAAGAACAACTTTTAAATCAAAGTTTATTATAGTTTTTAATTATCAAACCCAAAACAGCCTGCGGTGTTACTACGACGGCGTATATCCGGTTTTACGGTGTTTTTTTGTGTTTTCAGGTTTTAAATCATTAAGTTAGCATATCATAAATATTGAATATGTGTTTAGTTGATTTTAAAAGTCAAGTTAGAAGGATTAACTTTTGTTTGCGAATAAGTTTAGAATTAACTAAACTATTTTCTAGTTATTACAAGTTTAAACCTTCGAATAAGGTAGTTTTATATATATGAATCGAATGATGGTATGAACATCATTACTACCTCAATTTTAGTAGGTAAACCTACTGGAAATGATGAAAAAATAACTTGAGCTTCAAAGGATCTTTGGATGGCTTGAAAGTTCTTGAAGCAGAATCATGACACGAAAACAAGTTCAAGTAAGATTTCCACTCGAAATAAGATTGTTATAGTTATAGAAATTGAATCAAAGTTTGAATATGAGTATTACCTTGTATTATAAAGATATCTTACTGTAAATAAGAAATATTTCTTGAGGTTGGATGATCACTTTACAAGATTGGAAGTAAGCTAGCAAACTTGGAAGTATTCTTGATTTTATGAAACTAGAACTTATAGAATTTATGAATAACACTTAGAACTTGAAGATAGAACTTGAGAGAGATAAATTAGATGAAGAAAATTGAAGAATGAAAGTGTTTGTAGGTGTTTTTGGTCGTTGGTATATGGATTAGATATAAAGGATGTGTAATTTTGTTTACATGTAAATAAGTCATGAATGATTACTAATGTTTTTGTAATTTTATGAGATATTTCATGCTAGTTGCCAAATGATGGTTCCTACATGTGTTTGGTGACTCACATGGGCTGCTAAGAGCTGATCACTGGAGTGTATATACCAATAGTACATACATCTAAAAGCTGTGTATTGTACGAGTACGAATACGGGTGAATACGAGTAGAATTGTTGATGAAACTGAACGAGGATGTAATTGTAAGAATTTTTTTTAAGTAAAAGTATTTTGATAAGTGTCTTGAATACTTTAAAAAGTGTATGAATACATATTAAAACACTACATGTATATAAATTTTAACTGAGTCGTTAAATCATCGTTAGTCGTTACATGTAAATGTTGTTTTGAAACCTTTAGGTTAACGATCTTGTTAAATGTTGTTAACCCATTGTTTATTATATCTAAAGAGATGTTAAATTATTACATTATCATGATATTATGATATATTAATATATCTTAGTATGATATACATACAGTTAAATGTTGTTACAACGATAATCGTTACATATATGTCTTGTTTCGAAATCATTAAGTTAGTAGTCTTGTTTTTACATATGTAGTTCATTGTTAATACACTTAATGACATGTTTACTTATCATTTATCATGATTGAACATAGTGTATCAATATCTTAATATGATTCATATGTATTTAGTAAGACGTTGTTATAACGATAACCGTTATATATATCTTTTCGAGTTTCTTAATTCAATAAACTCAATTTTATGTATATAACTCATTGTTAAAATACCTAATGAGATACTTACTTATCATAATATCATGTTAACTATATATATAATCATATATATGTCATCATATAGTTTTTACAAGTTTTAACATTCGTGAATCACCGGTCAACTTGGGTGGTCAATTGTCTACATGAAACTCATTTCAAATAATCAAGTCTTAACAAGTTTGATTGCTTAACATGTTGGAAACATTTAATCATGCAAATATAGTTTTCAATTAATATATAATCATGGAAAAGTTCGGGTCACTACAATTAGGCACCTCTATTCCTCAGACTTTCCGTTTTCAACAGTTCAAATCAATCTATTAAAAGAGCTGCGTTCTCAGATGCGTTCTCTTCACAAACTGTTAAAAGTATGTGGGGATGACCTTTTCGTCAAGTATCGGGATGCAGAAATTGATTTCAAATTCGATTTAGAATCATTCGTCAGTTTTCTTCCTCACTTCACCAATAAGGAAATTTCTCCAGTTCATATAAACCGTTATGTCTCGGCAATGATCTCTGAATTAGAATTTTGAATTGAAAGCAAGAAACCTAACCCTATTTCAAAATATGGAAACCGAGATTTCTTCTACTTTGATCCAGCGTCATTTCTCATTAAACGATTAATTGAAGCTTTTCCGGATTCTACCGAAAAAAGAATACATCAGAATTTCTTCACAAAAAGAAAGGAAATATATTTAGAACTCGTGCAAATCCTCACTATGTCAAAATTTCCATTTACAACCCCGCAAAGGAAGATCAATCGAGAAATATCTGCAAATTTTAAATTTACTATCGAAGATCCTGACTGCGCGAAAGATCTTTTATTTCAAGACACTGTGTCGAAACTTCTTTTCGAACTTAATTATAGAGATACTGGACCAAGGGATGGAATTTCAAACAATAAAAAAATAAAAAGGGCTTTGGTTAAACTTATGGACGATATCGGAGATTTACAGAGGCGCGAGTGCAAGATGTTAAGTGATTTTGAAATATTTTCAGTACACTCCACTGATTTACTCTGGATGGTCAAAGAAGCTTTAAACTTGTCTTTCTATCTACGTTATTTCTGGAATTTAGTTGTAGAACGTGTGTAATTTGTGTTTTTAATAAAATAAAATATTTTAAGTTTACTCCGTCTATTTTTCTTTTCTTTTCTTATTTTAGTTAGTTATATAAAATAACCAGATTAAAATCCAAAGTAAAATTTTATTCATCTTTTCCTAACCTCATTAAAATTTTAAAATTTTAAAAAAGAAAAAATTTGCAAGTCGGGTCGGGAAAATAAGCGCGTGAGCCGCACGATCCCATTTTTCTTCCCTCTTTTCTTCTCCTCCTTTCCTTTTCTCCTTTCTTTTTCTTTCTTTTTTTTGTTCTTCTTCTCCCTCCCTGTTTCCCTTCGGCCGACGCATCACCAACACCATCCCACCATCAAATCTAAACCAAAATCAACGATTCAAAGCTAAAATCTTATTCTCTCTTGCCTTCTAAACTCGATTACATCGTCAATTTGGGGTGAAAGGTACTCTTTCTTGGTTAAAATTCGAATTCTTTCCTAAAGTCAAATTTTTGACTTTTTAGAAAAAACTTTGTTTTGACCCAATTTTGGATTCCTTTATGCTTAAATAGATAATGTGATTGTTATGTGTTAGTTTTTAGGCTTGATTGAAGCATTTTGGATAGTTTTTGGCTCTCGATTCGCTAGTTGAGGTTTTAGGATAGAATTTGGTGAAATTCTTGGAAATTTGATGTTTTGCTAGCTTAGTTAGGCTTAGTGATTCATTATGAGTGATTAGAAACTGATTTTGGAACAATGTATGCTTGTTTGCTTGAATTTGACATTTTGGTCAAACTACACGTAATTAGGATTAAGGTTTTTCCTATAGTTAAAACTTTTTTGAAACTTAGGATTGCCTTAAAACTAGTTCAAATGATGATATCATTGATTTGCTTATGAAAATATGGCTTAAACTTTGATCTTCCTTATTTTGTACGTTTTGAACAAAATGAATATTTTTTGGTCAAACGGCTTTAATCTTTGACTTTAAGATGTTATAGCTCAAGTTTGGTGATTAAAAATATTTAAGGTAATCAAAAATAGTCATTAGAGCCATTGTATGCTTAAAAATCATCATATTTGGTTCAAATTGCTTATTACGACTAATTTGCTATAATTATTATTTTTAGCAATATTTATTGTAATCACGGGTACACTTTATATTTTGCTTAAGAATAAGTTTATAGTACGTTTAGATATCGTTTGTGGTAATTTTGGCCATATTTGACTATAACAGGATTTTGAAAAATGCCATTTTTAAAGCCCTCATTTCGAATTTTTTCAAAAAATATATGCATTTTTAGATTCTAAGTCTTAATTTTTGGAACATAACCTATGTTACTTGATTTTTGCAGATGGCTAATCGTTTATCAAACGAGTATGAGTTCCCCCATTATCTTCTCGGGCAAGATGATCCGGCTGATAATGAGCCGGTTATGAGAGTTTGGATCAACCAGCCAAAAGGGGTTAATAAGTATATCAATTGGACGATAATGGAACAATGTGGATGGGCCAATGAGCTTCGGGGAATCTTGACCTTCCAAGCTAACGGTAGAATGCAACGGACCTAGCAACAATTGTTTGAGTTAAATGAGACAACATACAATGAGCCGTATGCAGAATTTATGGCTACCTGGAGTTTTGATTCGGATGTTGATCAAGAAGATTATAATGATCAAGAATGTATCCATTTTCATCATCAAAACCACACGTATCACCTAACGCTCGCACGGTTTGCAAGGTACTTGGCATTGTATAAACTGTCACAGCTCACCGGTTCAATATTCAAGAGGGGATTCACCACCTTGAATAGCATAGATCACCAGGATTTTTGACGCGAGTACACCACTGATAATGAGCCGTGGAAATAAAGTAAAAAGGCATCAAAATTCACAAATCCCGTACATCGAATCCTCCACCACCTCATCACTAAAACCCTCCACCCTAAAGCCCAACATGGCAGCGCTGTTACGATTAGCGATATCCGCCTAATGCACGCCATGATTCATAACCAAAATATGCAGGTAGCACATCTCCTGGCCCAGGCTTTTACCAATGAGAATAATTCGGCAAGAACAGTTGTGCCGGTTTTGGGGGGCGTTTTTACTAAACTCCTTCGTAGAATGCGTGTTTTGGTAAGTGTAGAACGGTTTAACTATAGGATCGGGGCTATGTCTGAAGAAATAGGGTATAAGCTACTGAGCAACTGGGATTACATTCGTGTTGAGGGTGAGCAGTTGATCATTCAGGCTAATCCAGATATACCTGATTCTGAAGACCAGACAGTGCCAAGGGTGAGAGTACAGGGTTTTAGACCGGACACTAGGATGAGAGACGGCAGGAGACAGCGAGGTTCTCAGGAACTGAGGGATGAGGATGATCCCACGACACATGGACAGTCCACTGACACCCGCCGACAGTCATCAGTTGGGGAGGGTGATAGGCCACGGTTTCCACCATACCACTACTACATGGGGGATCTACCAGGACACGAGAGTTGGTTTTCCCAGCATGCGATCCTTCAGAATCTGGATCATTTTACACACTATGCGGGAAGACAACTCAACATCCCGCCTTACCCTCATGAGTACCCGGTACTAGTATCCCACAGGGACCGCAGAGGCGAAGGTCCGAGCCACCAGTTTTCGGGACCTCCACCTCAGTATCAGTACACACAACATACGGTTATCACGAACCTACCTCCACTGCCACCTCCACAGAGCTTAGGGGCTTCAGGATTTGTAGACAACCTGTTCGACACCTCCCATATGGACGTTAACGTAAACACATCTACCGATGCTCAGGAGTTGGTTTGGGATCAGGCGTTGCACCGATGCACGACCGAGGGGATTGTACAGGGTATAGGGGTTATGGATGTCAACCAACAGTGGGGTAGGGGTAGAGATTTACAGGAAGGAATGGGTTGTTAGACAGGGCCTATGGTTTACATGAGCACATCATCACTTACTGGGTTAATTACACGATCGGACGAAATACAGTTTAGAATATCCTCGGGCGTGAACACAGCAGAATTGGCGGACCAATTCGCCACGGACGAGGAGATGACCGACAAGGGACAATCCAGATTGAGAAACCCGACAAGGCCACGCACCAGCATAATCTATTCCCCTCCGTACCCACCACCTCAGCCGTGACTATGTTTATTTTGGAACATTCGGATTATTACTTATGCTACACTATCTTATTTTTGTACGCCCGGTTCCGGGCATAACTATCTTTATGTTTTAGTATGTATGGTTTTCAGAATAAATATTGCATGAATAAAACTTCACAAAACAAACGACGATCAAGACCGTACGAGATGGAAGCACAACTTAGAGCAAGGATGCTTTGAACAAGGATGACACCGGCACAAGAATTGAAGAATCCATAATTAACGCGCCATCCGACTACACGTCCTGAAACCATAGGGGTGTAGTGACCCGAACTTTTCCATGTTCATATATATATTAAATGAAATTGTTATTTACATGATTAAGTGTTTCCAACATGTTAAGTAATCAAACTTGTTAAGACTTGATTAATTGAAATAGGTTTCATATAGACAATTGACCACCCAAGTTGACCGGTGATTCACGAACGTTAAAAGTTGTAAAAACTATATGATGATATATATATGGATACATATACAGTTAACATGATATTATGATAAGTAAACATATCATTAAGTATATTAACAATGAACTACATATGTAAAAACAAGACTACTAACTTAATGATTTTGAAACGAGACATATAAGTAACGATTATCGTTGTAACGACATTTAATGTATATATATCATATTAAGAGATATTCATACATCATAATATCATGATAATATAATAATTTAAAATCTCATTTGATATTATAAACATTGGGTTAACAACATTTAACAAGATCGTTAACCTAAAGGTTTCAAAACAACACTTACATGTAACGACTAACGATGACTTAACGACTCAGTTAAAATGTATATACATGTAGTGTTTTAATATGTATTCATACACTTTTGAAAGACTTCAAGACACTTATCAAAATACTTCCACTTAACAAAAATACTTACAATTACATCCTCGTTCAGTTTCATCAACAATTCTACTCGTATGCACCCGTATTCGTACTCGTACAATACACAGCTTTTAGATGTATGTACTATTGGTATATACACTCCAATGATCAGCTCTTAGCAGCCCATGTGAGTTACCTAACACATGTGGGAACCATCATTTGGCAACTAGCATGAAATATCTCATAAAATTACAAAAATATGAGTAATCATTCATGACTTATTTACATGAAAACAAAATTACATATCCTTTATATCTAATCCATACACCAACGACTAAAAACACCTAAAAACACTTTCATTCTTCAATTTTCTTCATCTAATTGATCTCTCTCAAGTTCTATCTTCAAGTTCTAAGTGTTCTTCATAAATTCTACAAGTTCTAGTTTCATAAAATCAAGAATACTTCCAAGTTTGCTAGCTTACTTCCAATCTTGTAGAGTGATCATCCAACCTCAAGAAATCCTTCTTATTTACAGTAAGATATCTTTCTAATACAAGTTAATATTCATATTCAAACTTTGATTCAATTTCTATAACTATAACAATCTTATTTCGAGTGAAAATCTTACTTGAACTGTTTTCGTGTCATGATTCTGCTTCAAGAACTTTCAAGCCATCCAAGGATCCTTTAAAGCTAGATCCATTTTTTTCATTTCCAGTAGCTTTATCCAGAAAACTTGAGGTAGTAATGATGTTCATAACATCATTCGATTCATACATATAAAGCTATCTTATTCGAAGGTTTAAACTTGTAATCACTAGAACATAGTTTAGTTAATTCTAAACTTGTTCGCAAATAAAAGTTAATCCTTCTAACTTGACTTTTAAAATCAATTAAACACATGTTCTATATCTATATGATATGCTAACTTAATGATTTAAAACCTGGAAACACGAAAAACACCGTAAAACCGGATTTACGCCGTCGTAGTAACACCGCGGGCTGTTTTGGGTTAGTTAATTAAAAACTATGATAAACTTTGATTTAAAAGTTGTTATTCTGGGAAAATGATTTTTATTATGAACATGAAACTATATCCAAAAATCATGGTTAAACTCAAAGTGGAAGTATGTTTTCTAAAATGGTCATCTAGACGTCGTTCTTTCGACTGAAATGACTACCTTTACAAAAATGACTTGTAACTTATTTTTCCGACTATAAACCTATACTTTTTCTGTTTAGATTCATAAAATATAGTTTAATATGAAACCATAGCAATTTGATTCACTCAAAACGGATTTAAAATGAAGAAGTTATGGGTAAAACAAGATTGGATAATTTTTCTCATTTTAGCTACGTGAAAATTGGTAACAAATCTATTCCAACCATAACTTAATCAACTTATATTGTATATTATGTAATCTTGAGATAACATAGACACGTATACAATGTTTCGACCTATCATGTCGACACATCTATATATATTTCGGAACAACCATAGACACTCTATATGTGAATGTTGGAGTTAGCTATACAGGGTTGAGGTTGATTCCAAAATATATATAGTTTGAGTTGTGATCAATACTGAGATATGTATACACTGGGTCGTGGATTAATTCAAGATAATATATATCGATTTATTTCTGTACATCTAACTGTGGACAACTAGTTGTAGGTTACTAACGAGGACAGCTGACTTAATGAACTTAAAACATCAAAATGTATTAAAAGTGTTGTAAATATATTTTGAACATACTTTGATATATATGTACATATTTGTTATAGGTTCGTGAATCGACCAGTGGCCAAGTCTTACTTCTCGACGAAGTAAAAAATCTGTGAAAGTGAGTATAGTCTCACTTTTAAAATCTAATATTTTTGGGATGAGAATACATGCAGGTTTTATAAATGATTTACAAAAGAGACACAAGTACGTGAAACTACATTCTATGGTTGAATTATCGAAATTGAATATGCCTCTTTTTATTAAGTCTGGTAATCTAAGAATTAGGGAACAGACACCCTAATTGACGCGAATCCTAAAGATAGATCTATCGGGCCCAACAAGCCCCATCCAAAGTACCGGATGCTTTAGTACTTCGAAATTTATATCATATCCGAAGGGTGTCCCGGAATGATGGGGATATTCTTATATATGCATCTTGTTAATGTCGATTACCAGGTGTTCACCATATGAATAATTTTTATCTCTATGTATGGGATGTGTATTGAAATATGAAATCTTGTGGTCTATTATTCTGATTTGATAATATATAGGTTAAACCTATAACTCACCAACATTTTTGTTGACGTTTTAAGCATGTTTATTCTCAGGTGATTATTAAGAGCTTCCACTATCGCATACTTAAATAAGGACGAGATTTGGAGTCCATGCTTGTATGATATTGTGTAAAAACTGCATTCAAGAAACTTATTTCGTTGCAACATATTTGTATTGTAAACCATTATGTAATGGTCGTGTGTAAACAAGATATTATAGATTATCATTATTTGATAATCTACGTAAAGCTTTTTAAACCTTTATTGATGAAATAAAGGTTATGGTTTGTTTTAAAATGAATGCAGTCTTTGAAAAATGTCTCATATAGAGGTCAAAACCTCGCAACGAAATCAATTAATATGGAACGTTTTTAATTAATAAGAACGGGACATTTCAGTTGGTATCCGAGCGTTGGTCTTAGACAACCAGAAAATTTGCATTAGTGTGTCTTATCGAGTTTGTTAGGATGCATTAGTGAGTCTGGACTTCGACCGTGTTTTCTTTAAAAATGATTGCTTAACATTTTTGTTGGAAACTATATATTATTAACATGTTTATATTATGTGATATATTAATCTCTTAACATGTTTGATATTGTGTGATAGATGTCTACCTCTAGCACAAATCCCATTGACTCACCTAATAATAACGAAGAGTCAAATATATATTGGACTGATTAACAAGTTCCCGAAGAAAAACCGGAAGAAGAATCAGAACCAGAAGAAGAATCAGAACCGGAAGAGGAGGAACCGGAGGGGGAAATAGAACCGGTGGAGGAAATAATAAAACGGTTAAGTAAAAGAAAATCCTCAACCAACCAACCAAGGTTAATTATGGTCAATGGTGTTTTCGCCAAGGAAGCAAAATATTGGGAGGATTACCAATTCTCCGATGAATCGGATTCCGACGATAATTCCGATGATGTTATAGAAATTACCCCAACTGAATTTAAAAAGGCAAAAGAAAATAATAAGGGAAAGGGAATAAAAATAGAGAAATCTAATTCCAACCCCGATGAACTTTATATGTATCGTCAACCCCCGAAGCCCTTAAGTTGTAACAATGACCGGGGAACCTCTAAACCACCAGGTTTTTCTAAACCGTTGTGGAAAATGACAGCTCGTATTCGGGGAACATCATATATCCCTAGAAACTTGGCAAAACGAACCCAAACTGAAGAAGAAGAAACGAGCGAGTCGGAATAAGATAGTTGTATTCGTGTGGTGTAATATATGTAATATAGTGTGCTTATGCTTTATGATATATGTAAAAATTGCTTGTATTAATAAGTATTTTTTTTATGAATCTAACTCTTGTCTATTTTACCGTATAAAAACACAAAATGGATAGACAACCCAATATTTTAAGAGACCTACCCGGAGACATGATTGATGAAATCTTGTCTAGAGTCGGTCAGAATTCTTCGGCACAACTATTTACGGCGAAATCAGTTTGTAAGACATTCGAAGAAATTTCCAAGAATGCCTTGGTTTATAAGAGACTTTCGTTTGAAAGATGGGGGATGTCACATTGAGAAACCCATAAGTTACGATGTGTTTACTTTGACGCATATATTGCGGGGAACCCAAGTGCTATTTTACGCAACGGGTTAAGAAATTATTTTGACTCAATATATCCGAATATAGGACTTCGTGATTTAGAAAAAGCGGCTAACATGCAACATAAAGAAGCATGTTATGCTTACGGGTTAGTAATGTTCGCTTCTCACCAAGGTGAGAACAAGAACATCGGGCTACAACTATTAAACAAAACGTTCCCACAAGTGACGGAGTCAGTAATTGGGGTAAGAAATGAGGTTTTTAGGTTATTACGAGACTGTTGGTCATTACGCAACCCTCGTCCCTTTGACGACGTTACAACACGCTGTCTTATCAACGGCCATAACGGTTATGTTCCACAAGACCAAGGATGGGAAGTAGTCCTAGTAAAACCAGAATGCATGACTTGTTTCTGGACGTATGAATTACGTGTCTTTATTGCCTTTGCTGAACGACTTGTGTACTAGCTAGAATTATCTTGACAACTATCTTGTATCAAAGTTATTGTGTTCTATATTTCATGCTTTATGTAAAATAAGCGGTATTGTAAGTTTGTAAAATATTGTATAAAAGTTTGAACGCGAAATATTATTATAATCAGTTTTTCATATAGAATTGTAGTAGTTGAATTGTATATTAGCTACTAAGTATGAACTTAACAGGTAGGTACTACCCGAATTTAAACTTATAAAACGCTAATATGAAGAAAAAACTTTTATAAATGAGTTCATATTATGCTACAAAATACTATTAACTACTCTTAATATTCTGTATGATTAACTTGTTCCATTTGACTATTTTGAAGGAAATGGCACCAACTACTCGACACACCGTGAATATGAATGAAGAGGAATTCTGTACTTTTCTAGCTTCAAACATAGTCGCAGTACAGGCTGCGCTACATACCAACAATAACCTTGGATCTAGCAGTACAGGAAATCATGTAGGATGCACCTACAAAGAATTCACTGCCTGCAAACCTTTGGAATTTGATGGAACCGAAGGACCGATCGGATTGAAACAGTGGACCGAGAAGGTCGAATCGGTGTTTGCCATAAGTAAGTGTACTGAAGAGGACAAAGTGAAGTACGCTACGCATACCTTCACAGGTTCTGCGTTAACATGGTGGAATACCTATCTAGAGCAAGTGGGACAAGATGATGCGTACGCACTACCGTGGTCAGCATTCAAGCACTTGATGAACGAGAAGTACCGTCCCCGAACCGAGGTCAATAAGCTCAAGACAGAACTTAGAGGGTTACGAACTCAACGATTTGATATTACCACGTACGAAAGACGATTCACAGAATTGTGCCTATTGTGTCTGGGAGCGTTCGAAGACGAGGAAGAGAAGATCGACGCGTTTGTGAAAGGATTACCGGAAAGAATCCAAGAAAATATAAGTTCACACGAGCCCGCTTCCATACAACAGGCATGTAGAATGGCTCACAAACTAGTGAACCAGATTGAGGAAAGAATTAAAGAACAGACGGCTGAAGAGGCCAATGTGAAGCAAGTCAAAAGAAAGTGGGAGGAAAACGGTGATAAGAATCACCAATACAACAACAACAGCAATTACAACAATAATCGCAATAATTATCCCAACAATCGCAACATCATTCGCAACTACAGCAAACGGCCCAACAACAACAACAACAACAACAACAACAACAACAACAACAACAACAACTACAACAATCATCCCAACAACAATAACAACCGCAACAACAACAACAATCAGAAGCAGCTATGCCAAAGGTGTGAAAAGTATCACTCGGGGTTCTGCACCAAATTTTGCAACAAGTGTAAAAGAAATGGTCATAGCGCTGCGAAGTGTGAGGTCTACGGACCAGGGGTTAACAGAACGAAAGGAACAAATGGTGTCGGAACGAGTAATGGCGGAGCAAGTAGTGTCGGAGCAAGTTATGCCAATGTAGTTTGTTATAAATGTGGAAAACCGGGCCACATTATTAGAAATTGCCCGAACCAGGAGAACACGAATGGACAAGGCCGCGGAAGAGTTTTCAATATTAATGCGGCAGAGGCACAGGAAGACCCGGAGCTTGTTATGGGTACGTTTCTTATTGAAAATAAACCTGCTTACGTTTTATTTGATTCGGGTGCGGATAGAAGCTATATGAGTAGAGATTTTTGTGCTAAATTAAGTTGTCCATTGACGCCATTGGATAGTAAATTTTTACTCGAATTAGCAAATGGTAAATTAATTTCAGCAGATAATATATGCCAGAATCGAGAAATTAAACTGGGTAGCGAAATATTTAAGATTGATTTGATACCAGTAGAGTTAGGGAGTTTTGATGTAATAGTTGGCATGGACTAGCTGAAGAAGATGAAAGCAGAGATTGTATGTTACGAAAATGTAATTCGCATTGTACGAGAAGAAGGAGAACCCTTAATGGTGTACGGAGAAAAGGGCAACACGAAGCTACATCTTATTAGTAACTTGAAGGCACAAAAACTAATAAGAAAAGGTTGCTATGCTGTTCTAGCACATGTCGAGAAAGTACAAACTGAAGAAAAGAGCATCAATGATGTTTTTGTTGCAAAAGAATTTCCCGATGTATTTCCAAAAGAATTACAGGGGCTACCTCCACATCGATCTTTTGAATTTCAAATAGATCTTGTACCAGGAGCTGCACCAATAGCTCGTGCTCCTTATATACTCGCACCCAGCGAGATGAAAGAACTGCAAAGCCAACTGCAAGAACTATTAGAACGTGGTTTCATTCGATCAAGCACGTCACCATGGGGAGCTCCTGTTTTGTTTGTCAAGAAGAAGGATGGTACATTTAGGTTGTGTATTGACTACAGAGAGTTGAACAAACTTACCATCAAAAACCGTTATCCACTGCCGAGAATTGACGACTTATTTGATCAACTACAAGGCTCGTCGATTTATTCGAAGATTGATTTACGTTCTGGATATCATTATATGCGAGTAAAGGAGGATGATATTCCAAAAACTGCTTTTAGGACGCGTTATGGTCATTACGAGTTTATGGTTATGCCGTTTGGATTGACTAACGCACCAGCTGTGTTCATGGACCTTATGAACCGAGTGTGTGGGCTATATCTTGACAAGTTTGTCATTGTTTTCATCGATTACATACTTATTTACTCAAAGAATGATCAAGTGCAAGAAGAACATTTGAGAAAAGTGCTAGAAGTATGGAGGAAAGAAAAACTGTACGCTAAGTTTTCAAAGTGTGCATTTTGGTTGGAAGAAGTTCAATTCCTCGGACACACAGTGAACAAAGAAGGTATTCAGGTGGATCCAGCAAAGATTGAAACCGTTGAAAAGTGGGAAACCCCGAAAACTCCGAAACACATACGCCAGTTTTTAGGACTAGCTGGTTACTACAGAAGGTTCATCCAAGAATTTTCCAGAATAGCAAAACCCTTGACTGCATTAACGCATAAAGGGAAGAAATTTGAATGGAAGGATGAACAAGAGAAAGCGTTTCAGTTATTGAAGAAAAAGTTAACTACGGCACCTATATTGTCATTACCTGAAGGGAATGATGATTTTGTGATATATTGTGACGCCTCAAAGCAAGGTCTCGGTTGTGTATTAATGCAACGAACAAAAGTAATTGCTTATGCGTCTAGACAATTGAAGATTCACGAACAAAATTATACGACGCATGATTTGGAATTAGGCGCGGTTGTTTTTGCATTAAAGACTTGGAGGCACTACTTATATGGGGTCAAAAGTATTATATATTCCGACCACAAAAGTCTTCAACACATATTTAATCAAAAACAACTGAATATGAGGCAGCGTAGGTGGATTGAATTGTTGAATGATTACGACTTTGAAATTCGTTACCACCTGGCGAAGGCAAATGTGGTAGCCGACGCCTTGAGCAGGAAGGACAGAGAACCCATTCGAGTAAAATCTATGAATATAATGATTCACAATAACCTTACTACTCAAATAAAGGAGGCGCAACAAGGAGTTTTAAAAGAGGTAAATTTAAAGGATGAAATACCCAAAGGATCAGAGAAGCATCTTAATATTCGGGAAGACAGAACCCGGTATAGGGCTGAAAGGATTTGGGTACCAAAATTTGGAGATATGATAGAAATGGTACTTAGAGAAGCTCATAAAACCAGATACTCAATACATCCTGGAACGGGGAAGATGTACAAGGATCTCAAGAAACATTTTTGGTGGCCGGGTATTAAAGCAGATGTTGCTAAATACGTAGGAGAATGTTTAACGTGTTCTAAGGTCAAATCTGAGCATCAGAAACCATCAGGTCTACTTCAACAACCCGAAATCCCGGAATGGAAATGGGAAAACATTACCATGGATTTCATCACTAAATTGCCAAGGACTGCAAGTGGTTTTGATACTATTTGGGTAATAGTTGATCGTCTCACCAAATCAGCACACTTCCTGCCAATAAGAGAAGATGACAAGATGGAGAAGTTAGCACGACTGTATTTGAAGGAAGTCATCTCCAGACATGGAATACCAATCTCTATTATCTCTTATAGGGATGGCAGATTTATTTCAAGATTCTGGCAGACATTACAGCAAGCATTAGGAAATCATCTAGACATGAGTACTGCCTATCATCCACAAACTGATGGGCAGAGTGAAAGGACGATACAAACGCTTGAAGACATGCTACGAGCATGTGTTATTAATTTCGGAAACAGTTGGGATCAACATCTACCATTAGCAGAATTTTCCTACAACAACAGCTACCATTCAAGCATTGAGATGGCGCCGTTTGAAGCACTTTATGGTAGAAAGTGCAGGTCTCCGATTTGTTGGAGTGAAGTGGGGGATAGACAGATTACGGGTCCGGAGATAATATAAGAAACTACCGAGAAGATCATCCAAATTCAACAACGGTTGAAAACCGCCCAAAGTCGACAAAAGAGCTACGCCGACATTAATAGAAAAGATATAGAATTTGAAATTGGAGAGATGGTCATGCTTAAAGTTGCACCTTGGAAAGGCGTTGTTCGATTTGGCAAACGAGGGAAATTAAATCCAAGTTATATTGGACCATTCAAGATTATTGATCGTGTCGGACCAGTAGCTTACCGACTTGAGTTACCTCAACAACTCGCGGCTGTACATAACACTTTCCACGTCTCGAATTTGAAGAAATTTTTTGCTAAAGAAGATCTCACTATTCCGTTAGATGAAATCCAAATCAACGAAAAACTTCAATTCATCGAAGAACCCGTCGAAATAATGGATCGTGAGGTTAAAAGACTTAAGTAAAACAAGATACCAATTGTTAAGGTTCGATGGAATGCTCGTAGAGGACCCGAGTTCACCTGGGAACGAGAAGATCAGATGAAGAAGAAATACCCGCATTTATTTCCAGAAGATACGTCAACACCTCCAACTGCTTAAAATTTCGGGACGAAATTTATTTAACGGGTAGGTACTGTAGTGACCCGAACTTTTCCATGTTTATATATATATTAAATGAAATTGTTATTTACATGATTAAGTGTTTCCAACATGTTAAGCAATCAAACTTTTTAAGACTTTATTAATTGAAATAGGTTTCATATAGACAATTGACCACCCAAGTTGACCGGTGATTCACGAACGTTAAAACTTGTAAAAACTATATGATGATATATATATATGGATACATATATAGTTAACATGATATTATGATAAGTAAACATATCATTAAGTATATTAACAATGAACTACATATGTAAAAACAAGACTACTAACTTAATGATTTTGAAACGAGACATATATGTAACGATTATCGTTGTAACGACATTTAATGTATATATATCATATTAAGAGATATTCATACATCATAATATCATGATAATATAATAATTTAAAATCTCATTTGATATTATAAACATTGGGTTAACAACATTTAACAAGATCGTTAACCTAAAGGTTTCAAAACAACACTTACATGTAACGACTAACGATGACTTAACGACTCAGTTAAAATGTATATACATGTAGTGTTTTAATATGTATTCATACACTTTTGAAAGACTTCAAGACACTTATCAAAATACTTCCACTTAACAAAAATACTTACAATTACATCCTCGTTCAGTTTCATCAACAATTCTACTCGTATGCACCCGTATTCGTACTCGTACAATACACAGCTTTTAGATGTATGTAGTATTGGTATATACACTCCAATGATTAGCTCTTAGCAGCCCATGTGAGTTACTAACACATGTGGGAACCATCATTTGGCAACTAGCATGAAATATCTCATAAAATTACAAAAATATGAGTAATCATTCATGACTTATTTACATGAAAACAAAATTACATATCCTTTATATCTAATCCATACACCAACGACCAAAAACACCTACAAACACTTTCATTCTTCAATTTTATTCATCTAATTGATCTCTCTCAAGTTCTATCTTCAAGTTCTAAGTGTTCTTCATAAATTCTACAAGTTCTAGTTTCATAAAATCAAGAATACTTCCAAGTTTGCTAGCTTACTTCCAATCTTGTAGAGTGATCATCCAACCTCAAGAAATCCTTCTTATTTACAGTAAGATATCTTTCTAATACAAGGTAATATTCATATTCAAACTTTGCTTCAATTTCTATAACTATAACAATCTTATTTCGAGTGAAAATCTTACTTGAACTGTTTTCGTGTCATGATTCTGCTTCAAGAACTTTCAAGCCATCCAAGGATCCTTTGAAGCTAGATCCATTTTTCTCATTTCCAGTAGCTTTATCCAGAAAACTTGAGGTAGTAATGATGTTCATAACATCATTCGATTCATACATATAAAGCTATCTTATTCGAAGTTTTAAACTTGTAATCACAAGAACATAGTTTAGTTAATTCTAAACTTGTTCGCAAATAAAAGTTAATCCTTCTAACTTGACTTTTAAAATCAATTAAACACATGTTCTATATCTATATGATATGCTAACTTAATGATTTAAAACCTAGAAACACGAAAAACACCGTAAAACCGGATTTACGCCGTCGTAGTAACACCGCGGGCTGTTTTGGGTTAGTTAATTAAAAACTATGATAAACTTTGATTTAAAAGTTGTTATTCTGGGAAAATGATTTTTATTATGAACATGAAACTATATCCAAAAATCATGGTTAAACTCAAAGTGGAAGTATGTTTTCTAAAATGGTCATCTAGACGTCGTTCTTTCGACTGAAATGACTACCTTTACAAAAACGACTTGTAACTTATTTTTCCGACTATAAACCTATACTTTTTCTGTTTAGATTCATAAAATAGAGTTCAATATGAAACCATAGCAATTTGATTCACTCAAAACGGATTTAAAATGAAGAAGTTATGGGTAAAACAAGATTGGATAATTTTTCTCATTTTAGCTACGTGAAAATTGGTAACAAATCTATTCCAACCATAACTTAATCAACTTATATTGTATATTATGTAATCTTGAGATACCATAGACACGTATACAATGTTTCGACCTATCATGTCGACACATCTATATATATTTCGGAACAACCATTGACACTCTATATGTGAATGTTGGAGTTAGCTATACTGTAGTGACCCGAACTTTTCCATGTTTATATATATTAATTGAGATTGATATTTACATGCTTAAATGTTTCCAACATGTTAAGAAATCAAACTTGTTAAGACTTGATTAATTGAAATGTGTTTCATATAGACAATTGACCACCCAAGTTGACCGGTGATTCACGAACGTTAAAACTTGTAAAAACTATACGATGACATATATATATGGTTATATATATAGTTAACATGTTTTTATTATAAGTATGTATCTCATTAGGTATTTTAATAATGAGTTATATACATAAAAATGAGACTATTAAATTAAGAAACTCGAAAACGATATATATAACGATTATCGTTATAACAACGTCTTACTAGGTACATATGAATCATATTAAGATATTGATACACTTGGTTAATTATGTTAAATGATAAGTAAATATATTATTAAGTGTATTAACAATGAAATACATATGTAAAAATAAGACTACTAACTTAATAATTTCGAAACGAGACATATATGTAACGATTATCGTTGTAACGACATTTAACTGTATATACATCATACTGAGATATATTATATATCATAATATCATGATAATATAACAATTTAACATCTCATTTGTTATAATAAACAATGGGTTAACAACATTCAACAAGATCATTAACCTAAAGGTTTCAAAACAACATTTACATGTAACGACTAACGATGACTTAACGACTCAGTTAAAATGTATATACATGTAGTGTTTTAATATGTATTCATACACTTTTGAAAGACTTCAAGACACTTATCAAAATACTTCTACTTAACAAAAATGCTTACAATTACATCCTCGTCCAGTTTCATCAACAATTCTACTCGTATGCACCCGTATTCGTACTCGTACAATACACAGCTTTTAGATGTATGTACTATTGGTATATACACTCCAATGATCAGCTCTTAGTAGCCCATGTGAGTCACCTAACACATGTGAGAACCATCATTTGGCAACTAGCATGAAATATCTCATAAAATTACAAAAATATGAGTAATCATTCATGACTTATTTACATGAAAACAAAATTACATATCCTTTATATCTAATCCATACACCAACGACCAAAAACACCTACAAACACTTTCATTCTTCAATTTTCTTCATCTAATTGATCTCTCTCAAGTTCTATCTTCAAGTTCTAAGTGTTCTTCATATATTTTACAAGTTCTAGTTACATAAAATCAAGAATACTTTCAAGTTTGCTAGCTCACTTCCAATCTTGTAAGGTGATCATCCAACCTCAAGAAATCTTTATTTCTTACAGTAGGTTATCATTCTAATACAAGGTAATAATCATATTCAAACTTTGGTTCAATTTCTATAACTATAACAATCTTATTTCAAGTGATGATCTTACTTGAACTTGTTTTCGTGTCGTGATTCTGCTTCAAGAACTTCGAGCCATCCAAGGATCCGTTGAAGCTAGATCCATTTTTCTCTTTTCCAGTAGGTTTATCCAAGGAACTTAAGGTAGTAATGATGTTCATAACATCATTCGATTCATACATATAAAGCTATCTTATTCGAAGGTTTAAACTTGTAATCACTAGAACATAGTTTAGTTAATTCTAAACTTGTTCGCAAACAAAAGTTAATCCTTCTAACTTGACTTTTAAAATCAACTAAACACATGTTCTATAACTATATGATATGCTAACTTAATGATTTAAAACCTGGAAACACGAAAAACACCGTAAAACCGGATTTACGCCGTCGTAGTAACACCGCGGGCTGTTTTGGGTTAGTTAATTAAAAACTATGATAAACTTTGATTTTAAAGTTGTTATTCTGAGAAAATGATTTTTATTATGAACATGAAACTATATCCAAAAATTATGATTAAACTCAAAGTGGAAGTATGTTTTCTAAAATGGTCATCTAGACGTCGTTCTTTCGACTGAAATGACTACCTTTACAAAAACGACTTGTAACTTATTTTTCGGACTATAAACCTATACTTTTCTGTTTAGATTCATAAAATAGAGTTCAATATGAAACCATAGCAATTTGATTCACTCAAAACGGATTTAAAATGAAGAAGTTATGGGTAAAACAAGATTGGATAATTTTTCTTATTTTAGCTACGTGAAAATTGGTAACAAATCTATTCCAACCATAACTTAATCAACTTGTATTGTATATTATGTAATCTTGAGATACCATAGACACGTATACAATGTTTCGACCTATCATGTCGACACATCTATATATATTTCGGAACAACCATAGACACTCTATATGTGAATGTTGGAGTTAGCTATACAGGGTTGAGGTTGATTCCAAAATATATATAGTTTGAGTTGTGATCAATACTGAGATACGTATACACTGGGTCATGGATTGATTCAAGATAATATTTATCGATTTATTTTTGTACATCTAACTGTGGACAACTAGTTGTTGGTTACTAACGAGGACAGCTGACTTAATAAACTTAAAACATCAAAATATATTAAAAGTTTTGTAAATATATTTTGAACATACTTTGATATATAGGTATATATTGTTATAGGTTCGTGAATCAACCAGTGGCCAAGTCTTACTTCCCGACGAAGTAATAATCTGTGAAGGTGAGTTATAGTCCCACTTTTAAAATCTAATATTTTTGGGATGAGAATACATGCAGGTTTTATAAATGATTTACAAAATAGACACAAGTACGTGAAACTACATTCTATGGTTGAATTATCGAAATCGAATATGCCCCTTTTTATTAAGTCTGGTAATCTAAGAATTAGGGAACAGACACCCTAATTGACGCGAATCCTAAAGATAGATCTATCGGGCCCAACAAGCCCCATCCAAAGTACCGGATGCTTTAGTACTTCGAAATTTATATCATATCCTAAGGGTGTCCCGGAATGATGGGGATATTCTTATATATGCATCTTGTTAATGTCAGTTACCAGGTGTTCACCATATGAATGATTTTTATCTCTATGTATGGGATGTGTATTGAAATATGAAATCTTGTGGTCTATTATTATGATTTGATATATATAGGTTAAACCTATAACTCACCAACATTTTTGTTGACGTTTTAAGCATGTTTATTCTCAGGTGATTATTAAGAGCTTCCGTTGTCGCATACTTAAATAAGGACGAGATTTGGAGTCCATGCTTGTATGATATTGTGTAAAAACTGCATTCAAGAAACTTATTTTGTTGTAACATATTTGTATTGTAAACCATTATGTAATGGTCGTGTGTAAACAGGATATTTTAGATTATCATTATTTGATAATCTACGTAAAGCTTTTTAAACCTTTATTGATGAAATAAAGGTTATGGTTTGTTTTAAAATGAATGCAGTCTTTGAAAAACGTCTCATATAGAGGTCAAAACCTCGCAACGAAATCAATTAATATGGAACGTTTTTAATCAATAAGAACGGGACATTTCAGTTGGTATCCAAGCGTTGGTCTTAGAGAACCAGAAAATTTGCATTAGTGTGTCTTATCGAGTTTGTTAGGATGCATTAGTGATTCTGGACTTCGACCGTGTTTTCTTTAAAAATGATTGCTTAACATTTTTGTTGGAAACTATATATTTTTAACATATGAATATTATGTGATATATTAATCTCTTAATGTGTTTGATATTATGTGATAGATGTCTACCTCTAGAACAAGTCCCATTGACTCACCTAATAATAATGAAGAGTCAAATGTAAATTGGAATGATTCGTGGACTGATTCACAAGTTCCCGAAGAGGAACCGGAAGAAGAATCGGAACCGGAAGAAGAATCGGAACCGGAAGAAGAATCGGAACCGGTGGGGGAAATAATAAAACGGTTAAGTAAAAGAGAATCCTCAACCAACCGACCAAGGTTAATTATGGTCAATGGTGTTTCTGCCAAGGAAGCAAAATATTAGGAGGATTACCAATTCTCCGATGAATCGGATTCCGACGAGAATTCCAATGATGTTATAGAAATTACCCCAACTGAATTTAAAAAGGCAAAAGAAAATAATAAGGGAAAGGGCATAAAAATAGAGAAATCTAATTCTAACCCCGATGAACTTTATATGTATCGTCAACCCCCGAAGTCCTTAAGTTGTAACAATGACCCGGGAACCTCTAAACCACCAGGTTTTTCTAAACCAATGTGGACAACGACGGCTCTTATTAGGGGAACATCATATATCCCTAGAAACTTGGCAAAACGATCCAAAACCGAAGAAGAAGAAACAAGCAAGTCGGAATAAGATAGTTGTATTCGTGTGGTGTAATATATGTAATATAGTGTGCTTATGCTTTACGATATATGTAAAAATTGCTTGTATTAATAAGTATTTTTTTTTATGAATCTAACTCTTGTCTATTTTACAGTATAAAAACACAAAATGGATAGACAACCCAATATTTTAAGAGACCTACCCGGAGACATGATTGATGAAATCTTGCCTAGAGTAGGTCAGAATTCTTCGGCACAACTATTTAAGGCGAGATCAGTTTGTAAGACATTCGAAGAACGTTCCAAGAATGCCTTGGTTTATAAAAGGCTTTCGTTCGAAAGATGGGGGATATCACATTGGGAAATACATAAGTTACGATGTGTTTACTTTGACGCATATATTGCGGGGAACCTAAATGCTATTTTACGCAACGGGTTAAGAAATTATTTTGACTCAGTATATCCGAATATAGGACTTCGTGATTTAGAAAAAGCGGCTAACATGCAACATAAAGAAGCATGTTATGCTTACGGATTAGTAATGTTCGCTTCTCACCAAAGTGAGAACAAGAACATCGGGCTACAACTATTAAACAAAACGTTCCCACAAGTGACGGAGTCGGTAATTGGGGTAAGAAATGAGGTTTTTAGATTATTACGGGACTGTTGGACATTACGTAACCCTCATCCCTTTGACGACGTTACAACACGCTGTCTTATCAACGGCCATAACGGTTATGTTCCACAAGACCAAGGATGGGAAGTAGTCCTTGTAAAACCAGAATGCATGACTTGTTTCTGGACGTATGAATTACGTGTCTTTATTGCCTTTGCTGAACGACTTGTGTACTAGCTAGAATTATCTTCACAACTATCTTGTATCAAAGTTATTGTGTGCTATATTTCATGCTTTATGTAAAATAAGCGGTATTGTAAGTTTGTAAAATATTGTATAAAAGTTTGAACGCGAAATATTATTATAATCAGTTTTTCATATAGAATTGTAGTAGTTGAATTGTATATTAGCTACTAAGTATGAACTTAACGGGTAGGTACTACCCGAATTTAAACTTATAAAACGCTAATATGAAGAAAAAGCTTTTATAAATGAGTTCATATTATGCTACGAAATACTATTAACTACTCTTAATATTCTGTATGATTAACTTGTTCCATTTGACTATTTTGAAGGAAATGGCACCGACTACTCGACACACCATGAATATGAATGAAGAGGAATTCCGTACTTTTCTAGCTTCAAATATAGCCGCAGTACAGGCTGCGCTACATACCAACAATAACCTTGGATCTAGCAGTACAGGAAATCATGTAGGATGCACCTACAAAGAATTCACTGCCTGCAAACCTTTAGAATTTGATGGAACCGAAGGACCGATCGGATTGAAACGGTGGACCGAGAAGGTCGAATCGGTGTTTGCCATAAGTAAGTGTACTGAAGAGGACAAAGTGAAGTACGCTACGCATACCTTCACAGGTTCTGCGTTAACATGGTGGAATACCTATCTAGAGCAAGTGGGACAAGACGATGCATACGCACTACTGTGGTAAGCATTCAAGCACTTGATGAACAAGAAGTACCGTCTCAGAACCGAGGTCAATAAGCTCAAGACAGAACTTAGAGGGTTACGAACCCAAGGATTTGATATTACCATGTACGAAAGACGATTCACAGAATTGTGCCTATTGTGTCCGGGAGCATTCGAAGATGAGGAAGAGAAGATTGACGAATTTGTGAAAGGATTACCGGAAAGAATCCAAGAAGATATAAGTTCACACGAGCCCGCCTCTATACAACAGGCATGTAGAATGGCTCACAAACTAGTGAACTAGATTGAAGAAAGAATTAAAGAACAGACTGCTGAAGAGGCCAATGTGAAGCAAGTCAAAAGAAAGTGGGAGGAAAACGGTGATAAGAATCACCAATACAACAACAACAGCAATTACAACAATAATCGCAACAATTATCCCAACAATCGCAACATCAATCGCAACTACAACAAATGGCCCAACAACAACAACAACAACAACAGCAACAGCAACTACAACAATCATCCCAACAACAATAATAACCGCAACAACAACAACAATCAGAAGCAGCTATGCCAAAGGTGTGAAAAGTATCACTCGGGGTTCTGCACCAAATTTTGCAACAAGTGTAAAAGAAATGGTCATAGCGCGGCGAAGTGTGAGGTCTACGGACCAGGGGTTAACAGAACGAAAGGAACAAATGGTGTCGGAACGAGTAATGGCGGAGCAAGTAGTGTCGGAGCAAGTTATGCCAATGTAGTTTGTTATAAATGGTTACTTGTATTGTATATTATGTAATCTTGAGATACCATAGACACGTATACAATGTTTCGACCTATCATGTCGACACATCTATATATATTTCGGAACAACCATAGACACTCTATATGTGAATGTTGGAGTTAGCTATACAGGGTTGAGGTTGATTCCAAAATATATATAGTTTGAGTTGTGATCAATACTGAGATACGTATACACTGGGTCATGGATTGATTCAAGATAATATTTATCGATTTATTTCTGTACATCTAACTGTGGACAACTAGTTGTAGGTTACTAACGAGGACAGCTGACTTAATAAACTTAAAACATCAAAATATATTAAAAGTTTTGTAAATATATTTTGAACATACTTTGATATATAGGTATATATTGTTATAGGTTCGTGAATCAACCAGTGGCCAAGTCTTACTTCCCGACGAAGTAAAAATCTGTGAAGGTGAGTTATAGTCCCACTTTTAAAATCTAATATTTTTGGGATGAGAATACATGCAGGTTTTATAAATGATTTACAAAATAGACACAAGTACGTGAAACTACATTCTATGGTTGAATTATCGAAATCGAATATGCCCCATTTTATTAAGTCTGGTAATCTAAGAATTAGGGAACAGACACCCTAATTGACGCGAATCCTAAAGATAGATCTATCGGGCCCAACAAGCCCCATCCAAAGTACCGGATGCTTTAGTACTTCGAAATTTATATCATATCCGAAGGATGTCCCGGAATGATGGGGATATTCTTATATATGCATCTTGTTAATGTCGATTACCAGGTGTTCACCATATGAATAATTTTTATCTCTATGTATGAGATGTGTATTGAAATATGAAATCTTGTGGTCTATTATTCTGATTTGATAATATATAGGTTAAACCTATAACTCACCAACATTTTTGTTGATGTTTTAAGCATGTTTATTCTCAGGTGATTATTAAGAGCTTCCGCTATCGCATACTTAAATAAGGACGAGATTTGGAGTCCATGCTTGTATGATATTGTGTAAAAACTGCATTCAAGAAACTTATTTCGTTGCAACATATTTGTATTGTAAACCATTATGTAATCGTCGTGTGTAAACAAGATATTATAGATTATCATTATTTGATAATCTACGTAAAGCTTTTTAAACCTTTATTGATGAAATAAAGGTTATGGTTTGTTTTAAAATGAATGCAGTCTTTGAAAAATGTCTCATATAGAGGTCAAAACCTCGCAACGAAATCAATTAATATGGAACGTTTTTAATCAATAAGAACGGGACATTTCAAGGGGAGTACTACGTCTTCACCACCTTTTCAATAGAATATACGCAAACTACTATACCACTTTAAAAAACTAAGTGTGGGATTGGTAACCCCACCAACATAAACTTTTAATAACACAACGCCTCTTTTAAAAACCTAAAGTGTGGGATACTTCGTATCCTTAACATTGAGGACAATGTAATTTTAAAGTGTGGGATAGCAAATGTTGCACATAACGATTCTTGTAAAATCCTCAAGTTTTTCACAGAAATTTAAAACTTTCCGAATTATAAAACACTAAGGATGATAAATTCTACAAAAGATCAAAAGTTTTTGTTACATAATAGACAAAAAGAGTTAAACAAGGTTGAAAACTTTTTGCGAAAATCAAAATCAATTTTCCAAAAGAGCATTGAATAACGAAAGGCGCAATTCGACCTGCTATAATTGTTGTGAGGCACCCCCAAATAAGGCTTTATAAGCACTCATTTTTAGTGCTTCACTATATTTTCGTTGAGTGCGCCGATGTTAACATCTCGGAATCAGAACTTGCTCTTGATCTACATTTCGGAATCACACATTTTGACGAGGATGACTAAGTTAAAAACCTCAACTATTCGTGAAGACAAAAACAACCCCCACTACACACCTTCGTTTCCATTTCTACAAATTCTCTTACCTTTCTTATCTACTCTATTCGCTTCATAATTAAAAGAAATTAATCCCGACAAAATCATTCATTTTCGGGAAAACCCTCTTCAAAACCGTATCAGAAAAAAATGCGAGCATCCGAGCTAATTATCAAAGAAGACCGCCAACAAAAGGAGACTTCGAAGAGAAAAGAAAAAGATGCTTTCAAAAAAAAAACAAAAAAAAATCTTATTGATAAATAAAGGTTCCGAGAAAGGGAGCAGAACCAGAAAAGATTCAAAAAAAGAAACTCCTATCTATCAAAATCCTTCGCACTCTAGAAACTTTCAACCCCCATCCCTTCACAATCCAAGCTGAGTCAACAACTGAAAATACTCTCAAAATTAGTGATGAAGATTTGAATCTTGATTAAGCCTATGACGAAGAATGTAAGCATGACTGGCTAAGAGTGACTTCATTTCTTAGAACTATAGGACACCCTAAACACTTTAGCGAAATGAGTGACCCGAGTAAGATAGCCTCAGTTATGTAACCTCCTCTCATGCTTGCGAGAAAAGTTTTGAGAATAACAAAAAGAATAAAAACTAAGTTTCCGCTCTTCCGTCTTGTGAAACAAAAACAACTTAATCACTACGAATAAAAGTCCTCGCTGTTTTAAGTTCAGAAGTTTGCTTGAGGACAAGCAAAGTCTAAGTGTGGGATATTTGATATCGGCTAAAAAGACATGTTTTTACCCCCGATATTGAGTCCCAAAAGCATAAAGTTCCGAACTTTGTCGGAAAAATAATCACTTTTTCGGTTAAACTTATAGATAAAGTAATTACAAAGACGATGCAAGAAGAATCAAGAGAAACGGAGCTAAAACGTAGATTCTAGAGCGAAAACGGTGAAAGACAAGAAATCAAGTTACGATTCAGTGAATCAAGGCTGACCAGGCACCAAAAACGGCCTGCCATACGGCTTGCCAAATGGCTTGCCAGTATGGCAAACAGCCTGCCAAACGGTCCAGCAAACGGGCTCAAGAAACGGCCTGCCAAGTAAACGGCTTGCCAAATACGGCCTGCCAAATGGCTTGCCAGCCGTTTGTAGGCAATTTTCTAGTCTATTTAAAGAGCTTTTTGTCATCCAATTTCCACACACCCTTCTTCACTCTCTCACTACAATACACTTTCTCTCACTAGAGCTTTCAAGGCCTTCTCACCTCCGAGCGGGAAATTAAGTACCCGGAGGCGAACGCCGAAGATTGTAATAGGAGCGGTCTAGAGGATGTCAGCATTTGTAATGGTCCAGATCTCGTCTGTAAACGGTGAACGCTTTTCTTAATTTAATAAAGTTATTATCTTGAGTTGCTTTCATCTTGCATGATTATCTATCTGTTACAATTGTTTATTACATGTTGAATACTTTATCTGAGACTTATCATACTGTTATGCTGAAACCTTGACGGTTTAGAAGTTTAATTTACGGATCACCCTTTCCGCTTATTTACGAGGTTATAACCTAGTATTAGGACCTGATCAACCCTAGGATACAAGGTAAGTAGTTATGTGTGCTTAACGTCACAATAGGGATATAGTACCTACGTACGAATAACCACTTATTCGTCATAGAAAAGCTGCCCATTTGGGTTGTGATTAGAGTTAGCAACAGAGAGTTCAGTGAACACTAGCTTACTTAAAAGCATGATTCACGTCAGAAGCAATGTTCTTGAGATGTTGTAAGATGATCCGGGGTTGAATAAGTGATCGCAAAGGAGAGACTTCTATCCCAATTAGCAGTACCTTAGAATATCTAAGCTTTCACATCTGTTAACATTAAGGCATATCATAGTGATTAAGTGGTTGGATATTGCTTCAGTTAAACCAACTAGGATTAAGAAAAGCTGAGACTTTCCTTTATGGGTATACCACGTTGTTTATGTACCTAGGATTCAATCCATAAGGTCGTTTAAACCTTTTAGGTTAACGTTGGGAGTAGGGATATCTGTCTTAGCCAGAATCTTCAAGGCCTAAATTCTTAGTGACAAATCAGTTAGGTTCATAGCCCAGTTGATTGAGGTTTAGTGTTTTTCCTAGGAAGTTAAACTCTTGCAATAATTCCCCTTCAGAATCTTATTCTTCATACCTATCTATCTTCACTTTTACAGTCAAATTACTGTTTCATTTAGTTAATCCTAATCTATCACCTCTTGTCACTAGGGTTACCTATATAGGCACTTTTGTCCCACATTACTGAGCAAACATACAAAAATACATACCTGAGTTATATTTACCACTTACTCGTTAAAAGGAAGATAAGTAGGTAGTTATAGCTAGGAACCCCAGCTAAATATAAATAATAAAACCATTACCCCCCCCCCCCCTCTTGGCAGCTAACTCTGATGCGTTGAGGCCTAACGATACCGCGCAATTAAAACCGTCCGTTTTGGCCATATCATTCTCCTTTAAGGGTCCAGGAAAAAAGCCTTGTCTTGATCGAAGTATCGGCAACCTCATGCAGCTTGAATAAGTTGCAAACATCATTGAAAACACGAAGATGCTCATTAGCATCCTCATTATCCTTGCCATGAAATTGGCAGTCAGAAGAAATCAAACTCAGAATCGGACCTGTGATTTGGAAAGGCTGAGTGATGTTTGGTTGAGTAATCGAATTACCTTGGCCAGCTCGGGTGGCCTTCAACTTTTCTGCCATAGTCTAAGGAGGAGGTAGTTGATCAGCCATCTCTTCAGTCTCGAAAATATCTAATGAAACGTAAGAGTCTTCTGCTTCGTTGATTTCAGGTGGTGTATAGGGCACCACAGTCTCAGAACTACTACCCAAATGAATTATATTATCACTTGAAGAAGCTGATGAATCCACTTTAGACTATTTCTCTTGACTTAACGCTCTAAATAACTCTCTTTCGGGTTCGTCAAATGGTTGAAGAATAGAAGAATTAGAAGTACGCGTATGTGGCATGCACTACCTGTTATTTGCAAAATCACAACTAACAACTGATTAAACGCACCGATTCAACTGAGAATAAACGAAAAGTAATAATAAACTATAATTAAAACTAAACTAAGAACAATTAGATAACAATCTTAATTTTCGACACAACTGTCCCCGGCAGCGGCGCCAAAAACTTGATGTGTGAAATCTAGTATATAATTTATCTCTGAAAAATTCCGGTTTAAGACTACTACACACTAACGGGCAGTGTGCCCGATCGTGCAATAGTATAAAGTTGGTAATTCCGAAATTGTTCCAAGGACAGTTTAAACGTGAGAATTAAAATTGCAACTAATGAAAATAAACTAAGTTAATCTATGAAAATTGAAAGTACGAGTTATTTTGGTTTATGGCTATTTAACGATTAGCCAAATCAAGGATAGATCAAAAGTAGAAGACAATATTTTTAGTTTTTAAGTTTAAATAAATTAAATTGCAGACTCAACGAAAAATAAAGATAATTGAATTCAATAGATAAAAGAATGTTCGCCTAGATCTCCTATTCGCAGTGTAGGATGATTTGTTATTAAGCACTAGTTCTATTTATCAATACATGCAACTACAGAGTCGGTCTACCCAGAGTTCTCTTTTAGCAAACACGTCAAACTAGGATTTATTGGCTTAGGGTTCCCTTTCACCAAAGACCTCTTTCGTTTGTGACTTAGTAATTAACTAATTATAAGATTAAAATTCAATTGGTTACGCGTTCACTCCACACAATTCACCCCTATTTTTGTTCAAGCTATGTTACCCGGTTTACCCCTTGGTCCAGTAAGTACCCAATTGGTTAAGAAAAATCAATTGGAAAATAGTTCACTAAATTGAAATAGGGTTCCCTTTGTTCAAACACGATCACTAATCAAGCCTAGTAACAATAATTAAATCCCATAAGAATGGTTCTTAATTAAAACTCATAATTATCATGTATTAATCAAATTAAACGTTAAGTTATCATCCAAACACATATGAATATTCAATCTAGATGTAACATCCCGTTTTTCATCATACATGTTCGAGGTACGCGATTGATCTTTAGAATGTTCATACTTGGTTGTATAATTGTATAAAGATGATTGTATGATGCGTGTATGAAGGGTACCAAGCATGTACTTGTTGCTTGTTCGAATGTCGAAGAAAACTGGACGTTGTTTGAGTTACAAGGTGTGTACGTACCTTTTTGACCCCAAATGAAGAAATGTTTTGCTAAAGAAGATCTCACTATTGCGTTGGACGAAATCCAAATCAATGAAAAACTTCAATTCATTGAAGAACCCGTTGAAATAATGAATCGTGAGGTTAAGAGACTTAAACAAAACAAGATACCGATTGTTAAGGTTCGATGGAATGCTCGTAGAGGACCCGAGTTCACCTGTGAGCGTGAAGATCAGATGAAGAAGAAATACCCGCATTTATTTCTAGAAGATACGTCAACACCTCCAACTGCTTAAAATTTCGGGGCGAAATTTATTTAACGGGTAGGTACTGTAGTGACCCGAACTTTTTCATGTTTATATATATATTAAATCAAATTGTTATTTACATGATTAAGTGTTTCCAACATGTTAAGCAATCAAACTTGTTTAGACTTGATTAATTGAAATAGGTTTCATATAGACAATTGACCACCCAAGTTGACCGGTGATTCACGAACGTTAAAACTTGTAAAAACTATACGATGACATATATATGGTTATATATATAGTTAACATGATTTTATTATAAGCATGTATCTCATTAGGTATTTTAACAATGAGTTATATACATAAAAATGAGACTATTAATTTAAGAAACTCGAAAACGATATATATAACGATTATCGTTATAACAACGTCTTACTAGGTACATATGAATCATATTAAGATATTGATACACTTGGTTAATTATGTTAAATGATAAGTAAATATATTATTAAGTGTATTAACAATGAAATACATATGTAAAAATAAGACTACTAACTTAATGATTTCGAAACGAGACATATATGTAACGATTATCGTTGTAACGACATTTAACTGTATATACATCATACTAAGATATATTATATATCATAATATCATGATAATATCACAATTTAACATCTCATTTGTTATAATAAACAATGGGTTAACAACATTCAACAAGATCGTTAACCTAAAGGTTTCAAAACAACATTTACATGTAACGACTAACGATGACTTAACGACTCAGTTAAAATGTATATACATGTAGTGTTTTAATATGTATTCATACACTTTTGAAACACTTCAAGACACTTATCAAAATACTTCTACTTAACAAAAATGCTTACAATTACATCCTCGTTCAGTTTCATCAACAATTCTACTCGTATGCACCCGTATTCGTACTCGTACAATACACAGCTTTTAGATGTATGTACTATTAGTATATACACTCCAATGATAAGCTCTTAGCAGCCCATGTGAGTCACCTAACACATGTGGGAACCATCATTTGGCAACTAGCATGAAATATCTCATAAAATTAAAAAAATATGAGTAATCATTCATGACTTATTTACATGAAAACAAAATTACATATCCTTTATATATAATCCATACACCAACGACCAAAAACACCTACAAACACTTTAATTCTTCAATTTTCTTCATCTAATTGATCTCTCTCAAGTTCTATCTTCAAGTTCTAAGTGTTCTTCATAAATTCCAAAAGTTCTAGTTTCATAAAATCAAGAATACTTCCAAGATTGCAAGTTTACTTCCAAGTTTTCTAAATCCATTCCAAGTAATCATCCAAGATCAAGAAACCTTTGTTACTTACAGTAGGTTATCTTTATAATACAAGGTAATAATCATATTTAAACTTTAATTCAATTTCTATAACTATAACAATCTTATTTCGAGTGGAAATCTTACTTGAAATTGTTTTCGTGTCATGATTCTGCTTCAAGAACTTTCAAGCCATCCAAGGATCCTTTGAAGCTAGATCTATTTTTTTCATTTCCAGTAGGTTTATCCAAGGAACTTGAGGTAGTAATGATGTTCATAACATCATTCAATTCATACATATAAAGCTATCTTATTCGAAGGTTTAAACTTGTAATCACTAGAACATAGTTTAGTTAATTCTAAACTTGTTCGCAAATAAAAGTTAATCCTTCTAACTTGACTTTTAAAATCAACTAAACACATGTTCTATATCTATATGATATGCTAACTTAATGATTTAAAACCTGGAAACACGAAAAACACCGTAAAATCGGATTTACGCCGTCGTAGTAACACTGCGGGCTATTTTGGGTTAGTTAATTAAAAACTATGATAAACTTTGATTTAAAAGTTGTTATTCTGGGAAAATGATTTTTATTATGAACATGAAACTATATCCAAAAATTATGGTTAAACTCAAAGTGGAAGTATGTTTTCTAAAATGGTCATCTAGACGTCGTTCTTTCGACTGAAATGACTACCTTTACAAAAACGACCTGTAACTTATTTTTCCGACTATAAACCTATACTTTTTCTGTTTAGATTCATAAAATAGAGTTCAATATGAAACCATAGCAATTTGATTCACTCAAAACGGATTTAAAATGAAGAAGTTATGGGTAAAACAAGATTGGATAATTTTTCTCATTTTAGCTACGTGAAAATTGGTAACAAATCTATTCCAACCATAACTTAATCAACTTGTATTGTATATTATGTAATCTTGAGATACCATAGACACGTATACAATGTTTCAACCTATCATGTCGACACATCTATATATATTTCGGAACAACCATAGACACTCTATATGTGAATGTTGGAGTTAGCTATACAGGGTTGAGGTTGATTCCAAAATATATATAGCTTGAGTTGTGATCAATACTGAGATACGTATACACTGGGTCATGGATTGATTCAAGATAATATTTATCGATTTATTTCTGTACATCTAATTGTGGACAACTAGTTGTAGGTTACTAACGAGGACAGCTGACTTAATAAACTTAAAACATCAAAATATATTAAAAGTGTTATAAATATATTTTGAACATACTTTGATATATATGTATATATTGTTATAGGTTCGTGAATCAACCAGTGGCCAAGTCTTACTTCCCGATGAAGTAAAAATCTGTGAAAGTGAGTTATAGTCCCACTTTTAAAATCTAATATTTTGGGATGAGAATACATGCAGGTTTTATAAATGATTTACAAAATAGATACAAGTACGTGAAACTACATTCTATGGTTGAATTATCGAAATCGAATATGCCCCTTTTTATTAAGTCTGGTAATCTAAGAATTAGGGAACAGACACCCTAATTGACGCGAATCCTAAAGATAGATCTATTGGGCCTAACAAACCCCATCCAAAGTACCGGATGCTTTAGTACTTCAAAATTTATATCATATCCGAAGGGTGTCCCGGAATGATGGGGATATTCTTATATATGCATCTTGTTAATGTCGGTTACCATGTGTTCACCATATGAATGATTTTTATCTCTATGTATGGGATGTGTATTGAAATATGAAATCTTGTGGTCTATTGTTACGATTTAATATATATAGGTTAAACCCATAACTCACCAACATTTTTGTTGACGTTTAAAGCATGTTTATTCTCAGGTGAATACTAAGAGCTTCTGCTGTTGCATACTAAAATAAGGACAAGATTTGGAGTCCATGTTTGTATGATATTGTGTAAAAACTGCATTCAAGAAACTGATTTCGATGTAACATATTTGTATTGTAAACCATTATGTAATGGTCGTGTGTAAACAGGATATTTTAGATTATCATTATTTGATAATCTACGTAAAGCTTTTTAAACCTTTATTTATGAAATAAAGGTTATGGTTTGTTTTAAAAATGAATGCAGTCTTTGAAAAACGTCTCATATAGAGGTCAAAACCTCGCAACGAAATCAATTAATATGGAACGTTTTTAATCAATAAGAACGGGACATTTCAGTTGGTATCCGAGCGTTGATCTTAGAGAACCAGAAAATTTGCATTAGTGTGTCTTATCGAGTTGTTAGGATGCATTAGTGAGTCTGGACTTCGACCGTGTTTTGAAAGGACCCGTTCATATACATTATAAACGATTCACAATAGTTGATTACATCGCGAGGTATTTGACCTCTATATGATACATTTTACAAACATTGCATTCGTTTTTAAAAGATAAACTTTCTTTACAACGAAAATTGACGGTATGCACACCATTTCATAATATATCTAACTATAATTGACTTAATAATAATCTTGATGAACTCAATGACTCGAATGCAACGTCTTTCAAAATATGCCATGAATGACTCCAAGTAATATCCTTAAAGTGAGCTAATGCACAGCGGAAGATTTCTTTAATACCTGAGAATAAACATGCTTTAAAGTGTCAACCAAAAGGTTGGTGAGTTCATAGGTTTATCATAACAATCATTTCAATATATTAATAGACCACAAGATTTCCGTTTATAAATATATGTACACTCGCAAGTGTATAAAAGTATTCTATAAGTTGTAGGCACCCGGTAACAAGCCTTAACGTTCATGTTTTACCCTCTGAAGTACACCAGATCAGGTGTGTTTAAAATAACCTCGAAGTACTAAAGCATCCCATAGTAAGGATGGGGTTTGTCAGGCCCAATAGATCTATCTTTAGGATTCGCGCCTACCGTACATAGACAAGTAGTTTAATGTTACCAAGCTAAGGGTATATTTCTGGTTTAAACCCACGTAGAATTAGTTTTAGTACTTGTGCCTATTTCGTAAAACATTTATAAAAACAGCGCATGTATTCTCAGTCCCAAAAATATATATAAAAGGGAGCAAATGAAACTCACTTTTGCCTTGAAGGTATTTAATTCGACTTGGTCTCCGATAGATATCACGAACCTAACCATATATATAATATATCAACATATTTTCTTTTTTAAGTAATCGTTACATATATATATACTATTAATACTTTTAATATTTTCTTAGTCCGTAGTTAGCAGTCCGATGTTAGTGGTCCACAATTAGTTGCTTAAATAAAATAAATAAAGACCCCATCGTATTCGTATTGATCAGAATTAATCTCGACCCATGGTACCATGTTGTCAAATGACGTGTTGCGTACATAAAGTACCGTGTTGTCAAATGACGTGTTGCGTACAATCATGAGGTCTTATGATTAATCTTCTAGTGTTGTTTACGGGTGCTCCTGAAATATATAAAATCAAATCATAAGTAATTATATATAAAATATCATATTAATTAGAAAAGATATGATTAATTTACTTTTTCTCCAAATATTTTCGTAGCTAAACTAGCTTCCGATACCCAATCTTGTTTTAGTCGTAGTTTCTTCATTACAACTCTGTTTTTATTGGTTCAACTTGCCACTTCCTTGGATCGAGTCAAATTTTAAGAATATGAACTGAAAATACCTTAGTTTGTATTCGAAATCATATGTTATAGGTCAAACTTCGGTGAAACTTATGAAAGTGATCATTTTCCATCATAAAAACAACATTTAATGATCATTTTTCTAAAAATACTTACACTTTGAGTTAAACCATGAAATTTTTATGTGTTAACATATTCATAAGAAATATCATTTTTCCAGAACATGAACTTCCAATTCAAAGTTCAAGATGGTTTTTAATTATCCAACCCAAAACAGCCCCCGGTTGCACTCCGACGACATAGATTCAGTTTTTAAGATGTTCTTTGTAAAACCAAGTTATATCTTGTTAGGTTAGCATATCATTATGATATATTACAGGTCTTTAAGTGTTTTAAAAGTCAAGTTAGAAGGATCTATTTAGTTTGCGAACAAGTTTGAAATCATTCAAACTATGTTCTTGTTGTTAAAATTTTATACCACAAAATAAGATAGCGATATGAATATGAATTGAATAAGATTATGAACAAGGTTACTACCTCAAGTTACTTGGACAAAGTTATTGCAAAAGATAAGAAATAATCTTGGAATCAAAGAGTGGTGGAGTTAGATCAAAAGGTTGGAAGTAAACTTCTTCAAATGGGTGGTTATTTTGATATGTTCTTGAAAGAGTTTTCTTATGGTGTTTAAGGCTTGTAATTGAAGCTAAATGATGGGGAAAATACTTGGAGATGATCAAGTATGAAGTTAGGAGTATTTTGAGAGAGAAATGAGGGTGTAGGTATGAGAAAATGGAGTGAATAAATGGTGTTCATTTATAAAAACGTTTTTAGTTTATAAAGAAAGAAAAGGATACCTAATTTTGTTTTCTTACTAATAATTCATAATACTTGACAAATCCTAGTTACCTCATATCTAGGGTAGTAATAATGTTGATTAGGATGTTGATTTGATGTGTATATACCAATAGTAAATACGTATAGAAGCTGGGTATGATATGGGTACATATACCCAAGATATACGTATAGAAATCTTAAGGAAACGGAACGAGAATTCAAATATAGCTATCTTATGTGAATATACTTATATTTTTTTATGTATTTAAGTCCTTAAAAAGTGATTAAATACTTTATATATACGATACGTGTATAAGCATTATATATTATAAGTATATACATCAAAGAATGTTACGTATAGTTATCGTTTTGAAAACTTAAGTTAGTAGTTTCAAAATATACTTATAACTCATTGTCATTAGTACACAATGAGATGTTAAACCATCCTTAGATCATGTTAAATATATATAAATAGATATATATATACAAACGTATAATTATCGTATGTTATATAGTTCGTGATATCATCGGTCATATTGGACGGTCAAACGTTGTGTAAAACTCTTTTCAAAAACACAAGTCTCAACAATTTGGATTGCTTATCATGTTGGTATGGTTTAATTTATGTAAATATTAATCTCAAAAGTATAATTTGGTCGGAAAATTCCGGGTCATTACAGTACCTACCCGTTAAAGAAATTTCGTCCCCGAAATTTGATAGAGGTTGTTATGGATAACAATAAGAAGGTTTTCATGACAAATATAAGGTGATAATGGAGTTTTATCATCATTGAGTAATGTAGATAAAACGATTCGATTATGCGAAGAATATAAATGAGACTATCGTAAAAGAGTGAGATGAGTAAAATATATTCGTCTTAACCGATGACGTAGTTATGATTGATTTCCTGGATTTAAGGGATTTAAAGAGAATCTTACGTAACAAGATTTGGTTCTTTGGTAATTAAGGAAATCAGGATCTTCTTTGATTATATGCAATAATCTGTTTCGATTGCTCTGTCGGATATTTCACTATAAATTCACCCTTTCGTTTCCTTATTTTCCACGACTCACACCTTCTATTCTTTCTCCCTTGATTCTTACTTTAAAGCATTCATCAATATGCTCCATCCGGTCCTGATTTTTGATATACTCCTAACTTTTATATCTGTCATTCTTCTTTTTCATCTACCACCAGAAGAATCTATTTACTTCTACTATACTCTTGTGTTTGTAGTGTTTCTAATTCTCCCGTGTGAAATGTCCCGTTCTTATTGATTAAAAACGTTCCATATTAATTGATTTCGTTGCGAGGTTTTGACCTCTATATGAGACGTTTTTCAAAGACTGCATTCATTTTAAAACAAACCATAACCTTTATTTCATCAATAAAGGTTTAAAAAGCTTTACGTAGATTATCAAATAATGATAATCTAAAATATCATGTTTACACACGACCATTACATAATGGTTTACAATACAAATATGTTACAACAAAATAAGTTTCTTGAATGCAGTTTTTACACAATATCATACAAGCATGGACTCCAAATCTCGTCCTTATTTAAGTATGCGACAGCGGAAGCTCTTAATAATCACCTGAGAATAAACATGCTTAAAACGTCAACAAAAATGTTGGTGAGTTATAGGTTTAACCTATATATATCAAATCATAATAATAGACCACAAGATTTCATATTTCAATACACATCCCATACATAGAGATAAAAATCATTCATATGGTGAACACCTGGTAACCGACATTAACAAGATGCATATATAAGAATATCCCCATCATTCCGGGACACCCTTCGGATATGATATAAATTTCGAAGTACTAAAGCATCCGGTACTTTGGATGGGGCTTGTTGGGCCCAATAGATCTATCTTTAGGATTCGCGTCAATTAGGGTGTCTGTTCCCTAATTCTTAGATTACCAGACTTAATAAAAAGGGGCATATTCGATTTCGATAATTCAACCATAGAATGTAGTTTCACGTACTTGTGTCTATTTTGTAAATCATTTATAAACCTGCATGTATTCTCATCCCAAAATATTAGATTTTAAAAGTGGGACTATAACTCACTTTCACAGATTTTTACTTCGTCGGGAAGTAAGACTTGGCCACTGGTTGATTCACGAACCTATAACAATATATACATATATATCAAAGTATGTTCAAAATATATTTACAACACTTTTAATATATTTTGATGTTTTAAGTTTATTAAGTCAGCTGTCCTCGTTAGTAACCTACAACTAGTTGTCCACAGTTAGATGTACAGAAATAAATCGATAAATATTATCTTGAATCAATCCACGACCCAGTGTATACGTATCTCAGTATTGATCACAACTCAAACTATATATATTTTGGAATCAACCTCAACCCTGTATAGCTAACTCCAACATTCACATATAGAGTGTCTATGGTTGTTCCGAAATATATATAGATGTGTCGACATGATAGGTCGAAACATTGTATACGTGTCTATGGTATCTCAAGATTACATAATATACAATACAAGTTGATTAAGTTATGGTTGGAATAGATTTGTTACCAATTTTCACGTAGCTAAAATGAGAAAAATTATCCAATCTTGTTTTACCCATAACTTCTTCATTTTAAATCCGTTTTGAGTGAATCAAATTGCTATGGTTTCATATTGAACTCTATTTTATGAATCTAAACAGAAAAGTATAGGTTTATAGTCGGAAAAATAAGTTACAAGTCGTTTTTGTAAAGGTAGTCATTTCAGTCGAAAGAACGACGTCTAGATGACCATTTTAGAAAACATACTTCCACTTTGAGTTTAATCATAATTTTTGGATATAGTTTCATGTTCATAATAAAAATCATTTTCTCAGAATAACAACTTTAAAATCAAAGTTTATCATAGTTTTTAATTAACTAACCCAAAACAGCCCGCGGTGTTACTACGACGGCGTAAATCCGGTTTTACGGTGTTTTTCGTGTTTCCAGGTTTTAAATCATTAAGTTAGCATATCATATAGATATAGAACATGTGTGTAGTTAATTTTAAAAGTCAAGTTAGAAGGATTAACTTTTGTTTGCGAACAAGTTTAGAATTAACTAAACTATGTTCTAGTGATTACGAGTTTAAACCTTCGAATAAGATAGCTTTATATGTATGAATCGAATGATGTTATGAACATCATTACTACCTTAAGTTCCTTGGATAAACCTACTGGAAAAGAGAAAAATGGATCTAGCTTCAACGGATCCTTGGATGGCTCGAAGTTCTTGAAGCAGAATCATGACACGAAAATAAGTTCAAGTAAGATCATCACTTGAAATAAGATTGTTATAGTTATAGAAATTGAACCAAAGTTTGAATATGATTATTACCTTGTATTAGAATGATAACCTACTGTAAGAAACAAAGATTTCTTGAGGTTGGATGATCACCTTACAAGATTGGAAGTGAGCTAGCAAACTTGAAAGTATTCTTGATTTTATGTAACTAGAACTTGTAAAATATATGAAGAACACTTAGAACTTGAAGATAGAACTTGAGAGAGATCAATTAGATGAAGAAAATTGAAGAATGAAAGTGTTTGTAGGTGTTTTTGGTCGTTGGTGTATGGATTAGATATAAAGGATATGTAATTTTGTTTTCATGTAAATAAGTCATGAATGATTACTCATATTTTTGTAATTTTATGAGATATTTCATGCTAGTTGCCAAATGATGGTTCCCACATGTGTTAGGTGACTCACATGGGCTGCTAAGAGCTGATCATTGGAGTGTATATACCAATAGTACATACATCTAAAAGCTGTGTATTGTACGAGTACGAATACGGGTGCATACGAGTAGAATTGTTGATGAAACTGAACGAGGATGTAATTGTAAGCATTTTTGTTAAGTAGAAGTATTTTGATAAGTGTATTGAAGTCTTTCAAAAGTGTATAAATACATATTAAAACACTACATGTATATACATTTTAACTGAGTCGTTAAGTCATCGTTAGTCGTTACATGTAAGTGTTGTTTTGAAACCTTTAGGTTAACGATCTTGTTAAATGTTGTTAACCCAATGTTTATAATATCAAATGATATTTTAAATTATTATATTATCATGATATTATCATGTATGAATATCTCTTAATATGATATATATACATTAAATGTCGTTACAACGATAATCGTTACATATATGTCTCGTTTCAAAATCATTAAGTTAGTAGTCTTGTTTTTACATATGTAGTTCATTGTTAATATAATTAATGATATGTTTACTTATCATAATATCATGTTAACTATATATATAACCATATATATGTCATCATATAGTTTTTACAAGTTTTAACATTCGTGAATCACCGGTCAACTTGGGTGGTCAATTGTCTATATGAAACCTATTTCAATTAATCAAGTCTTAACAAGTTTGATTGCTTAACATGTTGGAAACATTTAATCATGTAAATATCAATCTCAATTAATATATATAAACATGGAAAAGTTCGGGTCACTACAGTACCTACCCGTTAAATAAATTTCGTCCCGAAATTTTAAGCTGTTGAAGGTGTTGACGAATCTTCTGGAAATAGATACGGGTATTTCTTCTTCATCTGATCTTCACGCTCCCAGGTGAACTCGGGTCCGCTACGAGCATTCCATCGAACCTTAACAATTGGTATCTTGTTTTGCTTAAGTCTTTTAACCTCACGATCCATTATTTCGACGGGTTCTTCGATGAATTGAAGTTTTTCGTTGATTTGGATTTCATCTAACGGAATAGTGAGATCTTCTTTAGCAAAACATTTCTTCAAATTCGAGACGTGGAAAGTGTTATGTACAGCCGCGAGTTGTTGAGGTAACTCAAGTCGGTAAGCTACTGGTCCGACACGATCAATAATCTTGAATGGTCCAATATACCTTGGATTTAATTTCCCTCGTTTACCAAATCGAACAACGCCTTTCCAAGGTGCAACTTTAAGCATGACCATCTCTCCAATTTCAAATTCTATATCTTTTCTTTTAATGTCAGCGTAGCTCTTTTGTCGACTTTGGGCGGTTTTCAACCGTTGTTGAATTTGGATGATCTTCTCGGTAGTTTCTTGTATAATCTCCGGACCCGTAATTTGTCTATCCCCCACTTCACTCCAACAAATCGGAGACCTGCACTTTCTACCATAAAGTGCTTCAAACGGCGCCATCTCAATGCTTGAATGGTAGCTGTTGTTGTAGGAAAATTCTGCTAACGGTAGATGTCGATCCCAACTGTTTCCGAAATCAATAACACATGCTCGTAGCATGTCTTCAAGCGTTTGTATCGTCCTTTCACTCTGCCCATCAGTTTGTGGATGATAGGCAGTACTCATGTCTAGACGAGTTCCTAATGCTTGCTGTAATGTCTGCCAGAATCTTGAAATAAATCTGCCATCCCTATCAGAGATAATAGAGATTGGTATTCCATGTCTGGAGACGACTTCCTTCAAATACAGTCGTGCTAACTTCTCCATCTTGTCATCTTCTCTTATTGACAGGAAGTGTGCTGATTTGGTGAGACGATCAACTATTACCCAAATAGTATCAAAACCACTTGCAGTCCTTGGCAATTTAGTGATGAAATCCATGGTAATATTTTCCCATTTCCATTCTGGGATTTCGGGTTGTTGAAGTAGACCTGATGGTTTCTGATGCTCAGCTTTGACCTTAGAACACGTCAAACATTCTCCTACGTATTTAGCAACATCGGCTTTCATACCCGGCCACCAAAAATATTTCCTGAGATCCTTGTACATCTTCCCCGTTCCAGGATGTATTGAGTATCTGGTTTTATGAGCTTCTCTAAGTACCATTTCTCTCATATCTCCAAATTTTGGTACCCAAATCCTTTCAGCCCTATACCGGGTTCCGTCTTCCCGAATATTAAGATGCTTCTCCGATCCTTTGGGTATTTCATCCTTTAAATTTCCCTCTTTTAAAACTCCTTGTTGCGCCTCCTTTATTTGAGTAGTAAGGTTATTATGAATCATTATATTCATAGATTTTACTCGAATGGGTTCTCTGTCCTTCCTGCTCAAGGCATCGGCTACCACATTTGCCTTCCCCGGGTGGTAACGAATCTCAAAGTCGTAATCATTCAACAATTCAATCCACCTACGCTGCCTCATATTCAGTTGTTTCTGATTAAATATGTGTTGAAGACTTTTATGGTCGGTATATATAATACTTTTGACCCCATATAAGTAGTGCCTCCAAGTCTTTAATGCAAAAACAACCGCGCCTAATTCCAAATCATGCGTCGTATAATTTTGTTCGTGAATCTTCAATTGTCTAGACGCATAAGAAATCACCTTCGTTCGTTGCATTAATACACAACCGAGACCTTGCTTTGATGCGTCACAATAAATCACAAAATCATCATTCCCTTCAGGCAATGACAATATAGGTGCCGTAGTTAGCTTTTTCTTCAATAACTGAAACGCTTTCTCTTGTTCATCATTCCATTCAAATTTCTTCCCTTTATGCGTTAATGCTGTCAAGGGTTTTGCTATTCTGGAAAAGTCTTGGATGAACCTTCTGTAGTAACCAGCTAGTCCTAAAAACTGGCGTATGTGTTTCGGAGTTTTCGGGGTTTCCCACTTTTCAACAGTTTCTATCTTTGCCGGATCCACCTTAATACCTTCTTTGTTCACTATGTGACCGAGGAATTGAACTTCTTCCAACCAAAATGCACACTTTGAAAACTTAGCGTACAATTCTTCTTTCCTCAATACTTCTAACACCTTTCTCAAATGTTCACCGTGTTCTTGGTCATTCTTTGAGTAAATAAGTATGTCATCAATGAAAACAATGACAAACTTGTCAAGGTATGGTCCACACACTCGGTTCATAAGGTCCATGAACACAGCTGGTGCATTAGTTAAACCAAACGGCATGACCATAAACTCGTAATGATCGTAACGTGTTCTGAAAGCAGTCTTTGGAATATCATCTTCTTTCACCCGCATTTGATGGTACCCGGAACGTAAGTCAATCTTTGAATAAACAGACGAGCCTTGTAGTTGATCAAATAAGTCGTCAATTCTCGGTAGTGGGTAGCGGTTCTTGATGGTAAGTTTGTTCAACTCTCGGTAGTCGATACACAACCTGAATGTACCATCTTTCTTCTTGACAAACAAAACAGGAGCTCCCCACGGTGATGTGCTTGGTCGAATGAAACCACGCTCTAAAAGTTCTTGTAATTGGCTTTGCAGTTCTTTCATCTCGCTGGGTGCGAGTCTGTAAGGAGCACGAGCTATTGGTGCAGCTCCTGGTACAAGATCTATTTGAAATTCAACGGATCGATGTGGGGGTAATCCCGGTAATTCTTTCGGAAATACATCGGGAAATTCTTTTGCAATGGGAACATCATTGATGCTCTTTTCTTCAGTTTGTACTTTCTCGACGTGTGCTAGAACAGCATAGCAACCTTTTCTTATTAGTTTTTGTGCCTTCAAATTACTAATAAGATGTAGCTTCGTGTTGCCCTTTTCTCCGTACACCATTAAGGGTTTTCCTTTTTCTCGTATAATGCGAATTGCATTTTTGTAACAGACGATCTCTGCTTTCACTTCTTTCAACCAGTCCATACCGATTATCACATCAAAACTCCCTAACTCTACTGGTATCAAATCAATCTTAAATGTTTCGCTAACCAGTTTAATTTCTCGATTCCGACATATATTATCTGCTGAAATTAATTTACCATTTGCTAATTCGAGTAAAAATTTACTATCCAAAGGCGTCAATGGACAACTTAATTTAGCACAAAAATCTCTACTCATATAGCTTCTATCCGCACCCGAATCAAATAAAACGTAAGCAGATTTATTGTCAATAAGAAACGTACCCGTAACAAGCTCCGGGTCTTCCTGTGCCTCTGCCGCATTAATATTGAAAACTCTTCCGCGGCCTTGTCCATTCGTGTTCTCCTGGTTCGGGCAATTTCTAATAATGTGGCCCGGTTTTCCACATTTATAACAAACTACATTGGCATAACTTGCTCCGACACTACTTGCTCCGCCATTACTCGTTCCGACACCATTTGTTCCTTTCGTTCTATTAACCCCTGGTCCGTAGACCTCACACTTCGCCGCGCTATGACCATTTCTTTTACACTTGTTGCAAAATTTGGTGCAGAACCCCGAGTGATACTTTTCACACCTTTGGCATAGCTGCTTCTGATTGTTGTTATTGTTGCGGTTATTATTGTTGTTGGGATGATTGTTGTAGTTGATGTTGCTGTTGTTGTTGTTGTTATTGTTGGGCCGTTTGTTGTAGTTGCGATTGATGTTGCGATTGTTGGGATAATTGTTGCGATTATTGTTGTAATTGCTGTTGTTGTTGTATTGGTGATTCTTATCACCGTTTTCCTCCCACTTTCTTTTAACTTGCTTCACATTGGCCTCTTCAGCAGTCTGTTCTTTAATTCTTACTTCAATCTGGTTCACTAGTTTGTGAGCCATTCTACATGCCTGTTGTATAGAGGCTGGCTCGTGTGAACTTATATCTTCTTGGATTCTTTCCGGTAATCCTTTCACAAATGCGTCGATCTTCTCTTCCTCATCTTCGAATGCTCCCGGACACAATAGGCACAATTCTGTGAATCGTCTTTCGTACGTGGTAATATCAAATCCTTGGGTTCGTAACCCTCTAAGTTCTGTCTTGAGCTTATTGACCTCGGTTCTGGGACGGTACTTCTCGTTCATCAAGTGCTTGAATGCTGACCACGGTAGTGCGTAAGCATCGTCTTGTCCCACTTGTTCTTGATAGGTATTCCACCATGTTAACGCAGAACCTGTGAAGGTATGCGTAGCGTACTTCACTTTGTCCTCTTCAGTACACTTACTTATGGCAAACACCGATTCGACCTTCTCGGTCCACCGTTTCAATCCGATCGGTCCTTCGGTTCCATCAAATTCTAAAGGTTTGCAGGCAGTGAATTCTTTGTAGGTGCATCCTACACGATTTCCTGTACTGCTAGATCCAAGGTTATTGTTGGTATGTAGCGCAGCCTGTACTGCGGCTATGTTTGAAGCTAGAAAAGTACGGAATTCCTCTTCATTCATATTCACGGTGTGTCGAGTAGTCGGTGCCATTTCCTTCAAAATAGTCAAATGGAACAAGTTAATCATACAGAATATTAAGAGTAGTTAATAGTATTTCGTAGCATAATATGAACTCATTTATAAAAGCTTTTTCTTCATATTAGCGTTTTATAAGTTTAAATTCGGGTAGTACCTACCCGTTAAGTTCATACTTAGTAGCTAATATACAATTCAACTACTACAATTCTATATGAAAAACTGATTATAATAATATTTCGCGTTCAAACTTTTATACAATATTTTACAAACTTACAATACCGCTTATTTTACATAAAGCATGAAATATAGCACACAATAACTTTGATACAAGATAGTTGTGAAGATAATTCTAGCTAGTACACAAGTCGTTCAGCAAAGGCAATAAAGACACGTAATTCATACGTCCAGAAACAAGTCATGCATTCTGGTTTTACTAGGACTACTTCCCATCCTTGGTCTTGTGCAACATAACCGTTATGGTCGTTGATAAGACATCGTGTTGTAACGTCGTCAAAGGGACGAGGGTTACGTAATGTCCAACAGTCCCGTAATAATCTAAAAACCTCATTTCTTACCCCAATTACCGACTCCGTCACTTGTGGAAACGTTTTGTTTAATAGTTGTAGCCCGATGTTCTTGTTCTCACTTTGGTGAGAAGCGAACATTACTAATCCGTAAGCATAACATGCTTCTTTATGTTGCATGTTGGCCGCTTTTTTCTAAATCACGAAGTCCAATATTCGGATATATTGAGTCAAAATAATTTCTTAACCCGTTGCGTAAAATAGCATTTGGGTTCCCCGCAATATATGCGTCAAAGTAAACACATCATAACTTATGGGTTTCCCAATGTGATATCCCCCATCTTTCAAACGAAAGTCTCTTATAAACCAAGACATTCTTGGAACGTTCTTCGAATGTCTTACAAACTGATCTCGCCTTAAATAGTTGTGCCGAGGAATTCTGGCCGACTCTAGACAAGATTTCATCAATCATGTCTCCAGGTAGGTCTCTTAAAATATTAGGTTGTCTATCCATTTTGTGTTTTTAAACTGTAAAATAGACAAGAGTTAGATTCATAAAAAAATACTTATTAATACAAGCAATTTTTACATATATCATAAAGCATAAGAACACTATATTACATATATTACACCACACGAATACAACTATCTTATTCCGACTAGCTCGTTTCTTCTTCTTCGGTTTTGGTTCGTTTTGCCAAGTTTCTAGGGATATATGATGTTCCCCTAATACGAGCCGTCGTTGTCCACATTGGTTTAGAAAAACCTGGTGGTTTAGAGGTTCCCGGGTCATTGTTACAACTTAAGAACTTCGGGGTTGACGATACATATAAAGTTCATCAGGGTTGGAATTAGATTTCTCTATTTTTATGCCCTTTCCCTTATTATTTTCTTTTGCCTTTTTAAATTCAGTCGGGGTAATTTCTATAACATCATTGGAATTCTCGTCGGAATCCGATTCATCGGAGAATTGGTAATCCTGCCAATATTTTGCTTCCTTGGCGGAAACACCATTGACCATAATTAACCTTGGTCGGTTGGTTGAGGATTCTCTTTTACTTAACCGTTTTATTATTTCCCCCACCGGTTCCGATTCTTCTTCCGGTTCCGATTCTTCGTCCGGTTCCGATTCTTCTTCCGGTTCCGACTCTTCTTCCGGTTCCTCTTCGGGAACTTGTGAATCAGTCCACGAATCATTCCAATTTTAATTTGACTCTTCATTATTATTAGGTGAGTTAATGGGACTTGTTCTAGAGGTAGACATCTATCACATAATATCAAACACGTTAAGAGATTAATATATCACATAATATTCATATGTTAAAAATATATAGTTTCCAACAAAAATGTTAAGCAATCATTTTTAAAGAAAACACGGTCGAAGTCCAGAATCACTAATGCATCCTAACAAACTCGATAAGACACACTAATGCAAATTTTCTGGTTCTCTAAGACCAACGCTCGGATACCAACTGAAATGTCCCGTTCTTATTGATTAAAAACGTTCCATATTAATTGATTTCGTTGCGAGGTTTTGACCTCTATATGAGACGTTTTTCAAAGACTGCATTCATTTTAAAACAAACCATAACCTTTATTTCATCAATAAAGGTTTAAAAAGCTTTACGTAGATTATCAAATAATGATAATCTAAAATATCATGTTTACACACGACCATTACATAATGGTTTACAATACAAATATGTTACAACAAAATAAGTTTCTTGAATGCAGTTTTTACACAATATCATACAAGCATGGACTCCAAATCTCGTCCTTATTTAAGTATGCGACAGCGGAAGCTCTTAATAATCACCTGAGAATAAACATGCTTAAAACGTCAACAAAAATGTTGGTGAGTTATAGGTTTAACCTATATATATCAAATCATAATAATAGACCACAAGATTTCATATTTCAATACACATCCCATACATAGAGATAAAAATCATTCATATGGTGAACACCTGGTAACCGACATTAACAAGATGCATATATAAGAATATCCCCATCATTCCGGGACACCCTTCGGATATGATATAAATTTCGAAGTACTAAAGCATCCGGTACTTTAGATGGGGCTTGTTGGGCCCAATAGATCTATCTTTAGGATTCGCGTCAATTAGGGTGTCTGTTCCCTAATTCTTAGATTACCAGACTTAATAAAAAGGGGCATATTCGATTTCGATAATTCAACCATAGAATGTAGTTTCACGTACTTGTGTCTATTTTGTAAATCATTTATAAACCTGCATGTATTCTCATCCCAAAATATTAGATTTTAAAAGTGGGACTATAACTCACTTTCACAGATTTTTACTTCATCGGGAAGTAAGACTTGGCCACTGGTTGATTCACGAACCTATAACAATATATACATATATATCAAAGTATGTTCAAAATATATTTACAACACTTTTAATATATTTTGATGTTTTAAGTTTATTAAGTCAGCTGTCCTCGTTAGTAACCTACAACTAGTTGTCCACAGTTAGATGTACAGAAATAAATCGATAAATATTATCTTGAATCAATCCACGACCCAGTGTATACGTATCTCAGTATTGATCACAACTCAAACTATATATATTTTGGAATCAACCTCAACCCTGTATAGCTAACTCCAACATTCACATATAGAGTGTCTATGGTTGTTCCGAAATATATATAGATGTGTCGACATGATAGGTCGAAACATTGTATACGTGTCTATGGTATCTCAAGATTACATAATATACAATACAAGTTGATTAAGTTATGGTTGGAATAGATTTGTTACCAATTTTCACGTAGCTAAAATGAGAAAAATTATCCAATCTTGTTTTACCCATAACTTCTTCATTTTAAATCCGTTTTGAGTGAATCAAATTGCTATGGTTTCATATTGAACTCTATTTTATGAATCTATACAGAAAAGTATAGGTTTATAGTCGGAAAAATAAGTTACAAGTCGTTTTTGTAAAGGTAGTCATTTCAGTCGAAAGAACGACGTCTAGATGACCATTTTAGAAAACATACTTCCACTTTGAGTTTAATCATAATTTTTGGATATAGTTTCATGTTCATAATAAAAATCATTTTCTCAGAATAACAACTTTAAAATCAAAGTTTATCATAGTTTTTAATTAACTAACCCAAAACAGCCCGCGGTGTTACTACGACGGCGTAAATCCGGTTTTACGGTGTTTTTCGTGTTTCCAGGTTTTAAATCATTAAGTTAGCATATCATATAGATATAGAACATGTGTGTAGTTAATTTTAAAAGTCAAGTTAGAAGGATTAACTTTTGTTTGCGAACAAGTTTAGAATTAACTAAACTATGTTCTAGTGATTACGAGTTTAAACCTTCGAATAAGATAGCTTTATATGTATGAATCGAATGATGTTATGAACATCATTACTACCTTAAGTTCCTTGGATAAACCTACTGGAAAAGAGAAAAATGGATCTAGCTTCAACGGATCCTTGGATGGCTCGAAGTTCTTGAAGCAGAATCATGACACGAAAATAAGTTCAAGTAAGATCATCACTTGAAATAAGATTGTTATAGTTATAGAAATTGAACCAAAGTTTGAATATGATTATTACCTTGTATTAGAATGATAACCTACTGTAAGAAACAAAGATTTCTTGAGGTTGGATGATCACCTTACAAGATTGGAAGTGAGCTAGCAAACTTGAAAGTATTCTTGATTTTATGTAACTAGAACTTGTAAAATATATGAAGAACACATAGAACTTGAAGATAGAACTTGAGAGAGATCAATTAGATGAAGAAAATTGAAGAATGAAAGTGTTTGTAGGTGTTTTTGGTCGTTGGTGTATGGATTAGATATAAAGGATATGTAATTTTGTTTTCATGTAAATAAGTCATGAATGATTACTCATATTTTTGTAATTTTATGAGATATTTCATGCTAGTTGCCAAATGATGGTTCCCACATGTGTTCGGTGACTCACATGGGCTGCTAAGAGCTGATCATTGGAGTGTATATACCAATAGTACATACATCTAAAAGCTGTGTATTGTACGAGTACGAATACGGGTGCATACGAGTAGAATTGTTGATGAAACTGAACGAGGATGTAATTGTAAGCATTTTTGTTAAGTAGAAGTATTTTGATAAGTGTATTGAAGTCTTCAAAAGTGTATAAATACATATTAAAACACTACATGTATATACATTTTAACTGAGTCGTTAAGTCATCGTTAGTCGTTACATGTAAGTGTTGTTTTGAAACCTTTAGGTTAACGATCTTGTTAAATGTTGTTAACCCAATGTTTATAATATCAAATGATATTTTAAATTATTATATTATCATGATATTATCATGTATGAATATCTCTTAATATGATATATATACATTAAATGTCGTTACAACGATAATCGTTACATATATGTCTCGTTTCAAAATCATTAAGTTAGTAGTCTTGTTTTTACATATGTAGTTCATTGTTAATATAATTAATGATATGTTTACTTATCATAATATCATGTTAACTATATATATAACCATATATATGTCATCATATAGTTTTTACAAGTTTTAACATTCGTGAATCACCGGTCAACTTGGGTGGTCAATTGTCTATATGAAACCTATTTCAATTAATCAAGTCTTAACAAGTTTGATTGCTTAACATGTTGGAAACATTTAATCATGTAAATATCAATCTCAATTAATATATATAAACATGGAAAAGTTCGGGTCACTACACCGTGTCTCTATATTGCTATCTGCATCGATATACACGGTTTGTAATTTCGGGGTTATTATCGGAGTTTATATTCTTCATTATTTTTCGGAGCTTCATGCTTTCGTTTTCTCTTCCCGACTTCGAGTCAAGCGAGTAATGGTCCGGAATTCGTAGATATGAAATTCAAAATGAACATAGCTAATGCTCTAAGAAGAAAATGGTAATAGAATGATTTTGATTTGTTAAATTACCAGAATACCCTGGAGAAGACCGAGTCATCCAGAAAAATATTCTCTTGATATGTTTAGAGATTAGATAGAATGTAAGAGTCGTGTAAATGGCACATGATGACGGTACTGTGAATCATCATGCTTCATTAGAAACTCAGCATGACTTACTGTAATATAATGACGTTGATCACGTGTCATTATATTATACTAATCCATGCTTCAGTTCCCAACACTACTTCAAAACATTCATATTTTAAACTCGAAGGTTTCAGAATTTAGAAACTAACACAGTTTCTTTTATGTTGCAGATATTACGGAGAGATAAATGATCTCAGATAAGAATACTTGTGAAAATATCACCAGAAATATGGAGGATATTTATAATAGAACATACGAGAATATCTTAGAATTTCTAATATCAATGGATGATGAAGAAGATTTGTCTGTGAAGGTTTAGAATGAGAAATAAGATGTTTGCTAACGATTTCAGCAGGCACAGAATCATTTGGATTCTTTGAAGGCAAACTTATTCTTTGTGATTTGTCCACGGCTTTCTTCATAGTTTCGCATAATCCGCTTTTCGGTACTAAATTTTCTATCGAGCGTTCCTAACACTCCTTTCTTTATCATCAAACTTTTGGCCATTAAGATCATCTACAACATGCTGCTTCGTCAGCATTTTCAAAGTTAACTGATCTGGGTCATCGGTTATCAAACCGAGGTATTTTCAGGAGAATTGTGTTTTTAGAATGATTAATCGCTGATGGTAATATTGTGGAATATAAAAGGTTCCCCAGTAACAATAAAGAGTACGCATATATATCGCGGTTATAATAAAGTTGTTTCGGATGAAAAGTCGGAGTTGACTTGCTGGAGCTGTGACAAAATTAGATACTTTGGAAAGGGATTGCAAAAAGATCTTCGGTAATAACAATGTCAAAGGAACTAGAACAGATATGTGTCAAACGTTTACTCAGTTTTCGAGGATTTTTCAGGTGCATAACTATATGCATCAATCTTTTCTTACGTAGATGAAGTGCGGTTGGTTTATCCTCTCGATTGAGGTGTTTTTAAGAATCACGATAGATTTGAACGCTGATTGTAATCGTCGAGATACAATGAGGTTTAAGATGAAATCAAGTGGCAATCTTGAAGAAATGTTTAGTTTCATATGTTATAATCAATATTTTAATTCATTTTAATTGTCCAATGTCATTAGTTCACAGTCGATAGTCCACAGTAACAGTCCAATAATTCATATATAGTTTAATATATAATATACGAATTAATTAATACGTGTCGTGACCCTTATACGTCTCAGACTCGATCACAACTCAAACTATATATATTATTGTAGAATCAACCTCAACCATGTATAGAGAACTCGATCATTACTGCATATAGAGTGTCTATGGTGATTCCAAATAATATATATAGATGCGTCGATATGATATGTCAAAACATTATATACGTGTCCCGATATTTAAAGTGCGTAAAATAATTACAGAAATTAAATGACGATAAATAAAAGTACTATAATTAAATTGCAATAAATAAACTGCGATAAATAAAATGTAATCAGTTAGCTAGGAACAGTTAGCTGGAACAGTTAGCGTGGATTCTTAACAAACATTTTCATAGTTAATTTGTTTGTTTCTAACAGATTTTATTTTGTCATATGTTTTCTTCATGTGCCACTTGTTGGATTCTGGGAAGTCAAAATCCAAATATGAAATTGAATGAAAATGGTTATTCTGCGGTGAACGGATACGTATATCGGTGGTTGTAAGTAGGATAGTAAATGACTGTTGAATTAGCTTCGACGAATATACAATGTAACTTATTAAGATGAAATCTAATTATTCCTCGGGTATTACCTACCCGTTAAAAAAAAAATTTCACCATTAATATTTTGTACAAAAGAACTTTTAATTACAATCTTTATGAAAACATATATACATATATATTTTCTTCAGATGAAATCATGAATTTAATGAGTTAATATGATATTAATCTCATTTGCTTTTCGGTTTGAGCTAGAATAAGAAATTTCTAAAACTTTTTAAAACCACATATTCTTCGCAGAACATCAATGAAGTTATGGATCAATACTTCATCGTTCATTATTGTTGGTACTCCTTGGTATCTATGGTGAGTATGATGTTGATGTTTGTGGGACAGATTATGATGTCGAGACGTGTGATGCGGATGTTGTTTGTTAGTGGTGATGATGGTATTGTTGATGTTATTGATGGTGGTGCTGATTAGGCTGCTGGTGCTGCTGCTGGTGTTTGCAACCTTCGCACCATGTTCTCCAAAGCTGTCACGCGAGCGCGAAGTTCGTTAACTTCTGCTAGTACATCGGGATGATTGGCGGTTGGAGCGAGCGAATGAACAAGATTTGTAATATGAGATAGTATATAATCGTGATGAGATACTCTAGAAATGAGAGAGAAAATGGTGTTTCAAATAGGTTCACCGGTAAGTGCTTCAGGTTCATCGAACTAGATGTGGAATCCATCTTGTATAATGGGGAAAATGAATTTTTGGTATGGAATAGATTATAGGAGTTAGATTTGGTACTTTTCAATACATAATTTACATATGTATATATAATACCAAAATCCCGTAAATTACGGAGAATCTTTGAAAAGATATCAGTCAAAGTTCGCAATAACAGATATGCTAAGATAAGAATTCGTCTATACACTATCAATGCAGTAAATGCAGTAAAACGTGTCTAGACTTATGAATGATAAGCTGGTAATTTCCTAAGGATGATAAGTAGATGATTTCCGACTAGAAATGATAAGCAAAACTTTTGACATGTAGACACGGTCGAAGTCCAGACTCATTAATGCATCCTAACAACTACTAGTTAGACACACTAATGCAAGACCTGGTTCGCTACGACCACCGCTCTGATACCAACTGAAAGGACCCGTTCATATACATTATAAACGATTCACAATAGTTGATTACATCGCGAGGTATTTGACCTCTATATGATACATTTTACAAACATTGCATTCGTTTTTAAAAGACAAACTTTCTTTACAACGAAAATTGACGGTATGCACACCATTTCATAATATATCCAACTATAATTGACTTAATAATAATCTTGATGAACTCAATGACTCGAATGCAACATCTTTCAAAATATTCCATGAATGACTCCAAGTAATATCCTTAAAGTGAGCTAATGCACAGCGGAAGATTTATTTAATACCTGAGAATAAACATGCTTTAAAGTGTCAACCAAAAGGTTGGTGAGTTCATAGGTTTATCATAACAATCATTTCAATATATTAATAGACCACAAGATTTCCGTTTATAAATATATGTACACTCGCAAGTGTATAAAAGTATTCTATAAGTTGTAGGCACCCGGTAACAAGCCTTAACGTTCATGTTTTACCCTCTGAAGTACACCAGATCAGGTGTGTTTAAAATAACCTCGAAGTACTAAAGCATCCCATAGTCAGGATGGGGTTTGTCAGGCCCAATAGATCTATCTTTAGGATTCGCGCCTACCGTACATAGACAAGTAGTTTAATGTTACCAAGCTAAGGGTATATTTCTGGTTTAAACCCACGTAGAATTAGTTTTAGTACTTGTGCCTATTTCGTAAAACATTTATAAAAACAGCGCATGTATTCTCAGTCCCAAAAATATATATAAAAGGGAGCAAATGAAACTCACTTTTGCCTTGAAGGTATTTAATTCGACTTGGTCTCCGATAGATATCACGAACCTAACCATATATATAATATATCAACATATTTTCTTTTTTAAGTAATCGTTACATATATATATATACTATTAATACTTTTAATATTTTCTTAGTCCGTAGTTAGCAGTCCGATGTTAGTGGTCCACAATTAGTTGCTTAAATAAAATAAATAAAGACCCCATCGTATTCGTATTGATCAGAATTAATCTCGACCCATGGTACCATGTTTTCAAATGACGTGTTGCGTACATAAAGTACCGTGTTGTCAAATGACGTGTTGCGTACAATCATGAGGTCTTATGATTAATCTTCTCGTGTTGTTTACGGGTGGTCCTGAAATATATAAAATCAAATCATAAGTAATTATATATAAAATATCATATTAATTAGAAAAGATATGATTAATTTACTTTTTCTCCAAATATTTTCGTAGCTAAACTAGCTTCCGATACCCAATCTTGTTTTAGTCGTAGTTTCTTCATTACAACTCCGTTTTTGTTGGTTCAACTTGCCACTTCCTTGGATCGAGTCAAATTTTAAGAATATGAACTGAAAATACCTTAGTTTGTATTCGAAATCATAGGTTATAGGTCAAACTTTGGTGAAACTTATGAAAGTGATCATTTTCCATCATAAAAACAACATTTAATGATCATTTTTCTAAAAATACTTACACTTTGAGTTAAACCATGAAATTTTTATGTGTTAACATATTCATTAGAAATATCATTTTTCCAGAACATGAACTTCCAATTCAAAGTTCAAGATGGTTTTTAATTATCCAACCCAAAACAGCCCCCGGTTGCACTCCGACGACGTAGATTCAGTTTTTAAGACGTTCTTTGTAAAACCAAGTTATATCTTGTTAGGTTAGCATATCATTATGATATATTACAGGTCTTGAAGTGTTTTAAAAGTCAAGTTAGAAGGATCTATTTAGTTTGCGAACAAGTTCGAAATCATTCAAACTATGTTCTTGTTGTTAAAATTTTATACCACAAAATAAGATAGCGATATGAATATGAATTGAATAAGATTATGAACAAGGTTACTACCTCAAGTTACTTGGACAAAGTTATTGCAAAAGATAAGAAATAATCTTGGAATCAAAGAGTGGTGGAGTTAGATCAAAAGGTTGGAAGTAAACTTCTTCAAATGGGTGGTTATTTTGATATGTTCTTGAAAGAGTTTTCTTATGGTGTTTAAGGCTTGTAATTGAAGCTAAATGATGGGGGAAAATACTTGGAGATGATCAAGTATGAAGTTAGGAGTATTTTGAGAGAGAAATGAGGGTGTAGGTATGAGAAAATGGAGTGAAGAAATGGTGTTAATTTATAAAAACGTTTTTAGTTTATAAAGAAAGAAAAGGATACCTAATTTTGTTTTCTTACTAATAATTCATACTACTTGACAAATCCTAGTTACCTCATATCTAGGGTAGTAATAATGTTGATTAGGATGTTGATTTGATGTGTATATACCAATAGTAAATGCGTATAGAAGCTGGGTATGATATGGGTACATATACCCTAGATATACGTATAGAAATCTTAAGGAAACGGAACGAGAATTCAAATATAGCTATCTTTTGTGAATATACTTATATTGTTTTATGTATTTAAGTCCTTAAAAAGTGATTAAATACTTTATATATACGATACGTGTATAAGCATTATATATTATAAGTATATATATCAAAGAATGTTACGCATAGTTATCGTTTTGAAAACTTAAGTTAGTAGTTTCAAAATATACTTATAACTCATTGTCATTAGTACACAATGAGATGTTAAACCATCCTTAGATCATGTTAAATATATATAAATAGATATATATACACAAACGTATAATTATCGTATGTTATATAGTTCGTGATATCATCGGTCATATTGGACGGTCAAACGTTGTGTAAAACTCTTTTCAAAAACACAAGTCTCAACAATTTGGATTGCTTATCATGTTGGTATGGTTTAATTTATGTAAATATTAATCTCAAAAGTATAATTTGGTCGGAAAATTCCGGGTCATTACATGTTTTCTTTAAAAATGATTACTTAACATTTTTGTTGGAAACTTTATATTATTAACATGTATATATTATGTGATATATTAATATCTTAACATGTTTGATATTGTGTGATAGATGTCTACCTCTAGCACAAATCCCATTAACTCACCTAATAATAACGAAGAGTCGAATATATATTGGACTGATTCACAAGTTCCCGAAGAAGAACCGGAAGAAGAATCAGAACCGGAAGAAGAATCAGAACTGGAAGAGGAGGAACCGGAGGAGGAAATAGAACCGGTGGGGGAAATAATAAAAAGGTTAAGTAAAAGAAAATCCTCAACCAAACGACCAAGGTTAATTATGGTCAATGGTGTTTTCGCCAAGGAAGCAAAATATTGGGAGGATTACCAATTCTCTGATGAATCGGATTCCGACGAGAATTCCGATGATGTTATAGAAATTACCCCAACTAAATTTAAAAAGGCAAAAGAAAATAATAAGGGAAAGGGCATAAAAATAGAGAAATCTAATTCCAACCCCGATGAACTTTATATGTATCGTCAACCCCCGAAGCCCTTAAGTTGTAACAATGACCCGGGAACCTCTAAACCACCAGGTTTTTCTAAACCGTTGTGGAAAACGACAGCTCGTATTAGGGGAACATCATATATCCCTAGAAACTTGGCAAAACGAACCAAAACTAAAGAAGAAGAAACGAGCGAGTCGGAATAAGATAGTTGTATTCGTGTGGTGTAATATATGTAATATAGTGTGCTTATGCTTTATGATATATGTAATAATTGCTTATATTAATAAGTATTTTTTTATGAATCTAACTCTTGTCTATTTTACAGTATAAAAACACAAAATGGATAGACAACCCAATATTTTAAGAGACCTACCCGGAGACATGATTGATGAAATCTTGTCTAGAGTCGGTCAGAATTCTTCGGCACAACTATTTACGATGAAATCAGTTTGTAAGACATTCGAAGAACGTTCCAAGAATGTCTTGGTTTATAAGAGACTTTTGTTTGAAAGATAGGTGATATCACATTGGGAAACCCATAAGTTACGATGTGTTTACTTTGACGCATATATTGCGGAGAACCCAAATACTATTTTACGCAACGGGTTAAGAAATTATTTTGACTCATTGTATCCGAATATAGGACTTCATGATTTAGAAAAAGCGGCTAACATGCAACATAAAGAAGCATGCTATGCTTACGGGTTAGTAATGTTCGCTTCTCACCAAAGTGAGAAAAAGAACATCGGGCTACAACTATTAAACAAAACTTTCCCACAAGTGACGGAGTCGGTAATTGGGGTAAGAAATGAGGTTTTTAGGTTATTACGAGACTGTTGGTCATTACGCAACCCTCGTCCCTTTGACGACGTTACAACACGCTGTCTTATCAACGGCCATAACGGTTATGTTCCACAAGACCAAGGATGGGAAGTAGTCCTAGTAAAACCAGAATGCATGACTTGTTTCTGGACGTATGAATTACGTGTCTTTATTGCCTTTGCTGAACGACTTGTGTACTAGCTAGAATTATCTTGACAACTATCTTGTATCAAAGTTATTGTGTTCTATATTTCATGCTTTATGTAAAATAAGCGGTATTGTAAGTTTGTAAAATATTGTATAAAAGTTTGAACGCGAAATATTATTATAATCAGTTTTTCATATAGAATTGTAGTAGTTGAATTGTATATTAGCTACTAAGTATGAACTTAACAGGTAGGTACTACCCGAATTTAAACTTATAAAACGCTAATATGAAGAAAAAACTTTTATAAATGAGTTCATATTATGCTACAAAATACTATTAACTACTCTTAATATTCTGTATGATTAACTTGTTCCATTTGACTATTTTGAAGGAAATGGCACCAACTACTCGACACACCGTGAATATGAATGAAGAGGAATTCCGTACTTTTCTAGCTTCAAACATAGTCGCAGTACAGGCTGCGCTACATACCAACAATAACCTTGGATCTAGCAGTACAGGAAATCATGTAGGATGCACCTACAAAGAATTCACTGCCTGCAAACCTTTGGAATTTGATGGAACCGAAGGACCGATCGGATTGAAACAGTGGACCGAGAAGGTCGAATCGGTGTTTGCCATAAGTAAGTGTACTGAAGAGGACAAAGTGAAGTACGCTACGCATACCTTCACAGGTTCTGCGTTAACATGGTGGAATACCTATCTAGAGCAAGTGGGACAAGATGATGCGTACGCACTACCGTGGTCAGCATTCAAGCACTTGATGAACGAGAAGTACCGTCCCAGAACCGAGGTCAATAAGCTCAAGACAGAACTTAGAGGGTTACGAACCCAAGGATTTGATATTACCACGTACGAAAGACGATTCACAGAATTGTGCCTATTGTGTCCGGGAGCGTTCGAAGATGAGGAAGAGAAGATCGACGCGTTTGTGAAAGGATTACCGGAAAGAATCTAAGAAGATATAAGTTCACACGAGCCTGCCTCCATACAACAGGCATGTAGAATGGCTCACAAACTAGTGAGCCAGATTGAGGAAAGAATTAAAGAACAGACGGCTGAAGAGGCCAATGTGAAGCAAGTCAAAAGAAAGTGGGAGGAAAACTTTGATAAGAATCACCAATACAACAACAATAGCAATTACAATAATAATCGCAATAATTATCCCAATAATCGCAACATCAATCGCAACTACAACAAACGGCCCAACAACAACAACAACAAAAACAACAACAACAACAACAACAACAACAACAACAACAACAACAACAACAACAACAACAATAACAACAACTACAACAATCATCCCAACAACAATAACAACCGCAACAACAACAACAACAACAACAACAACAACAATCAGAAGCAGCTATGCCAAAGGTGTGAAAAGTATCACTCGGGGTTCTGCACCAAAGTTTGCAACAAGTGTAAAAGAAATGGTCATAGCGCGGCGAAGTGTGAGGTCTACGGACCAGGGGTTAACAGAACGAAAGGAACAAATGGTGTCGGAACGAGTAATGGCGGAGCAAGTAGTGTCGGAGCAAGTTATGCCAATGTAGTTTGTTATAAATGTGGAAAACCGGGCCACATTATTAGAAATTTCCCGAACCAGGAGAACACGAATGGACAAGGCCGCGGAAGAGTTTTCAATATTAATGCAGCAGAGGCACAAGAAGACCCGGAGCTTGTTACGGGTACATTTCTTATTAACAATAAATCTGCTTACGTTTTATTTAATTCGGGTGCGGATAGAAGCTATATGAGTAGAGATTTTTTTGCTAAATTAAGTTGTCCATTGACGCCATTGGATAGTAAATTTTTACTCGAATTAGCAAATGGTAAATTAATTTCAGCAGATAATATATGTCGGAATCGAGAAATTAAACTGGTTAGCGAAACATTTAAGATTGACTTGATACCAGTAGAGTTAGGGAGTTTTGATGTGATAATCAGTATGGACTGGTTGAAAGAAGTGAAAGCAGAGATCGTTTGTTACAAAAATGCAATTCGCATTATACGAGAAAAAGGAAAACCCTTAATGGTGTACGGAGAAAAGGGCAGCATGAAGCTACATCTTATTAGTAATTTGAAGGCACAAAAACTAATAAGAAAAGGTTGCTATGCTATTCTAGCACACGTCGAGAAAGTACAAACTGAAGAAAAGAGCATCAATGATGTTCCCATCGCAAAAGAATTTCCCGATGTATTTTCGAAAGAATTACCGGGATTACCCCCACATCGATCCATTGAATTTCAAATAGATCTTGTACCAGGAGCTGCACCAATAGCTCGTGCTCCTTACAGACTCGCACCCAGCGAGATGAAAGAACTGCAAAGCCAATTACAAGAACTTTTAGAGCGTGGTTTCATTCGACCAAGCACATCACCGTGGGGAGCTCCTGTTTTGTTTGTCAAGAAGAAGGATGGTACATTTAGGTTGTGTATTGACTACAGAGAGTTTAACAAACATACCATCAAAAACCGTTATCCACTGCCGAGAATTTACGACTTATTTGATCAACTACAAGGCTCGTCGGTTTATTCAAAGATCGATTTACGTTCTGGATATCATCAAATGCGAGTAAAGGAGGATGATATTCCAAAAACTGCTTTTAGGACGCGTTATGGTCATTACGAGTTTATGGTTATGCCGTTTGGATTGACTAACGCACCAGCTGTGTTCATGGACCTTATGAACCGAGTGTGTGGGCCATATCTTGACAAGTTTGCCATTGTTTTCATCGATGACATACTTATTTACTCAAAGAATGATCAAGAGCACGAAGAACATTTGAGAAAAGTGCTAGAAGTATTGAGGAAAGAAAAACTGTACGCTAAGTTTTCAAAGTGTGCATTTTGGTTGGAAGAAGTTCAATTCCTCGGTCACATAGTGAACAAAGAAGGTATCCAGGTGGACCCGGCAAAGATCGAAACCGTTGAAAAGTGGGAAACCCCAAAAACTCCGAAGCATATACGTCAATTTTTAGGATTGGCTGGTTACTACAGAAGATTCATCCAAGATTTCTCCAAAATAGCAAAACCCTTGACTGCATTAACGCATAAAGGGAAGAAATTTGAATGGAAGGATGAACAAGAGAAGGCGTTTCAATTATTGAAGAAAAAGCTAACTACGGCACCTATATTGTCATTTCCTGAAGGGAATGATGATTTTGTGATTTATTGTGACGCATCAAAGCAAGGTCTCGGTTGTGTATTAATGCAACGGACGAAGGTGATTGCTTATGCGTCTAGACAATTGAAGATTCACGAGCAAAATTATACGACGCATGATTTGGAATTAGGCGCGGTTGTTTTTGCATTAAAGACTTGGAGGCACTACTTATATGGGGTCAAAAGTATTATATATACCGACCACAAAAGTCTTCAACACATATTTAATCAGAAACAACTGAATATGAGGCAGCGTAGGTGGATTGAATTGTTGAATGATTACAACTTTGAGATTCGTTACTACCCGGGGAATGCAAATGTGGTAGCCGACGCCTTGAGCAGAAAGGACAGAGAACCTATTCGAGTAAAATCTATGAATATAATGATTCACACTAACCTTACTACTCAAATAAAGGAGGCGCAACAAGGAGTTTTAAAAGAGGGAAATTTAAAGGATGAAATACCCAAAGGATCGGAGAAGCATCTTAATATTCGGGAAGACGGAACCCGGAATAGGGCTAAAAGAATTTGGGTACCAAAATTTGGAGATATGAGAGAAATGGTACTTAGAGAAGCTCATAAAACCAGATACTCAATACATTCTGGAACGGGGAAGATGTACAAGGATCTTAAGAAATATTTTTGGTGGCCAGGTATGAAAGCCGATATTGCTAAATATGTAGGAGAAAGTTTGACGTGTTCTAAGGTCAAAGCTGAACATCAGAAACCATCAGGTCTACTACAACAACCTGAAATCCCGGAATGGAAATGGGAAAACATTACCATGGATTTCATTACTAAATTGCCAAGGAATGCAAGTGGTTATGATACTATTTGGGTAATAGTTGATCGTCTCACCAAGTCAGCACACTTCCTGCCAATAAGAGAAGATCACAAGATGGAGAAGTTAGCACGACTGTATTTGAAGGAAGTCGTCTCCAGACATGGAATACCAATCTCTATTATCTCTGATAGGGATGGCAGATTTATTTCAAGATTCTGGCAGACATTACAGCAAGCATTGCGAACTCGTCTAGACATGAGTACTGCCTATCATCCACAAACTGATGGGCAGAGCAAAAGGACGATACAAACGCTTGAAGAGATGCTACGAGCTTGTGTTATTGATTTCGGAAACAGTTGGGATCGATATCTACCGTTAGCAGAATTTTCCTACAACAACAGCTACCATTCAAGCATTGAGATGGCGCCGTTTGAAGCACTTTATGGTAGAAAGTGCAGGTCTCCGATTTGTTGGAGTGAAGTGGGGGATAGACAGATTACGGGTCCGGAGATAATACAAGAAACTACCGAGAAAATCATCCAAATTCAACAAAGATTGAAAACCGCCCAGAGTCGACAAAAGAGCTACGCGGACAGTAAAAGAAAAGATATAGAGTTTGAAATTGAAGAAATGGTCATGTTTAAGGTTTCACCTTGGAAAGGCATTGTTCGATTTGGTAAACGGGAGAAACTAAATCCAAGGTACATTGGACCATTCAAGATTATAGATCGTGTCGGACCAGTAGCTTACCGACTTGAGTTACCTCAACAACTCATGGCTGTACATAACACTTTCCACGTCTCGAATTTGAAGAAATGTTTTTCTAAAGAAGATCTCACTATTCCGTTAGATGAAATCCAAATCAACGAAAAACTTTAATTTATCGAAGAACCCGTCGAAATAATGGATCGTGAGGTTAAAAGACTTAAACAAAACAAGATACCAATTGTTAAGGTTCGATGGAATGCTCGTAGAAGACCCGAGTTCACCTGGGAACGATACCCGCATTTTTTTCCAGAAGATACGTCAACACCTCCAACTACTTAAAATTTCGGGACGAAATTTATTTAACGGGTAGGTACTGTAGTGACCCGAACTTTTCCATGTTTATATATATATATTAAATGAAATTGTTATTTACATGATTAAGTGTTTCTAACATGTTAAGCAATCAAACTTGTTAAGACTTGATTAATTGAAATAGGTTTCATATAGACAATTGACCACCCAAGTTGACCGGTGATTCACGAACGTTAAAACTTGTAAAAACTATACGATGACATATATATGGTTATATATATAGTTAACATGATTTTATTATAATTATGTATCTCATTAGGTATTTTAACAATGAGTTATATACATAAAAATGAGACTATTAATTTAAGAAACTCGAAAACGATATATATAACGATTTTCGTTATAACAACGTCTTACTAGGTACATATGAATCATATTAAGATATTGATACAATTGGTTAATTATGTTAAATGATAATTAAATATATTATTAAGTGTATTAACAATGAAATACATATGTAAAAATCAGACTACTAACTTAATGATTTCGAAACGAGACATATATGTAACGATTATCGTTGTAACGACATTTAACTGTATATACATCATACTAAGATATATTATATATCATAATATCATGATAATATAACAATTTAACATCTCATTTGTTATAATAAACAATGGGTTAACAACATTCAACAAGATCGTTAACCTAAAGGTTTCAAAACAACATTTACATGTAACGACTAACGATGACTTAACGACTCAGTTAAAATGTATATACATGTAGTGTTTTAATATGTATTCATACACTTTTGAAAGACTTCAAGACACTTATCAAAATACTTCTACTTAACAAAAATGCTTACAATTACATCCACGTTCAGTTTCATCAACAATTCTACTCGTATGCACCCGTATTCGTACTCGTACAATACACAGCTTTTAGATGTATGTACTATTGGTATATACACTCCAATGATCAGCTCTTAGCAGCCCATGTGAGTCACCTAACACATGTGGGAACCATCATTTGGCAACTAGCATGAAATATCTCATAAAATTACAAAAATATGAGTAATCATTCATGACTTATTTACATGAAAACAAAATTACATATCCTTTATATCTAATCCATACACCAACGACCAAAAATACCTACAAACACTTTCATTCTTCAATTTTCTTCATCTAATTGATCTCTCTCAATTTCTATCTTCAAGTTCTAAGTGTTCTTCATAAATTCCAAAAGTTCTAGTTTCATAAAATCAAGAATACTTCCAAGATTGCAAGTTTACTTCCAAGTTTTCTAAATCCATTACAAGTAATCATCCAAGATCAAGAAACCTTTGTTACTTACAGTAGGTTATATTTCTAATACAATGTAATAATCATATTCAAACTTTAATTCAATTTCTATAACTATAACAATCTTATTTCGAGTGGAAATCTTACTTGAAATTGTTTTCGTGTCATGATTCTGCTTTAAGAACTTTCAAGCCATCCAAGGATACTTTGAAGCTAGATCTATTTTTCTCATTTCCAGTAGGTTTATCCAAGGAACTTGAGGTAGTAATGATGTTCATAACATCATTCAATTCATACATATAAAGCTATCTTATTCGAATGTTTAAACTTGTAATCACTAGAACATAGTTTAGTTAATTCTAAACTTGTTCGCAAATAAAAGTTAATCCTTCTAACTTGACTTTTAAAATCAACTAAACACATGTTCTATATCTATATGATATGCTAACTTAATGATTTAAAACCCGAAAACACGAAAAACACCGTAAAATCGGATTTACGCCGTCGTAGTAACACCGCGGGCTGTTTTGGGTTAGTTAATTAAAAACTATGATAAACTTTGATTTAAAAGTTGTTATTCTGGGAAAATGATTTTTATTATGAACATGAAACTATATCCAAAAATTATGGTTAAACTCAAAGTGGAAGTATGTTTTCTAAAATGGTCATCTAGACGTCGTTCTTTCGACTGAAATGACTACCTTTACAAAAACGACTTGTAACTTATTTTTCGACAATAAACCTATACTTTTTCTATTTAGATTCATAAAATAGAGTTCAATATGAAACCATAGCAATTTGATTCACTCAAAACGGATTTAAAATGAAGAAGTTATGGGTAAAACAAGATTGGATAATTTTTCTCATTTTAGCTACGTGAAAATTGGTAACAAATCTATTCCAACCATAACTTAATCAACTTGTATTGTATATTATGTAATCTTGAGATACCATAGACACGTATACAATGTTTTGACCTATCATGTCGACACATCTATATATATTTCGGAACAACCATAGACACTCTATATGTGAATGTTGGAGTTAGCTATACAGGGTTGAGGTTGATTCCAAAATATATATAGTTTGAGTTGTGATCAATACTGAGATACGTATACACTGGTTCGTGGATTGATTCAAGATAATATTTATCGATTTATTTATGTACATCTAACTGTGGACAACTAGTTGTAGGTTACTAGCGAGGACAGCTGACTTAATAAACTTAAAACATCAAAATATATTAAAAGTGTTGTAAATATATTTTGAACATACTTTGATATATATGTATATATTGTTATAGGTTCGTGAATCAACCAGTGGCCAAGTCTTACTTCCCGACGAAGTAAAAATCTGTGAAAGTGAGTTATAGTCTCACTTTTAAAATCTAATATTTTGGGATGAGAATACATGCAGGTTTTATAAATGATTTACAAAATAGACAAAAGTACGTGAAACTACATTCTATGGTTGAATTATCGAAATCGAATATGCCCCTTTTTATTAAGTCTGGTAATCTAAGAATTAGGGAACAGACACCCTAATTGATGCGAATCCTAAAGATAGATCTATTGGGCCTAACAAACCCCATCCAAAGTATCGGATGCTTTAGTACTTCGAAATTTATATCATATCCGAAGGGTGTCCCGGAATGATGGGGATATTCTTATATATGCATCTTGTTAATGTCGGTTACCAGGTGTTCACCATATGAATGATTTTTATCTCTATGTATGGGATGTGTATTGAAATATGAAATCTTGTGGTCATTGTTACGATTTGATATATATAGGTTAAACCTATAACTCACCAACATTTTTGTTGACGTTTAAAGCATGTTTATTCTTAGGTGAATTCTAAGAGCTTCCGATGTTGCATACTAAAATAAGGACAAGATTTAGAGTCCATGTTTGTATGATATTGTGTAAAAACTACATTCAAGAAACTGATTTCGATGTAACATATTTGTATTGTAAACCATTATGTAATGGTCGTGTGTAAACAGGATATTTTAGATTATCATTATTTGATAATCTAAGTAAAGCTTTTTAAGCCTTTATTTATGAAATAAAGGTTATGGTTTGTTTTAAAAATGAATGCAGTCTTTGAAAAACGTCTCATATAGAGGTCAAAACCTCGCAACGAAATCAATTAATATGGAACATTTTTAATCAATAAGAACGGGACATTTCATTTGATTCATCAAAAATGGAGTTACGGTCAAAAAGTTATGGCCAAAACAAGTTGTTGAAGTTCGGATGAAATAGGCCATTGTCACGGTGCGACCAGAATGGCCACGGCACGACAAATGCCTATTTTGAGGGCCAGAAAGCTTAAGAGGGTAATCTAAAATCAACCTTTGGGCCACGGCGCGGAGGGTTTGCTCCGCGACGCGACAATAGGCACGATCTGGTGCTGTTCAGCCTTTTAATGAGTTAAATGAAGGGCAAAGTTGGTATTTCACATGTGGACGGGTTTTTGGCCATAAAACTGATTCCAATCTTATCCAAACCTTATTTTCTTCATTCTCTTTCCCTCCCACTCACACACCAAACCCTAGAGAGAGAGTAAAGGGTTTAGAGAGAGAAAGCTCGAATCGGGGAAGAAGAAGAGTGTTTTGGGTCGGGTCTCAAGAGTTAAAGTTGATCTCCTTGTTCATGGCTACGTTGTGGTAGTGATGGTAAGTTCTAACTCCAAAATTCATCTTTATGATTTGATATTCAAGTTAGGGTTTTGAGTTTTTTAGTTGTAAAACCCATTTTGATGATGAAGTGGGTTTATGGAAACTAGTTATTTTTTATACATGGCGGGTTTTGGGTTGATTGACATTTTGGCCACGATTAGGCTTTGGTTTTGGGTGTAATCACTTAGTTTAGTAATTTTGAAAGTGTTGGATGAAAGGACCCGTCCTAATCCATCCGGACGAAGTCCATATTGATTATAAACGATTCACAACAGTTGATTACATCGCGAGGTACTTGACCTCTATATGATACATTTTACAAAGATTGCATTCGTTTTAAAAAGATAATCTTTCATTACATCTGAAGTTGACAGACATGCATACCATTTCATGATATATCAAACTATAATTGACTTAATAATGATCTTGATAAACTTAACGACTCGAATGCAACGTCTTTTGAAATATATTATGAATGACTCCAAGTAATATCTTTAAAATGAGCAAATGCACAGCGGAAGATTTCTTTCGTACCTGAGAATAAACATGCTTTAAAGTGTCAACCAAAAGGTTGGTGAGTTCATTAGTTTAACATAAATAATAATTTCCATCATTTTAATAGACCACAAGATTTTCATTTTCAGTTCTCATAAATATACGTCCCATACATGGAGACAAAAATCATTCATATGGATTGAACACCTGGTAACCGACATTCACAATATGTATATAAGAATATCCTCATCATTCCGGGATCCTCCTTCGGACATGATATAAATTTCGAAGTACTAAAGCATCTGGTACTTTGGATGGGGGTTGTTGGGCCCGATAGATCTATCTTTAGGATTCGCGTCAATTAGGGTGTCTGTTCCCTAATTCTTAGATTACCAGACTAAAAAGGGCGATATTCGGTTTAATAATCCAACCATAGAATGTAATTTTAAGTACTTGTGTCTATTCTGTAAAAGAGTTATAAAAGCAGCGCATGTATTCTCAGTCCCAAAAATATATATTGCAAAAGCATTTAAAAAGGGATTAATGAAACTCGCGCATATAATTATTGTAAAACAGTTAATAAAGCATTTGCATGTATTCTCAGCCCAAAAATGTAAAGAGTAAAGGGAGCAAATGAAACTCACCCAATGTATTTTGTAGTAAAAATACATATAACGATATTGAGCAATGCAGGGTTGGCCTCGGATTCACGAACCTATATCATTTGTGTATATATTAATACACATAATCGAAATCAAATAAGTTTATATATTATATCTTAATTTATATATTATATGTATTTAGTTTGTGTATATATTCAAGATGTTTAATATTTATATAGTTATATTAATATATAATTGATTAGCACTTTAATAAATATTCTTAGCTTGTTATATATAAATATTTATATAAATATTGTTAGTATGATTAAAATATACTTATAACCGTAATAATATCTTCAAAACTTTTACTTTCATAAATGGAATTATTTTTAATGATAATGATATAGACAATACCGATAATATTAATAATGACAGTTTTAATGAATACAAACTATTAATTTTTGTGATAACACATATGTTACTAATAATAATAATAATAATGAAAATTTTAATATTAATGATAAAGATAGTACTAATAATAATAATGTTTGTAATGTTAATACTAATAACGTTTAATGATAATACTAATAATCTGAATGATGATAATAATATTACTAATAATAATGATAGTAATAATATTAATTCATTTAATCATGACTTAGTTATATTTATTTTCATAATCATACCTTTATATTAACTTAATCATAATCATACTTATAATTATACTTCTCGGTCTTAACTATATTCGTGATCATAGTCATATTCATATTTGTCTTAATATTACACAACCTTTATTATCTTTTAATCATAATAATATTAATAATAACAATATCAATAAAAATATTACTAATAATAATAATAACTAATAATAATAAAAGTAATAATCATAATTTAACTACCTCCAAATGAGCTTTTGAAAAAAATACTGCCCATGCCAAGAATCGAACCCGAGACCACTCGTTCACAAACACAACCCTTAACCATTCCTCTAACCTGTCTTTCTGTGTTTTATCCCAACAAAAATATATATAACACGTATAATATTTTAGGTTCATCTTCTTCCTCATAATCAACCAAATCGACCAGGACCTCATCCCTCTGAATTAACGGGTTAACCAACAATTTAGAATCACTCAAAACAACAGATACGTTCTAACATAGATGTATGAATTTTTTTTTTATTAAAACAGAAAAAAAAATGGGTATCTGCAGTTGAAGAACACGATGCACAACACCAAATCAATTTCGAAAATTTAGATTGTTTTAGATCAAACTTTCTACATAAACATGGTTTCAAATCACACATATAAACTTTCTGTAACCTCAATTTATCTTAAAACATAAACAAGATTGTGAATTTCTTCAAGGACCAATCTTTTGACTTTTGAAATCGAACTTTGACTCCCAAAATTCTCGATCGATAACATGAATTGGAACCTTATATTTTGCAGATAGTATGAGCAAAATAAACCTAACAAGACTGCAATATTACTTTTTGAAATAATTTTCGTATTCGAAGTTTTTAAAAAAAATTGAAGTAACAGAGGTACCGAATGGTTTTCAGTTTATATTTCTGCTCTTTATTCATGAATTGCAGTAAGGATATTATAGAGCAAGTGGTTAGTTGAATGCTGTTACATGAATTATTAATGTTGTATTGTAGTGATTATTGGTTCGACACAATTCAATCAGGAATAGAAGAAGGAGAGAAAAAATTAAAAGAGAATAAAATGGATCAACAAATTCGTACGAGAGATTTTGACATCTAGTAACTTGTTTTCATCTGATTATTAAAATATAAATATGTTAAAAAAATACTGATAATTATTAATCACAATATACTAATAATAATGCTAATGTGAATAATAATAATGTTAATAATAATAATAATAAAAATAATACTAAAATACTAAGAATAATGATAATTATAAAATTGTTTATTTTTAGTAATAATATAATAATAATAATAATAATCATATTTAAAAGTTATAATTTTACTAATTATAATAATGATAATAATAGTAATAACAATTTTTATAATCATAAATGATAGTTTTTGGTATTCATAACAACTAAAATTATAGTTTTTACTTTTAATAATGTTAACAATAATATTAGTAATTAAATATATCAAATTTCATATTTATATATTATATATGGTAATATTAACAACACGAATATTAAGGTTGATATTAATATTTATTTTAATAACAATAATGTAAGTAATATTATAATAACCATATTTTAATTATAATTTAGTTTATTAATATTACAATTTATTAATCCAGCACTATCTAATATTCATATGATACATATATACATATATGTATAATAACATATATTAAATATTCACTGTTTATATATTTTAATATATTATAGTATACATAAAACTATTTAGTATATATATGTAGAAATTATATTCATTTCTATATAGTTTCAAAATAGCTTAATTATTTTGTATATCACTTTTCATTTTCAATTTAAGTGGTTAACTTGTACTTTATTTTACTTATTTAGTTTAAGCAATTAAATCATATATTATTATTTCAAACTATTATATATACATATATTTATATTTATATATATTTATATATATGTATATATACATATTTATTTGTAGACTATGGTTCGTGAATCGTCGGGTGTAGTCAAAGGTCAATTGCATATATGAAACAGTTCAATATTTTTGAGTTTCAACATTACAGATTTTGCTTATCGTGTCGGAATTATATAAAGATTAAAGTTTAATTTTTGGTCGGAAATTCTCGGGTCATCACAGTACCTACCCGTTAAAGAAATTTCGTCCCGAAATTTGAGTGAGGTGGTCATGGTTAGCAATAAAAATGTTTTCATGATGAATATGAGTTGATAAATAGAGTTTTTATCATCATTAAGTAATATGGATAAAATGATTCGATTAATCGAAGAGCACGAATGAAACTATCATGAGAGAGGTCCCAACGGGCATCGTCCACCTTCGCCTAAAAACTTGCCCAAATTTTTAGCCGTTAGTAAAATAAAAAATTCCAACGGCTATCCCAACGGTCACTTTTACCCTATAAAAACACCAACCATATACTTCATTTTATACACTCAAACATATATTTCTTTTACATTTTCACCTTTCTCAAAAATCAAAATCAAACACTCCCAAACTGCAAAATGTTAACACTTCCTCCAATGATTGTTTCATTCGATGTTCATTACGGAGGTGATTTCCGTAATCAAATGAAGGAATATAAGTGGTGCGACAGTATTTCGTTTGAAGATATCGACATTCGTGATGTTGGTTTACAAGACTTGCTATCCTTTCTGAAGGAAAAAGTTCCGTGTGAATTCACGTCTGTGTTCTTTTATAAAGACGATTATGATGCGGATTGTAGGGCAAGTTTTCTGTGTACCGATAATCAATGGTACTTTATAAAAGATACCATTGAAGATCGTGGTAAACGCATTTCTTTGTATACGGTTCTTGAAGATGAAGAGACGTTGGGTTATCGTTACCTCGATGAATCAACTGAAGCAGTAGTTGAGGCATCAAGAGAAATACCGATGTCTCCAGAGTACCTCATGGATGGTGAAATGACTGGTGAACGCTACTTTGCAGATGACAATTGACGATGACGAGTAGTTTGTTTGTAATCTTTTAATTTTTAATTGTCGTGATGTTTTAATTTTTAATTATTGTAATTTCAGTGTTGTTGTCGAATTTTATATCTTCCTTTATATTTCGGAGCTCTTCGTCTTTTTAATCTCCACTCGATCTCTAGTAAAACGAGTAATGGTCTAGAATTTGTAAGTATGGAGTTTCGAATGAATTTAATGTTATAATCAAGAAAGAACGTAATAGCACGATTTGATTAGTCAAATTACTAGAATCATTGAGAGTAGAGCTATCAAGAATATACTTTCTTGATATGTTCAGAAGTTAATTAGAATGAAAGAGTTATGTAACATGACACATGATGGTGGTATGATCTACTGTGAACCATCATGTCCCATTAGAACTCAGCATGACTTACTATAATATAATCACGTTGATCAAGTGTCATTATATGATACTAACTCATGCATCAGTTCCCAACATTACTTCAATAACATTCATATTTTAAGCTCGAAAGTTTACAGAATATAGAAACTAGCAGTTTCTATATGATGTAACACTTATAGCACAAAGAGATAAATGATTTCAGATAGTATTAGTTATGAAAATATATTCAGAAATAACGAGGATATTTATAATGAAAGATACGATAATATCTTTGAATATCTAAGATCAGAGGATGATGGAGACTATTGTCCGCAAGGGTTTAGAGTAATGAGCAAAATATTCACTAAAGACTTCGGCAGACATTGAATCATTTAGATTCTTTGAAGTCAAACTTATTCTTTGTGATTTGTCCACGGTTTTCTTCAAAGTTTCGCATAATCTGCTTTTCGGTACTAGATTTTCTATTGAATGTTTCCAATATAATAATACACAGGAAGCACGAAGAGGTATATAATTTCGGACGAGAATATTTATGAAAATATACTCAGAAATATCGAAGATATTGATGATGATATTTTGGAATTTCTAAGTTCGATGGTTGATGGAGAAAGATTTTCCGCAAGATTTTAAGATGACTTAGGAGCAAGATATTCTCTAAAGATTTCAACGGATCCAGAATTATCTGGAATCTTTGAATAGGGTATGGTCCTTGTATCTGTCCTTGGTCTCCTTCGTGGTTAGCTCAATCCGTTTTCCAGTTTCAACTTTTCTGAGCTTTTCCAACATACTATTCTTTATCATCAACTTTCGATGATTAAGGTCGTTTACGGTTGTCTATGGTTTCTATTGCTTCATTCAACTTTTCCAACATTCAGAGTATTGACTTGTGACTGAGTGCTTTTCAGTATTTCAGAATGAGAGATCATAATTCCTAGAGATAAATGTCATACATATAACTGTTGATGTAGATATGTTGTGAGTCTTTAAAGTACTGATTGCTGATTCTCAGTAATTATTATGGTGCAGTTCTCATTACAAGATGCGGATGAGTATATGATAGGGTTTCAATGAATAAATATAATGATTTATCAGAGAGATTTAAGCCAAAAAGCAACGAGGTTGCTGGTACGTCTGCTGGTAATATGGTGGAATATAAAAGAATTCTCCGGTATTAAAAAGGGTAATTGTATATATCAGGATTATAGTAAGGCTACTTCGAATGAAAAGTCGGAGTTGACTTGCTGGAGCTGTGACAAAATTGGCTACTTTGAAAAGGGATCGCAAAGTTATTTTTGCTAATAATTGCCAAAGGTTCTGACGCGGCTACGTGTTAAACTTTTACCCAGTTGCCGAGAGTTTCTTAGGTGCATAACTATATGCATAAATCTTTTCTTCCGTAGATGAAGTGTGGTTGGTTTATCCTCTCGATTGAGGTGTTTTCAAGAATCATGAAAGGTTTGAACACGGATTGTAATCGTCAAGATACAATTGAGGTTTAAGATGAAATCAAGTGGCAGACTTGAAGAATTGTTTAGTTTCATATGTTTTAATCAATATTTTAATTCATTTTAATTGTTCAATGTTATTAGTCCACGGTCGATAGTCCACAAATAACAGTCTAATAATTCATATATAATTTAATATATAGTATTTGAATTAATTAATACGTATCGTGACCCGAGTACATGTCTCAGACTCGATCACAACTCAAACTATATATATATATATATATATATATATATATATATATATATATATATATATATATATATATATATATATATATATATATATATATATAGGTCGATATGATATGTCAAAACATTGTATACGTGTCCCGATATTTAAAATGCGTAAATAACAGAATGACGATAAATAAAGTGCGTAAAATAAATAACAGAAATTAAATGACGATAAATAAAATTGCGAGAATGTAAATTGCGATAATTAAATTGCGATAAATAAAATGTAACCAGTTAGCTAGGAACAGTTAGCTAGGAACAGTTAGCTAGGATCTTGTTAGCGTGGTTTCTTAACAAAATTTCATATTGTTAATTAGTCTGTTTCTAATCAATTTTTATTGTGTCCATTATTTCTTCATTATGCCACTTGTTGGATTCTGATAAATCAAAATCCAAATTTGAAATTGGATGAATATGGTTATTCTGTGGTGAACGGATTTGTATATCGGTGGATGTAAATATGATAGTAAATGATTGTTGAATCAGATTCGAAGAATGTACAGTTTAACTTATTAATGTGAAATCTAAATATTCCTCGGGTATTACCTACCCGTTAAAATATTTTCACCATTAACAGTTTGTACGAAAGAATTTTTAATTACAAGCTTTATGAAAATATACTTACATATATATCCTCTTCAGATGTAATCATGGATTTAATGAGTTAATATGATATTAATCTCATTTGATTTACCGTTAGAACAAGAATATATAATCTCTAAAACATTAGATATTACATAATCGCTATGTCGAACGAAGATAAAATAGATAGAACGATACATAGTACGATGTTTATACTCGAGGTACAGAATGAGATGTTGAGACATGAATTGTTGATGGTACTGGCACTGTTACTGATGGTACTGTTGGTGTCGGTGATGTTGCTGAAGCTGGTACATTTTGCACCATATTTTCTAGATTGATTACTCAAGCGCGAAGCTCCTTGGCTTCTTTTAATACTCTGGGATGATTGTCGGTTGGAACAAGCGGATGAATAAGGTTGAGGATTTTGGGATATCAAATAATCATTGCGAGATATCCTGGAATTGAGGGTAAATATGGTGTTTTGGACTGGTTCGCTGATAAGTGTCTCAGGTTCATTGCCAAGAGATAAATTCGGTTGGTGAAAAGGATCGCCTTCTTCGCGTCTCCATTGATTAAGTCGAATACGAACCCATCAGATGAATTGGGGATGATTGATTGGTTGATTCATTCTGGTGACGTTGCCTCCAGAGCTTAGGTGAACATCCATGTCGGAATAGCTGTCGGAATAACTATCGGATTAGCTATCGAAGTCTGATGGACTCGAACTGGTTGAGGGATTTATCTTGTACAATCAGATGAAGGATTTTCGATATGAAATAGATTATAGGATGTAGATTAGTACCCTGCAATACATAATTTACATATGCATATATAGTACTAAAAATCCATAAGTTACGGAGAAATCTACGAAATATGTCAGGCAAAGTTACAGTAACAGATATGCTAAGATATGAAGTAGCAGATACGCTAAGATATGAATTTTGTCTATACACTATTTATGCAGTCAATGCAGTAAAACGTGTCTAGACTAAGAATGATAAGCAAGTGAATTTCTAAGAATGATAAGCAGGTAATTTTCGACACAAAATGATAAGCAAAACTTTTGACATGCAGACACGGTCGAAGTCCAGACCCACTAATGCATCCTAACGACTTATCAGTTAGACACACTAAGGCAGACCTGGTTCGCTAAGACCACCGCTCTGATACCAACTGAAAGGAGCCGTCCTATTCCATCCGGACGAAGTCCATATTGATTATAAATGATTCACAACAGTTGATTACATCGCGAGGTACTTGACCTCTATATGATACATTTTACAAAGATTGCATTCGTTTTGAAAAGATAATCTTTCATTACATCTGAAGTTGACAGACATGCATACCATTTCATAATATATCAAACTATAATTGACTTAATAATGATCTTGATAAACTCAACGACTCGAATGCAACGTCTTTTGAAATATATTATGAATGACTCCAAGTAATATCTTTAAAATGAGCAAATGCACAACGGAAGATTTCTTTTGTACCTGAGAATAAACATGCTTTAAAGTGTCAACCAAAAGGTTGGTGAGTTCATTAGTTTAACATAAATAATCATTTCCATCATTTTAATAGACCACAAGATTTTCATTTTCAGTTCTCATAAATATACGTCCCACACATGGAGACAAAAATCATTCATATGGATTGAACACTTGGTAACCGACATTCACAATATGTATATAAGAATATCCCCATCATTCCGGGATCCTCCTTCAGACATGATATAAATTTCGAAGTACTAAAGCATCCGGTACTTTGGATGGGGCTTGTTGGGCCCGATAGATCTATCTTTAGGATTCGCGTCAATTAGGGTGTCTGTTCCCTAATTCTTAGATTACCAGACTAAAAAGGGCGATATTCGGTTTAATAATCCAACCATAGAATGTAATTTTAAGTACTTGTGTCTATTCTGTAAAACAGTTATAAAAGCAGCGCATGTATTCTCAGTCCCAAAAATATATATTGCAAAAGCATTTAAAAAGGAATTAATGAAACTCGCGCATATAATTATTGTAAAACAGTTAATAAAGCATTTGCATGTATTCTCAGCCCAAAAATGTAAAGAGTAAAGGGAGCAAATGAAACTCACCCAATGTATTTTGTAGTAAAAATACATATAACGATATTGAGCAATGCAGGGTTGGCCTCGGATTCACGAACCTATATCATTTGTGTATATATTAATACACATAATCGAAATCAAATAAGTTTATATATTATATCTTAATTTATATATTATATGTATTTAGTTTGTGTATATATTCAAGATGTTTAATATTTATATAGTTATATTAATATATAATTGATTAGCACTTTATTAAATATTCTTAGCTTGTTATATATAAATATTTATATAAATATTGTTAGTATGATTAAAATATACTTATAACCGTAATAATATCTTCAAAACTTTTACTTTCATAAATGGAATTATTTTTAATGATAATGATATAGACAATACCGATAATATTAATAATGGCAGTTTTAATGAATACAAACTATTAATTTTTGTGATAACGCATATGTTACTAATAATAATAATAATAATGAAAATTTTAATATTAATGTTAAAGATAGTACTAATAATAATAATGTTTGTAATGTTAATACTAATAACGTTTAATGATAATACTAATAATCTGAATGACGATAATAATATTACTAATAATAATGATAGTAATAATATTAATTCATTTAATCATGACTTAGTTATATTTATTTTCATAATCATACCTTTATATTAACTTAATCATAATCATACTTATAATTATACTTCTCGGTCTTAACTATATTCGTGATCATAGTCATATTCATATTTGTCTTAATATTACACAACCTTAATTATCTTTTAATTATAATAATATTAATAATAACAATATCAATAAAAATATTACTAATAATAATAATAACTAATAATAATAAAAGTAATAATCATAATTTAACTACCTCCAAATGTGCTTTTGAAAAAAATACTGCCCATGCCAAGAATCGAACTCGAGACCACTCGTTCACAAACACAACCCTTAACCATTCCTCTAACCTGTCTTTCTGTCTTTTATCCCAACAAAAATAAATATAACACGTATAATATTTTAGGTTCATCTTCTTCCTCATAATCAACCAAATCGACCAGGACCTCATCCCTCTGAATTAACGGGTTAACCAACAATTTAGAATCACTCAAAACAACAGATACGTTCTAACATAGATGTATGAAATTTTTTTTTTTATTAAAACAGAAAAAAAAAGGGTATCTGCAGTTGATGAACACGATGCACAACACCAAATCAATTTCGAAAATTTAGATTGTTTTAGATCAAACTTTCTACATAAACATGGTTTCAAATCACACATATAAACTTTCTGTAACCTCAATTTATCTTAAAACATAAACAAGATTGTGAATTTCTTCAAGGACCAATCTTTTGACTTTTGAAATCGAACTTTGACTCCCAAAATTCTCGATCGATAACATGAATTGGAACCTTATATTTTGCAGATAGTATGAGCAAAATAAACCTAACAAGACTGCAATATTACTTTTTGAAATAATTTTCGTATTCGAAGTTTTTAAAAAAAATTGAAGTAACAGAGGTACCGAATGGTTTTCAGTTTATATTTCTGCTCTTTATTCATGAATTGCAGTAAGGATATTATAGAGCAAGTGGTTAGTTGAATGCTGTTACATGAATTATTAATGTTGTATTGTAGTGATTATTGGTTCGACACAATTCAATCAGGAATAGAAGAAGGAGAGAATAAATTAAAAGAGAATAAAATGGATCAACAAATTCGTACGAGAGATTTTGACATCTAGTAACTTGTTTTCATCTGATTATTAAAATATAAATATGTTAAAAAAATACTGATAATTATTAATCACAATATACTAATAATAATGCTAATGTGAATAATAATAATGTTAATAATAATAATAATAAAAATAATACTAAAATACTAAGAATAATGATAATTATAAAATTGTTTATTTTTAGTAATAATATAATAATAATAATAATAATAATCATATTTAAAAGTTATAATTTTACTAATTATAATAATGATAATAATAGTAATAAAAATTTTTATAATCATAAATGATAGTTTTTGGTATTCATAACAACTAAAATTATAGTTTTTACTTTTAATAATGTTAACAATAATATTAGTAATTAAATATATCAAATTTCATATTTATATATTATATATGGTAATATTAATAACACGAATATTAATGTTGATATTAATATTTATTTTAATAACAATAATGTAAGTAATATTATAATAACCATATTTTAATTATAATTTAGTTTATTAATATTACAATTTATTAATCCAGCACTATCTAATATTCATATGATACATATACATATATGTATAATAACATATATTAAATATTCACTGTTTATATATTTTAATATATTATAGTATACATAAAACTATTTAGTATATATATGTAGAAATTATATTCATTTCTATATAGTTTCAAAATAGCTTAATTATTTTGTATATCACTTTTCATTTTCAATTTAAGTGGTTAACTTGTACTTTATTTTACTTATTTAGTTTAAGCAATTAAATCATATATTATTATTTTAAACTATTATATATACATATATTTATATTTATATATATTTATATATATGTATATATACATATTTATTTGTAGACTATGGTTCGTGAATCGTCGGGTGTAGTCAAAGGTCAATTGCATATATGAAACAGTTCAAGATTTTTGAGTTTCAACATTACAGATTTTGCTTATCGTGTCGGAATTATATAAAGATTAAAGTTTAATTTTTGGTCGGAAATTCTCGTGTCATCACATTGGAACCCTTTTGGGTATATTTGGGTTGACTAATTTTGAATTGGGTCAAAATTAGGGTTCATGTGTCAAATTTGGTAAGTTAAGGGTTTAACACTTGTGATTTGGTTTAATTGGTGTATTAGGGCCATTTTCACTTGTGTTAGTGATTATTGGTTAGTTTGGGCATTTTATGACTTGGGTCAAAATGGGTAAATTGATTTAGGTCAAAATTGACAATGACGCAAGTTTGAGTCAAATGATTGTTTAAATACTAGTGTTAAGTGTTAAAGGGCGAATTTAGATGTAATTTAATCGTTGGAAATGACTTCAGATTAAAATTGGTATTTTAACCATAAAGTCAAACTTGGTCAACCACGAAACGGGTTTTTGGGTAATATACGAGATAGTATGCGTTTAATGGCTAAAGTTGATGTATTTGGGTATTTCGGGAACGCGGGAACTAGTCTCGTTAATTTTGGACCTTCGGGTGTCGTTAAATGTATAAAAAGGTGTATTTTGCACTTAGGTGTCTAAATGGGCAGATTGTGGAGGTAGGTATAAACCCTTGGTTAAGGGCGTTTGCGTTAAATTCTCTTGAAGGGAATGTGTGTTGATTGTGTGAATATCTATATGTATATTATAGGTAAAAGCTTGCTCAGTTGCGTTTAGTGGCAACTTTACATACATGACTTGTGCATGCATCTCGAGGTGAGTGGGATATTTATGCATGTATGTATATAGTATATTTATTTGTATGCTATAGTATGACCCACAGAGCCGGGAGTGCCATAGTGTGTGCGAGTGCGCTATGATATGAACCAAGGAGCCGGTAGCATCATGGTGTACGTGTGGTGATGTGAACCACGGAGCCGGTAGCATCAAAGTGTGAACCACGAAGCCGGTAGCACTATAAAATGAGATGTGAACCACGGAGTCGGTAGCATCAAAGTGTGAACCACGGAGCCGGTAGCAATATAAAATGAGGAGTGAACCACGGAGCCGGTAACACCGAAGTGTGAACCACGGAGCCGGTAGCACTACAAAAGAGTATGACTCGAATGCATAGTGACATGAACCACGGAGCCGGTAGCATCATAGCATTGCGTATGGTGTGAACCACGGAGCCAGTAGGACCATGACGTGTGTATGGATAACCATATAGTTTGTGTATGTATTGTAGTGTAGCATATTATATTTTAGAGTATATGCTATTGTTTATTCTAGTTGCGGTAATGGAGGTTATTAGCTTTATACTTGGAGTTCGTATGCTAATATTATATTGCTAGCATGTTTGCGGTATGTTTGTAGGTGGTTGCAAGTAGGTATATTATATATGCATGTGTATACTTATTGCACTCACTAAGCATTAGCTTACCCCTCTCGTTGTTTACCTTTTTAAAGATATTGTGATTGTGAAGCTAGTTAGTCATTAGACTAGATGCGTAGGAGCGCTTGGGCTCGATGGGGTAGCTTTCGAATATGGATGTGGATTGGGGATTTGGTAGATCCTCGGGATTATGCTCTTGGTATCGGGTTGGGCTATTGTGTCTTAACCGTGGTGTTGAATAAATGTTTCGAGGTCGTACTGTTTGGTTGTGTTGAGTCAAACCTTGTATGTGAAATACATTCTCGTAAGGATGTATGATGTCAATTGTAAACCAAGAGTCGAGATAAAACGTTAACGTGTTATTATGATAAATTGTATACGAAAAACTATTTTGAAATGGTTGTGTACTTGGATGCTATTGGGACCTAACTTATATTAAAAAAATGTACTCCATTTTTGGTTTATCGGATTGGGGTTGTTTCAAGTGGTATCAGAGCATAGCCTAAGGAAATTAGGTGACCTTGGAATATGTGCCTAGTCTTAAACTTATTGACGGTTGTGCGTTATTTGCGGGACTTGTAGGTGGGTCGGTTTGAGAATTGTTAGTGCCTTACAGTAGGTGACTAACTAGGACTTGTTATTGTCCAAAGCGTGATTATGTGTGAAAGGACCCGTTCTAATCCATCCGGACAAAGTCCATATCGATTATAAACGATTCACAACAGTTGATTACATCGCGAGGTACTTGACCTCTATATGATACATTTTACAAACATTGCATTCATTTTTGAAAAGATAATCTTTCGTTACATCGAAATTTGACAGCATGCATACCATTTCATAATATATCTACTATAATTGACTTAGTAATAATCTTGATGAACTCAACGACTCGAATGCAACGTCTTTTGAAATATGTCATAATGACTCCAAGTAATATCTCTAAGATGAGCAAATGCACAGCGGAAGATTTCTTTCATATCTGAGAATAAACATACTTTCAAGTGTCAACTAAAAGGTTGGTGAGTTCATTAGTTTATCATAAATAATCATTTCATAATTTTTAATAGATCACAAGATTTCATATTTCCATTTCTCATAAACATACGTCCCATGCATAGAGACAAAATATCATTCATATGGATTGAACACCTGGTAACCGACATTCACAATAAGCATAAAGAATATCCCTTATCATTCCGGGATCCTCCTTCGGACATGATATAATTCGAAGTACTAAAGCATCCGGTACTTTGGATGGGGCTTGTGGGGCCTGATAGATCTATCTTTAGAGTTCGCGTCAATTAGGGTGTCTGTTTCCTAATTCTTGGATTACCAGACTTAATAAAAAGGGCATATTCGATTAGATAATCCAACCATAGAATGTATTTTTGATCACTTGTATCTATTTCGTAAAGCATTTATAAAAGCAGCGCATGTATTCTCAGTCCCAAAAATATATATATTGCAAAAGCATTTAAAAAGGAAATAACGAAACTCACCTAATGTATTTTGTAGTAAAAATACATATGACTATATTGAACAATGAAGTGTTGGCCTTGGATTCACAAACCTATATCATTCGTACATATATTAAAACATATAATGGAAATCACTTAATTTCCCTTATTAATTACATATTATTTATGTGTTTGTAGTTGTATAAATCTTATACTAAATTCTATTAAAAACATATATTTCATTTATTATATTTATTATAGCTTGGTTTATGTGTTATATATATTACTTTAAATTAATTATTATTTGTTCATTTAGTTAAAATATCTATATATTATATATATACATATATGTTTAGTGTTGTATTTAAAAATCAATAGTTTGTTATATGTAAGTATTTATATAAATAATATTAGTAAGTTTGATATATATAGTTATGTGAAATTTTAATCTAATTATAGTCTACGTCATAAGTATATTGTATGTACAAAATATTTATCTGCTTAAAATAATAGTTTTTGATAATAATAATGATGTACTAATAATAATAATAATAATGATAACTTTATTAATAATAATACTACTAATTAGTAATTTACTTAGATTATAATTTTTATCCATAATTTTTAAATCCATACATTTATATTTTATATATATTCTTATAATATTAATGATAATACCTTTAAAACTTTTATTGTCATAATTATAATACTATTATTAAAACCTTTACATTCCTAATCATAATCTTCGCGTTTAGATTTCCTATACTAGTGACTAAGTTTCTATAACATCAATTTGCAATTCTCATCCTAATAGTAGTAATACTTATATTAGGAGTAGTCTTATAAAATTAATAATAACGACAATAATAATAATATTTAGTGATAATACTAATAAAAAATAATAATTAATAAATACATTTATCATAATAATAATATCATCTTATATTTAATAAGAATAATACTAATAACAATAACAATAATAATAACAATAACAATAACAATAACAATAACAATAACAATAATAATTAATCATAATAATAATAATAATAATAATAATAATAATAATAATAATAATAATAATAATAATAATAATAATAATAATAATAATAATAATAATAATAATAATAATAATAATAATAATAATAATAATAATAATAATAATAATAATTAGAAACTACCTCAATATCAACAGCTCCAAAAATAATTGCCTTTGTCAAGGCTCGAACTCGTGACCACTTGTTAACCCGACACCACATTAAACCAACTGATCTGTTTTGTCTTTCTGAGATTATTCTAAACTTAAATTTATAAAACCCGTTTTTACTTTCCATCTACTTCTTCATAAGTAAAATTCGACCAGAGCAAGCAACTAATCATATCTAATTGGTTTTAGTGTTTAATTACAAAACATATCCGCTTCTATTTCAATAAACAAACACAAATGAGAAGAAAGAAAAAAAAATATATATATATTTGAAACTTAGAACGTAATAGACCAAAATTATAACACGAAGTATATTGCAATTCTATCCTAGAAACTATTGGAATTGTCAATTTAACTTAATTCATAATAGAAAGTTCGAATTTGATTTAAGAACAATGCTTGACTTTTTAGTTTATAAACTTTGACTCAGAAATTAAGAGTCGATACAAAGAATTGGGATTTGAGGTATTACAGAAAGTTTTAGTGAGGGATTCCTAATAACTTGGCATTTATACATTTTGAGATAAAACTATAATTCGAAGTTTGGCAAAAAAAGTTGAAGAACAGAGGTTATGAAACTGGGTTCTTCCTGGTTTTTGTTTAAATTGAATAAAAAAAATTTTGTTATTGACTTCAGAATTTGGGAAAGATAATGTGAGTTGTATTCCCTCAATTAACAACTGATTTTGATTGGCAAAAGACTGGCGACAGGAAAAAAAAGATGGAGAAGAAAAGAATGAAAAAATAAATAAATAAATAAAAATACTGCATAATCTTGATAAAATCATATATGGATTTCGATTGATTCCTTTACAGATAAAAACAAAGTTAAAAAGTAGTCTTTGATGGCTCTTCCTAACCAACTCGTATGACTTTCCTAACTCATATCATTTATTTATAATTGCATTTATATTATATTTATATATATATATAATTGTATATATATTAATATTAATATATATTAATATATATCTCGTGTCTATATATTTATTTATATATATCTGTATCTAATTCAGAATTTTATTAAGACTATATATATATTGAGACTAAAAATATATTAAGACTATATATAATACTAGTAATAACATTACTAATAACAATATTTTTATTGATAAGGCTTTAGTAATAATAATTAGTAAATAATAATGTGATATTATTAATACTAATAAAAATGATAATTTTTAATAATACTGATAATAATTTTTAACCAATAATAAAAATTCTTAATGATAGCGAAAGTAATAACATTTATATAACAATTATATTTTAACTTGTATTATATACTATTAATTATATAACATCATGTAATATATCATATAATAACTTTTCTTGAATTTTTATTATTTATAAATTTTATTGCAAACCACATATAATAATAATTATGCATGGAAATCATATATTATTATATATATAAATTCATTTTAAATTATACCTAACTATTTTGTACCTTATTCTTTTTACATATTTAATTCTAGTGTTTAAAATTTATATTTTACTATTTGCAATTATCATATATACTTACATTTATATATATATATATATATATATATATATATATATATATATATATATATATATATATATATATATATATATATACATATATATATATATATTTAATTACAAACAATTGTTCGTGAATCGTCGGGAATGGTCAAAGGTCAATTGTATACATGAACACAGTTCAAAGTTTTTGAGAATTCAACATTACAGACTTTGCTTATCGTATCGAAATCAAATAAGATTCAAGTTTAAATTTGGTCGGAAATTCCCGGGTCATCACAGTACCTACCCGTTAAAGAAATTTCGTCCCGAAATTTGAGTGAGGTCGTCATGGCTAACAATGAATATGTTTTCCTGATGAATATGAGCTAATAAATAGAGTTTTATCATTATTGAATAATTTGGATAAAACGATTCGATTACTCGAAGCGTACGAGTGAAGCTATCACAAAAGATGGAGATAAGGTAATAGATATTCGTCTTTACTTTTGATGTAGTCATGGTTGAATTTAGAAGATATGGTGCGTCATAACTTTTGACGTAGAGGGTTGAATTCTGAAATTCAAGGGATTTTAAAGAAAATCTTCGAAATCTAAAAAATTTGATTCTCCGGCGAGTAAGGAAATTAAGATCTCTATAATTAAATACGGAGATCTGCCTCGATTACTCTGTCTGATATTTCCATTATAAATTAAACTCTTCCCGTTCCATAATTTTCACCATTCCTATACTTTCTTTCATGGTTCTTACATCCACAAAATTTGTAAAAATGCTTAATCCAATTCTGATCCTTGTCCTTATCCTAACTATTGCAACAATTATTTTCCTTTTCGAACTTCCACCAGAGGAATCTGCTTTCTTCTACTTCGCCCTGGAGATTATAATATTTTTAGTTCTCCAGTGTCTTTATGTTGTGATACACATTGATATACACGGTTTGTAATTTACGTGTTGTTGTCGAGCTTTATATTTTCTTTTATATTCAAAAGTTCCATACTTTTGTCTCCTCTTCCCGACTTCAAGTCAAGCGAATAATGTCCGGAATTCGTGGGTATGCGGTTTCGGATGAACATAATTAATGTTATAAGAAATAAATCGTAATGGCACGATTTTTGATTTGGTAAATTACCAGAATATCCGAAAAGATAGAACTATCAAGAAGATATGTTCTTAATATGTTTGGAGATTGGGTAGAATGTAAGAGTCGTGTAAATGGCACATGATGATGGTATGTTCTGTGAATCATCACGTTCAATTAGAAACTCAGCATGACTTACTGTAATATAATCACGTTGATCAAGTGTCATTATATTTTACTAACTCATGCATCAGTTCCCAACATTACTTCAATAACATTCATATTTTAATCTCGAAAGTTTACAAAATATAGAAACTAACAGTTTCTATATGATGTAACTCTGATATCAGGAAGAGATTAATGATTTCAGATAAGAATAGTTATGAAAATATCTTCAGAAATATGGAGGATATTTATAATGAAAGATACGATGATATCTTGGAATTTCTAATATCGATGGATGATGAAGAAGATTTATCCGTAAGGGTTTAGATTCGGAAGCAAGGTATTCGCTAAAGATTTCATCAGAATAAGAATTATTTGGATTCTTTGAAGTCAAACTTATTCTTTGTGATTTATCCACGGCATTCTTCATAGTTTCGCATAATCTGTTTTTCGGTACTAAATTTTCTCTTGAATGTTTCCAATATAATGATACACAGGAAGCACGAAGAGGTATATAATTTCGGATGAGAATATTTATGAAAATATCCTCAGAAATATCAAAGATATTGATGATGATATTTTGAAATTTCTAAGTTCGATGGTTGATGGAGAAAGATTTTCCGCAAGATTTTAACATGACTTCGGAGCAAGATATTCTTTAAAGATTTCAACGGATTCCGAATTATCTGGATTCTTTGAATATAGGGTATGGTCCTTGTATTTGTCCTTGGTCTCCTTCATGGTTAACTCTATCCGTTTTCCAGTTCCAACGTTTCTGAGCTTTTCCAACATATTATTCTTTATCATCAAACTTCCGACGATTAAGGTCGCTTACGGTTGTCTATGGTTTCAGCTGCTTCATTCAGCTTTTTCAATATTCAGAGTATTGATTTGTGACTGTGTGCTTTTCAGAATTTCAAAATGAGAGATCATAATTCTTAGAGATAAATGTCATACATATAACTATTGATGTAGATATGCTGTGAGTTTTCAAAGTACTGATTACTGATTCCCAGTAATTGGCATGGCAGTTCTTGTTACAAGATGTGGATGATTATATGATAGGGTTTCAATGAATAAATATAATGATTTGTCAGAGAGATTTAAGCCAAGAAGCAACGAGGTTGCTGGTACGTCTGCTGGTAATGTGGTGGAATATAAAAGAATTCTCCGGTATCAAAAGGGTAATCGTATATATCAGGATTTATAGTAAGGCTACTTCGAATGAAAAGTCAAAGTTGACCTGCTGAAGCTGTGACAAAATTTGCTACTTGGGAAAGGAATTGTAAAGTTATTTTCGATAGTAACAACGCCAAAGGAGCTTGCACAGATACGTGTTAAACGTTTACTCATGTTCTGAGTGTTCCCAGGTACATAACTATATGCATCAATCTTTTCTTTCGTTGATGAAGTGCGGTTGGTTCATCCTCTCGATTGAGGTGTTTTCAAGAATCATGAAAGGTTTGAACGCAGATTGTAATTGTCAAGATACAAATGAGGTTTAAAATGAAATCAAGTGGCAACTTGAAGAAATGTTTAGTTTCATATGTTATATTCAATATTTTAATTCATTTTAATTGTCCAATGTCGGTAGTCTACAGTGGATAGTCCACAGTTAGCAATTCAATAATTCATATATAGTTTAATATATAATATTCGAATTAATTAATACGTATCGTGACCCGTATTCGTCTCAGACTCGATCACAACTCAAAGTATATATATTATTGTAGAATCAACCTCAACCCTGTATAGAGAACTCGATTATTACTGCATATAGAGTGTCTATGGTGATTCCAAATAATATATATATATATATATATATATATATATATATATATATATATATATATATATATATATATATATATATATATATATATATATATATATATATATATATATATATATATATACGTCGATATGATATGTCAAAACCTTGTATACGTGTCCCGTTATTTAAAGTGCGTAAAATAAATAACAGGAATTAAATAACGATAAATAATGTGCGTAAAGTAGATAACAGAAATTAAATGACAATAAATAAAATTGCGAGAATGTAAATTGCGATAATTAAATTGCGATAAATAAAATGTAATCAGTTAACTAGGAATAGTTAGCGTGAATTCTTAACAAAATTTCAATTAGTTAATTCGTTTGTTTCTAGAAATTTTTATTTTATCCAATGTTTTTCTTCATTATGCCACTTGTTGGATTCTGATAGGTCAAAATACAAATATGAAATTGATTGAAAATGGTTACTCTGTGTTGACGGATATGTATATCGGTGGTTGTAAATAAGATAGTAAATGATCGTTGAATCAAATTCGAAGAATGTACAGTGTAACTTATTAATGTGAAATCTAAATATTCCTCGGGTATTACCTACCCGTTAAAATATTTTCATCATTAACAGTTTGTACAAAAGATTTTTTTTTATTACAATCTCTATGAAAACATATATAAATATTTTCTTCAGACGTAATCATGGATTTAATGAGTCAATGTGATATTAAATTCATTTAGTTTACCGTTAGAACTAGAATACATAATCTCTAAAACATTTAGAGATTACTTAATTGCCATGAAGAATGAAGATAATTGATGTAGAACGATACGTAGAACGATGATTATACTCGAGGTACAGAATGAGATGTTGAGGCATGGATTGTTGATGGTACTGATGCTGTTATTGATGGTACTATTGGTGTCGTTGATGTTGCTGAAGCTGGTACGTTTTGCACCATATTTTCCAAGGTTACAACTCGGGCGCGAAGCTCGTTAACTTATTACTCCGGAATGGTTGTCAGTAGGAACGAGCGAATGAATAAAGTGTTAGAATTTGAGTTATGATATAGCCGTGGCGAGATATTTGGGAAATGAGGGTGAAATGGTGTTACGAACAGGTTTGCCGGTAAGTGCTTCAGGTTCATTGTCAAAAGGTGAATTCGGTTGGTGGAAGGGATCGCCTTTTTCGCGTCTCCATTGATTAAGTCGACTACGAAACCATCAGTTGAATTGGGGATGACTGATTGGTTGATTCATTCCGGTGACACTGCTTTCGGAGCTTGAGTGAAACTCTATGTCGAAATAGCTGTCGGAATAACTATCGGAATAGTTTTCGGAATCTAAGGGGCTCGAACTAGTTGAAGGATTCATCTAGTACGATCAGATGAAGGATTTTTGATAAGAAATAGATTATAGGATGTAGATTAGTACCCTGTAATACATAATTTACATATGCATATATAATACTAAAATCCCATAAGTTATGGAGGAATCTACGGAATATGTTAGGCAAAGTTTACAGTAACAGATATGCTAAGATATGAATTAGCAGATACGCTAAGATATGAATTTGTCTATACACTATTCATGCAATCAATGCAGCAAGATGTGTCTAGACTAGGAATGATAAGCAGATAATTTTCGACACTAAATGATAAGCAAAACTTTTGACATGTAGACACGGTCGAAGTCCAGACTCACTAATGCATCCTAACGATATATCAGTTAGACACACTAATGCATACATGGTTCGCTAAGACCACCGCTCTGATACCAACTGAAAGTTGGGGACGCATCCCACTCAGTGCCTTCTCAGCTAACCGCCTGTGACCACTGAGCGTACCTCAGACACTGATTTTACGGCCCGCGTCTCGGCAGTACAGCCAACCCTAATAGGGACCGCGAGGAGTAAGAGCCAATGCTTCGTCACAGGTAACACTGTGAGAACACCCTCTACGATTAACCCGCTAATAAACGGCATTAAACCAGCTCTGATACCAACTGGAAGGACCCATCCTAATCCATCCGGACGAAGTCCATATCGATTATAAACGATTCACAATAGTTGATTACATCGCGAGGTACTTGACCTCTATATGATACATTTTACAAACATTGCATTCGTTTTTGAAAAGATAATCTTTCGTTACATCGAAAGTTGACAGCATGCATACCATTTCATAATATATCTACTATAATTGACTTAGTAATAATCTTGATGAACTCAACGACTCGAATGCAACGTCTTTTGAAATATGTCATAATGACTCCAAGTAATATCTCTAAGATGAGCAAATGCACAGCGGAAGATTTCTTTCATACCTGAGAATAAACATACTTTCAAGTGTCAACCAAAAGGTTGGTGAGTTCATTAGTTTATCATAAATAATCATTTCATAATTTTTAATAGGCCACAAGATTTCATATATTCATTTCTCATAAACATACGTCCCATGCATAGAGACAAAATATCATTCATATGGATTGAACACCTGGTAACCGACATTCACAATATGCATAAAGAATATCCCTTATCATTCCGGGATCCTCCTTCGGACATGATATAATTCGAAGTACTAAAGCATTCGGCACTTTGGATGGGGCTTGTTGGGCCCGATAGATCTATCTTTAGAGTTCGCGTCAATTAGGGTGTCTGTTCCCTAATTCTTGGATTACCAGACTTAATAAAAAGGCCATATTCGATTAGATAATCCAACCATAGAATGTAGTTTTGATCACTTGTGTCTATTTCGTAAAGCATTTATAAAAGCAGCGCATGTATTCTCAGTCCCAAAAATATATATATTGCAAAAGCATTTAAAAAGGGAATAACGAAACTCACCTAATATATTTTGTAGTAAAAATACATATGACTATATTGAACAATGCAGGGTTGGCCTTGGATTCACAAACCTATATCATTCGTACATATATTAAAACATATAATGGAAATCACTTAATTTCCCTTATTAATTACATATTATTTATGTGTTTGTAGTTGTATAAATCTTATACTAAATTCTATTAAAAACATATATTTCATTTATTATAGCTTGGTTTATGTGTTATATATATTACTTTAAATTAATTATTATTTGTTCATTTAGTTAAAATATCTATATATTATATATATATATATATACATATATGTTTAGTGTTGTATTTAAAAATCAATAGTTTGTTATATGTAAGTATTTATATAAATAATATTAGTAAGTTTGATATATATAGTTATGTGAAATTTTAATCTAATTATAGTCTACGTCATAAGTATATTGTATGTACAAAATATTTATCTGCTTAAAATAATAGTTTTTGATAATAATAATGATGTACTAATAATAATAATAATGATAACTTTATTAATAATAAAACTACTAATTAGTAATTCACTTAGATTATAATTTTTATCCATAACTTTTAAATCCATACATTTATATTTTATATATATTCTTATAATCTTAATGATAATACCTTTAAAACTTTTATTGTCATAATTATAATACTATTATTAAAACCTTTACATTCCTAATCATAATCTTCGCGTTTAGATTTCCTAAACTAGTGACTAAGTTTCTATAACATCAATTTGCAATTCTCATCATAATAGTAGTAATACTTATATTAGGAGTAGTCTTATAAAATTAATAATAACGACAATAATAATAATATTTAGTGATAATACTAATAAAAAATAATAATAATTAATAAATAAATTTATCATAATAATAATATCATCTTATATTTAATAAGAATAATACTAATAACAATAACAATAATAATAACAATAACAATAACAATAATAATAACAATAATAATTAATAATAATAATAATAATAATAATAATTAATAATAATAATAATAATAATAATAATAATAATAATAATAATAATAATAATAATAATAATAATAATAATAATCATAATTAGAAACTACCTCAATAGCAACAGCTCCAAAAATAATTGCCTTTGTCAAGGCTCGAACTCGTGACCACTTGTTAACCCGACACCACATTAAACCAACTGATCTGTTTTGTCTTTCTGAGATTATTCTAAACTTAAATTTATAAAACCTGTTTTTACTTTCCATCTACTTCTTCATAAGTAAAATTCGACCAGAGCAAGCAACTAATAATATCTAATTGGTTTTAGTGTTTAATTACAAAACATATCCGCTTCTATTTCAATAAACAAACACAAATGAGAAGAAAGAAAATATATATATATATATATATATATATATATATATATATATATATATATATATATATATATATATTTATGCAGCAGTAGCTGCTGCTCGTCGAGCACAAAGAAGAAAAAAAATGATATTTGAAACTTAGAACGTAATAGACCAAAATTATAACACGAAGTATATTGAAATTCTATCCTAGAAACTATTGGAATTGTCAATTTAACTTAATTCATAATAGAAAGTTCTAATTTGATTTAAGAACAATGTTTGACTTTTTAGTTTATAAACTTTGACTCAGAAATTAAGAGTCGATACAAAGAATTGGGATTTGAGGTTTTATAAAAAGTTTTAGTGAGGGATTCCTAATAACTTGGCATTTATACATTTTGAGATAAAGCTATAATTCGAAGTTTGGCAAAAAACGTTGAAGAACGGAGGTTATGAAACTGGGTTCTTCCTGGTTTTTGTTTAAATTGAATAAAAAAAAATTATGTTATTGACTTCAGAATTTGGGAATGATAATGTGAGTTGTATTCCCTCAATTAACAACTGATTTTGATTGGCAACAGACTGGCGACAGGAAAAAAAAGATGGAGAAGAAAAGAATGAAAAAATAAATAAATAAATAAAAATACTGCATAATCTTGATAAAATCATATATGGATTTCGATTGATTCCTTTACAGATAAAAACAAAGTTAAAAAGTAGTCTTTGATGGCTCTTCCTAACCAACTCGTATGACTTTCCTAACTCATATCATTTATTTATAATTGCATTTATATTATATTTATATATATATATATAATTGTATATATATTAATATTAATATATATTAATATATATCTTGTGTCTATATATTTATTTATATATATCTGTATCTAATTCAGAATTTTATTAAGACTATATATATATTAAGACTAAAAATATATTAAGACTATATATAATACTAGTAATAACATTACTAATAACAATATTTTTTATTGATAAGGCTTTAGTAATAATAATTAGTAAATAATAATGTGATATTATTAATACTAATAAAAATGATAATTTTTAATAATACTGATAATAATTTTTAACCAATAATAAAAATTCTTATTGATAGCGAAAGTAATAACATTTATATAACAATTATATTTTAACTTGTATTATATACTATTAATTATATAACATCATGTAATATATCATATAATAACTTTTCTTATTTTTTATTATTTATAAATTTTATTGCAAACCACATATAATAATAATTATGCATGGAAATCATATATTATTATATATATAAATTCATTTTAAATTATACCTAACTATTTTGTACCTTATTCTTTTTACATATTTAATTCTAGTGTTTAAAATTTATATTTTACTATTTGCAATTATCATATATACTTACATTTATATATATATATATATATATATATATATATATATATATATATATATATATATATATATATATATATATATATATATATATATATATATATATATATATATATATATATATTTAATTACAAACAATTGTTCGTGAATCGTCGGGAATGGTCAAAGGTCAATTGTATACATGAACACAGTTCAAAGTTTTTGAGACTTCAACATTACAGACTTTGCTTATCGTATCGAAATCAAATAAGATTCAAGTTTAAATTTGGTCAGAAATTCCCGGGTCATCACAATGTGGGGCCTTATTTCGTGTGTAAATTAGTGCCTTAGGTTGCTAGTGCCTAATGTAAGTAGGCGAACTTGGACGTTGTTTTAGTGATAGTCACCTAGGTTGTATGTTGACTTGTTGTTGCGGTGTACTCGTGTATATTTATTATTATATTGTATATAGGTGTATATATATACAGGTATCTATTGGTGCAGTGTCCTAGAGACGAATCTATTGGAGAGATTAGAATGTTTGGCGGTAATGAGTGAACAAGTTCGCGGTAAGGACATTGGTCACTCGGGCACTAGGAGTTATTGCGTGTTATCTTGTGTGAATGTTGCGTCAATCCGGGTAAAGTACTTTGCGTGACCATGTGAAAATGGTAAGGTACGCAATTGTAATAGTGACTGATCACAATTATTACAAAAGTGTATCTTGACACCACGCATGACATGACAAGTACCAAGCGGAGGAAATGTGGCATGGTTGGGGTAGAAGGGGATGAGTTAGGAATCTTTTATTGGTTCTAGGATATAGTGGTCTCGAGTGATGTGCTTGTTATCACATTGAGATCCTTGTGGGTCGGGAAGTGTTACGGTGGATTCGTTTGGTTAAGTGAGTGAGCCAACTCACGAGTTTGGTGCGTGCTTAGTCACACTAAGTAGTGGGTGCATTTTGAGAATGTCATTCATTGTAGTTACTCATCGTAACTAGGATGACCGATTAGTGTGTGTGTGCGATGAAGACTTAAATCCCGTGATGGGGCGTATCAAGTCTAATGATTGTAGTTTGGGTTACACTCTATAGAGTATGTTGTTAGAGAATCACGTAAGGATTCTAGTTATGAGTCATCTTGGAAATTGTGAAACGAGAAGTCTTCGGGTCATTTAACTCATGGGAGTGAGATCCGTATGAAAATAGTCCCGTTAGTGTGATATGGATTATAGGGTAACATTCCTAACGGAATATCCCTTGTTGTGGTAGTCGTGCCGATGTGCGGAAGGGTGTAAGACTTGGTGCTTCCAAGCATCTCTTTAGTGTTATATGAAAGGGTTCGTGAGGCTATATCGTTTTGGCCTTGCGGAAATTGTGGCTAGCGTGTTGAAATGTCCCATTCATATTGATTATAAACGTTCCATATTAATTGATTTCATCGCGAGGTTTTGACCTCTATATGAGACGTTTTTCAAAGACTGCATTCATTTTTAAAATAACCATAACCTTTATTTTATCGATAAAGGTTTAAAAAGCATTACGTAGATTATCAAATAATGATAATCTAAAATATACCGTTTACACACGACCATTACATAATGGTTTACAATAAGAATATATTACATTAAAAATAAGTTTCTTGAATGCAGTTTTTACATAATATCATACAAGCATGGACTCCAAATCTTGTCCTTATTTTAGTATGCAACATCGGAAGCTCTTAATAATCACCTGAGAATAAACATGCTTAAAACGTCAACAAAAATGTTGGTGAGTTATAGGTTTAACCTATATATTATCAAATCATAACAACAGACCACAAGATTTCATATTTCAATATACATCCCATACATAGAGATAAAATTCATTCATATGGTGAACACCTGGTAACCGACATTAACAAGATGCATATAAGAATATCCCCTATCATTCCGGGAAACCCTTCAGACATGATAAAAACGAATTCGAAGTACTAAAGCATCCGGTACTTTGGATGGGGTTCGTTAGGCCCAATAGATATATCTTTAGAATTCGCGTCAATTAGTAGATTGGTTTACTAATTCTTAGGTTACCAAGCAAAAGGGGCATATTCGGCTTCGATCATTCACCCATATAATGTAGTTTCAATTACTTGTGTCTATTTCGTAAAACATTTATAAAACTGCATGTATTCTCATCTCAAAATATTAGATTTTAAAAGTGGGACTATATCTCACTTTCACAGATTTTCACTTCGTCGGGAAGTAAGACTTGGCCACTGGTCGATTCACGAACCTATAACAAATATGTACATATATATCAAAGTATGTTCAAAATATATTTACAATATTTTTAATACATTTTAATGTTTTAAGTTTATTAAGTCAGCTGTCCTCGTTAGTAACCTACAACTAGTTGTCCACAATTAGATGTACAGAAATAAATTGATATATATTATCTTGAATCAATCCACGACCCAGTGTATACACGTCTCAGGCTAGATCACAAGTCAAAGTATATATATTTTTGGAATCAACCTCAACCCTATATAGCTAACTCCAACATTACTGCATATAGAGTGTCTATGGTTGTTCCAAATAATATATATACATGGGTCGATATGATATGTCAAAACATTTGCATACGTGTCTATGGTATCCCAAGATTACATAATATATTAGAATACATGTATAATACAATATAAGTTAGCTAGGATATGATTTGTATAGAATTATTACAATATTTTTCCCGTAGCTACAACAATCAAAAAATATCCAATCTTGTTTTACCCATAACTTCTTCGTTTTAAATCCGTTTTGAGTGAATCAAATTGCTATGGTTTCATATTGAACACTATTTTATGAATCTAAACAGAAAAAGTAAAGGTTTATTGTCGTAAATATAAGTTACAAGTTGTTTTTGTAAGAGGTAGTCATTTCAGTCGAAAGAACGACGTCTTGATGACCATTTTGAAAAACATAACTTCACTTTGAGTTTAACCATGATTTTTGGATATAGTTTCATGTTCATAAGAAAAATAATTTTGCCAGAAGAACAACTTTTAAATCAAAGTTTATCATAGTTTTTAATTAACTAACCCAAAACAGCCCGCGGTGTTACTACGACGGCGTATATCCGGTTTTACGGTGTTTTTCATGTTTCCAGGTTTTAAATCATTAAGTTAGCATATCATATAGATATAGAACATGTGTTTAGTTGATTTTAGAAGTCAAGTTAGAAGGATTAACTTTTGTTTGCGAACAAGTTTAGAATTAACTAAACTATGTTCTAGTGATTTCAAGTTTAAACCTTCGAATAAGGTAGTTTTATATATATGAATCGAATGATGTTATGAACATTATCACTACCTCAGGTTTTGAGGATAAATCTACTGGAAATGAGAAAAATAGATTGTAACATCCCGTTTTTCCCGTACGTATTGAAAGGTACATACTTAATAATTTGTACGTTTATAACTCGTTAGCTTACGCGTAAATGTATGAATATATGTATAGATATATATATGTATGTGTATACTTGATAATGTGTGCATAAGAAAGTCTATATGTGGCTTTTGTTAGCGTTAAGTCTTGTGAGACTATTGTTGAAGGCTAGGTGAAAATAGGAAGCGGGTTTGGAATGTACAAATTAAATTAAGTCGAAACTTGTTTAAGATGGTCGAACTATTCAAATGCAGCCTTAGGCCGTGCCGCGACAAATGGGTCCGCGCCGCGGCATTGCAAGCAAACCAGGATCAGAAAGTGAGTTAAGGAGGGTTGATTTTCCCGTTGTATATCGCGCCGCGACGAGTTAAGCCGCGCCGCGGCGATACTGCTGGACAGACTCCGGTTTTAGCTCAAATTAAATGACTTTAAGGGGAAATTGGTAATTTGGCATATAAATTTGATGGGAGCATTAAATCCCAGCCACTTATCCTTTTCATTTAATTTCTTTTCCCTTTTCTTTCTATTTTCTCTCCCAAAACTTAAAACCCAATTGAATTAAAAGTGAGATTTGAGAGTGAAGGATTGAGGGTTGATCTTTGGAGCATGAATTAAAGTTGTTCCTTTTGTCTCTAGCTACCCGTTGATAGTCTCGGTAAGTTCTAACTCTAAGTTTTGAGTTCTAATTGGTTAATGGCTAGGGTTTTGGTTACTAGAGACTTGTATGACCCTTTTGGGGGTAAAATGGGTGAATTTGGGTTATGTTGTTGTGATGGAACCCTAATAGCCATAATCTAGGGTTGGTCTAATGGAAATGGGATTGTAAGTGTTGATGGTGTTGTTAAGCATTAAAAACTTGTGAAAATAATGATGAAATGTGAAATAGGTCATGTTTAACAAGTTTGAAAGAGTAAGTGTCAAAATGGGTCAAATAGAGTAATGTTGACCTAGTTTGGGTGAAATGGGTATGAATTACCTTAAGTTTGTGTTAGTTGAAGTTAGTAGAATTTAATTCACTAGCTTAGTGATTAAATTTGTGTCTTGGCCATTTAAGGGCGGTTTTGGTGTGGTTGAGTCATTTAATGCGAATCGGGTCATTAAATGCTCAAGTATGTGTAATGTGGTTAATTCCACTAGTTGTGTAATTAAATGTGTACTTATGTAATAGGTACTTTGTTTTGAAGCCTTCGGAAGCATTAAATCACCACTGAGGTGTTAAGGTGAGTGGAATAATTATATGCGTGCATATATGATGTATTTATTTGTGTAGTTGAGTTGTGAAGTGTCGACGTGTTAAGACACCACTCGTCACGTGGTGAGTGAAGTGTAGATGTGTTAAGATACCACTCGGGAGTGAAGTATCGATGTGTTATGATGCCACTCCGAGAGATGTAACGAGTGAAGTGTCGACACCACTCGGTGTGAAGTGTTGAAGTGTTAAGGCACCACCCGGGGTGAAGCATCGACGTGTTAAGATGCCACCCGTGGGGTTAGTGTACGAAGTGTTAAGTGCACTAATGGTTGTTATGAACTCCGACGGTCTTTAAACACCGTTCCCTCGTTCGTTTGGTTAACCATGGTTGTGTGTGTGTGGATTGTAGCATATTATATTGTTTAAACTTTATGCTAATGTTATGCTAGCTCATATGGTGGAAGGTGTAGTGATATACTTGTGATGGTATGATTATTTATAATGCTAGCATGTATGCGGTAAATGCGCAAGTGATTGCAAGTAAGTAGGTTGTATATGTAAACGTATAATTGTTGCACTCACTAAGCATTAGCTTACCCCTCTCGTTGTTTATATTTTAGATGCAGGTGTGGACAAGGGCAAGGGGGTTGTTGGGCACTAGGTGTCCCTTGATGATATTATGTTGGAGCTTTTGGAAGTTGGCCTAGCGTTTTGGGTAGTTTAGTCCCAAACCATGCTAGATGTGTTGTTTGGTTTAAAACTATCATTTTTTGTATTGGTCAAACTTGTATCACATTCGTTAATGGCCTTTGTGCCTTTTGTAAACACTAAACTTGTATGTTTTAACGAAACGTGTGGAATGGTTTACATATTTAATTGGCGCGTAAATGTGTATTATTTTAAAAAAAAAATTTATCGTATGGAATACGGGTTGGGTTGTTTCAAGTGGTATCAGAGCATGGTCTAAGGGATTTAGGAGACTTGAGATAGGTGCCTAGACTTAGACTTTATTGTGCATGCACTTTTATGCGGGACTTGTAGGACTTTGGGTCTAATCGAGAATTGTTAGTGCTTTGGTTATGCGAACTAACCTCTTGCTAATTGATTTGTGTTATGTTTAGCAATCATCAAGCGAGATGGACGTTGTACTAGCAAGTTAATGTAACGTGCTCGAGTAACAATGATTAGCTACCATTGTTACGGGTGCAAATCGTGTCAAACAAGTAATGTACGACGATTGTTGAGTAAGATGGAGAAGTGTGGGGTATACGTATATGCATACGTGTTATGTCCTTTTGTTTCGTTCGTTGTTTAATCTTTTCCATTTTATAGAATGAAGATGAGAAACGGACACGACACCGAAAATGGGGGCACTAGTGAGGACGCCGAGTTGACGACCAAGATTGAGGCCATTCTTAAAAGTCAAAAGGCGGAGTACCTTCTGGATATCAAGAAGATGTTCCTAGACTCAATTGACGAACAATTGGTCAATGTAGTCAAAGAACAAGTTAAAGCCGTCCTACATGAAGATAATGTGGGAAGACGTGACTTTCTCTATAAGAACTTTAAGGATGCTCAACCACCTACTTTTGAGGGCGAAAGAGACCCATTAAAGAGTGCCCGGTGGATCTCCGATATGGAGGGGGCCTTTCGAACTTGTGAATGCCCGATTGATAAAAAGACAAGGTATGGTTGTAGCATGCTAAGAGGTGATGCGAAGCTATGGTGGGATGCAAAAATCCAAGTTTATGGCGAAGAACAATGCATGGATTTTACTTAGGATGAGTTCAAAACGGAGTTCTTCCAAGAGTACCGAACTTCGGCCGATCTTACTAGGCTTAAGGACGATTTACGTTCCTTGAGGTAAGGGTCGATGGATTTGAATACTCTTAAATCCGTTTACTTGTCGAAAACTCAATTTTGCCCGGAGTATGTCGGGAATGATAAAATGTTGAAGGAAGACTTTTACCGAATCTTGAATGATAATTATCAAGAGAAGATAAGCGTGAATGTAGTGAAGAGTTTTGATGAGTTGTTTGATATGGCCAAAGGTTTCGAGTCGCTCATCTTGAGAAAGAGTGGCTTTACCTTCGGCAAAAAGAAGTTTGAAGCTACTAGTCATTCGAACTTTTCTAACAAGAAGCACAAGAAGGGCTCCGAGAGTGTTGGTAGTGTTAAGAAGGGTGCTTCCGGTGATTTTACTTATGCTTGCTACAATTGTGGGCAAAGGGGGCACATGGCTCGTGAGTGCCCGAAACAATCAACCACAACCAAGCTCACTTGTTTTAATTGCAGTAAAGAAGGGCATAAGAGGCCGGAGTGTCCCGACTTGCGGGGTGATCATGTTAAGAGGTTAGAGAAGGCGGCGGGCACGGCTAAGGGGCGGAATTATTTGATGACCAATGATGAGGCCAGGCATTCCAATGAAGTTGTCTCAGGTACTTTCATGGTTAACTCTAATCCGAAAAAAATATATTATTTGATAACGGTGCTAATTTATCTTTTGTATCGCCTCGATTTGTGACTAAGCTTAACAAACCGCTAGCTAAGTTAAGTCATCCGGTAGAAGTTGAAATAGCGGATGGTAAGACGGTGCTAGGGGTTGATGTGTGTAAAGATTGTAATGTTGTGTTTGGTACCGAAACATTTAAAATCGATCTCATTCCGATGACTTTGGGTGAGTTTGATATTGTTGTTGGCATGGATTGGCTCGATCGTTATAGAGCCGATATTGCATGCCATGATAAGTTCATTCGTGTGAGAACCCCAAGTGGGGGAGAGTTGATTATTCATGGTGATAAACGAAGAAGACTCGTACCATTATGCACTTATGCACGGGCACGACATTTTCTCAAGAGTGGTGGTGTATGTTATCTCGCTTATGTAGTTGATACTCGTGATGAGCTACCACCCATTCTTAAAATTCCGGTGGTTAATGAGTTTGAAGACGTTTTTCCGGATGAGTTACCGGGTGTTCCGGCGGAAAGACAAGTAGAATTTCACATTGAGTTGGTTCCGGGAGCTACTCCCATTGCTAAAACTCCTTATCGTTTAGCGCCAACGAAAATGCAAGAGTTGTTAAATCAAACCCAAGAGTTTCTTGAGAAGGGTTTCATTCGACCGAGCTCCTCACCATGGGGTGCTCCGGTGTTGTTTGTGAAAAAGAAAGTTGGAAGTATGCGGATGTGCATCGATTATCGGGAGTTGAACAAAGTGACGATCAAGAATCGTTATCCATTACCTAGGATCGACGATTTGTTTGACCAACTCCAAGGTGCAACGTATTTTTGTAAGATTGACTTGCGGTCCGGCTATCATCAAGAACGGGTCCGTGAGGAAGACATAGAGAAAACGGCTTTTTGAACGCGTTATGGGCATTTCGAGTTTGTAGTTATGCCTTTTGGCCTTACGAATGCACCGGCGGCATTCATGGATCTTATGAACCGAGTGTGCCAACCTATGTTGGACAAGTCGGTAATTGTGTTCATCGACGACATACTTGTTTATTCTAAGAGTATGAAGGAACATGAGCACCATTTGCGTGAAGTGTTGAAGACATTGTGGAAGGAGAAGTTTTATGGAAAATTCTCCAAATGTGAATTTTGGCTAAGGGTAGTTCAATTCCTTGGCCATATTGTGAATCGAGAAGGAATTCAAGTAGACCCGGGGAAGATAGGAACGGTGAAGAGTTGGGGACAACCGACTACGCCTACGGAAATCCGAAGCTTTCTCGGATTGGCCAGTTATTATCGTCGGTTCATCCAAGACTTTTCTAAGATTGCTTCTCCTTTGACTAAATTGACGAGGAAGAACGTAAGGTTCAATTGGGAGAACGAGCAAGAAATCGTTTTTCAATTGTTAAAAGAGAAATTGTGTCAAGCTCCGGTGTTAGTGTTACCGGAAGGGGTAGAAGACATGACGGTTTATTGTGATGCTTCTTTAAATGGGCTCGGGTGTGTTTTGATGCAAAGAGGTAAAGTCATCGCTTACGCCTCTCACAATTAAAGGAACACGAAAAGAGATACCCGACTCACGATCTTGAATTGGCGGCGGTGGTTCATGCGTTGAAAATTTGGGGCCACTACTTGTATGGTGTCAAGTGTACAATTTATTCGGACCATAAGAGTTTGAAACATCTCTTTACTCAACGAGATTTGAATTATCGTCAACGTAGGTGGATGGATGTGGTAAAGGATTATGATTGTGAGATACTTTACCATCCGGGAAAGGCGAACGTGGTCGCGGATGCGTTGAGTTGAAAGAATCAACATCCGGCGATACGAGTAGGATCGTTACGCATGATTATTACTAACGATTTCCTTGTAAAGCTTGGTGAGATTCAAATAGAAGCGTATGTTCACAACAAGCATGAAGAGTGGATTGTGGGGCAAACGGAGTTCATTACTATGGGCTCGCGTGGTTTGTTGTCGTTTCAAGGAAGAGTGTGGGTACTTAAGATGGGTGGTAACCGACAAGTGCTATTAGATGAAGCACATAAGTCAAAGTATTCCATTCATCCGGGTGCAACAAAGATGTACTATTACTTGAAGAAAGATTATTGGTGGCCCGGTATGAAACGTGGTGTGGTTAAGTATGTTGAACAATGCGTCACGTGTTTGCAAGTTAAAGCCGAACACCAAAAGCCGTACGGTAAGTTACAACCCTTGGAAGTCCTGAAATGGAAATGGGAGCACATTACCATGGACTTCATTACTAAGTTACCGAAGACGACGAGAACCCAATATGATACGATTTGGGTGATAGTTGATCGATTGACCAAAAGTTCCTTGTTTCTTCCCATTTGGGAAACGATATCATCGGAGACTTTATCCAAGTTGTTTATCAAGGAGGTGATATCGAGACATGGGGTTCCTATATCTATTGTTTCGGATCGAGATACTCGTTTTACGTCTCGGTTTTGGAACAAGTTTCATGAAGATATGGGTACTTAATTGAAAATGAGCACGGCGTATCATCCTCAAACGGACGGTCAAACCGAGCGTACGAACCAAACGTTGGAGGATATGTTAAGGGCGTGTATTATTGATTTTGGTGGAAGTTGGGATGAACACTTACCATTGGTGGAATTCTCGTACAATAATAGTTACCACACTAGTATTGGAATGCCACCTTCTGAGATGCTTTATGGGCGTAGGTGTCGAACTCCCATTTGTTGGGGAGAAGTGGGTCAAAGGGAAATCAGGAGTTCCGATTTGGTCTTGGAGACGAATAGTAAAATTGAAATGATTCGGGCTCGACTTAAAGCGGCACAAGATAGACAAAAGTCTTATGCCGATAAAGGTAGGAGAACAATTGAGTTTCAAGAAGGTGACATGGTGATGCTTAAGGTTTCTCCATGGAAGGGTGTTATTCGGTTTCAAAAGCGAGGAAAGTTAGCTCCTCAGTTTATTGGTCCTTTCAAGGTTTTGGCACGTGTTGGTGAGGTTGCTTATCGACTAGAGTTACCCGAAGAACTTGCGGGAATCCATAACACGTTTCATGTTTCCCATCTTTGTAAGTGTCTTGTGGATGACTCGACTTAGGTGCCTTTAGATGAGATTACGTTGAATAACAAGCTAGAGTATGCGGAAGAATCGGTTGCAATCCTTGATGAGAAGGTTAAGATGTTGCGAAACAAGGAAATTAAAACTTTCAAGGTGCAATGGCGACATCGAAAGGGTTCTGAGTTTACGTGAGAATCCGAAGAGTTTGTCTTGGTCTATCTTCCAGCTTGTCATGCGGCTTGGATCGCGAGGACGCACTCCGATTCAAGTGGGGGAGAGTTGTAACATCCCGTTTTTTCCCGTACGTATTGAAAGGTACATACTTAATCATTTGTACGTTTATAACTCGTTAGCTTACGCGTAAATGTATGAATATATGTATAGATATATATATGTATGTGTATACTTGATAATGTGTGCATAAGCAAGTCTATATGTGGGTTTTGTTAGCGTTAAGTCTTGTGAGACTATTGTTGAAGGCTAGGTGAAAATAGGAAGCGGGTTTGGAATGTACAAATTAAATTAATTTGAAACTTGTTTAAGATGGTCGAACTGTTCAGATGCAGCCTTAGGCCACGCCGCGACAAATGGGTCCGCGCCGCAGCATTGCAAGCAAACCAGGATCAGAAAGTGAGTTAAGGAGGGTTGATTTTCCCGTTGTATGTCGCGCCGCGACGAGTTAAGCCGCGCCGCAGCAATACTGCTGGACAGACTCCGGTTTTAGCTCAAATTAAATGACTTTAAGGGGAAAATTGGTAATTTGGCGTATAAATCTGATGGAAGCATTAAATCCCAGCCACTTATCCATTTCATTTAATTTCTTTTCCCTTTTCTTTCTATTTTCTCTCCCAAAACTTAAAACCCAATTGAATTAAAAGTGAGATTTGAGAGTGAAGGATTGAGGGTTGATCTTTGGAGCAAGAATTAAAGTTGTTCCTTTTGTCTCTAGCTACCCGTTGATAGTCTCGGTAAGTTCTAACTCTAAGTTTTGAGTTCTAATTGGTTAATAGCTAGGGTTTTGGTTACTAGAGACTTGTATGACCCTTTTAGGGGTAAAATGGGTGAATTTGGGTTATGTTGTTGTGATGGAACCCTAATAGCCATAATCTAGGGTTGGTCTAATGGAAATGGGATAGTAAGTGTTGATGGTGTTGTTAAGCATTAAAAACTTGTGAAAATAATGATGAAATGGGAAATAGGTCATGTTTGACAAGTTTGAAAGAGTAAGTGTCAAAATGGGTCAAATAGAGTAATGTTGACCTAGTTTGGGTGAAATGGGTATGAATTACCTTAAGTTTGTGTTAGTTGAAGTTAGTAGACTTTAATTCACTAGCTTTAGTGATTAAAGTCGGGTCTTTGCCATTTAAGGGCGGTTTTGGTGTGGTTGAGTCATTTAATGCGAATCGGGTCATTAAATGCTCAAGTATGTGTAATGTGGTTAATTCCACTAGTTGTGTAATTGAATGTGTACTTATGTAATAGGTACTTTGCTTTAAAGCCTTCAGAAGCATTAAATCACCACCGAGGTGTTAAGGTGAGTGGAATAATTATATGTGTGCATATATGATGTATTTATTTGTGTAGTTGAGTTGTGAAGTGTCGACGTGTTAAGACACTACTCCTCACGTGGCGAGTGAAGTGTCGATGTGTTAAGACACCACTCGGGAGTGAAGTATCGATGTGTTAAGATGCCACTCCGAGAGATGTAACGAGTGAAGTGTCGATGTGCTAAGACACCACTCGGGGTGAAGTGTCAAAGTTTTAAGGCACCACCCGGGGTGAAACATCGACGTGTTAAGATGCCACCCGTGGGGTTAGTGTACAAAGTGTTAAGTGCACTAATGGTTGTTATGAACTCCGACGGTCTTTAAACACCATTCCCTCGTTTTTTTGGTTAACCATGGTTGTGTGTGTGTAGATTGTAGCATATTATATTGTTTAAACTATATGCTAATATTATGCTAGCTCGTTTTGATGACCCGGGAATTTTCGACAAAATTTAAACTTAATCTTTATATGTTTCCGAAACGATAAGCAAAGTCTGTAATGTTGAGTCTTGAAAACTTTGGAACAGTTTACATGAATGCATCTGACCTTTGACTATTCCTGACGATTCACGAACGATTGTTGCAACTAGATATATATTTATATATATAAATATAAGTTTATATAATAAATTGAGACAATAGAATACAATTTAATCATTTGAGTTAATTATGTAAAATAATACACAAGATAAAAGTTGTTAATAAAAAATAAAACTATATATAAATAGATATGATTTATATGTGTAATTATTATTATATTGTAAAATTATAAGTAATGAAAATTCAATAAAATTTATCACATAACATATTATATAATTATTAAAGATTACATAAGTAAGAATAAATAAATAACACAGGTTAAGAATATAGTTGTTATAACTACTTTTATTATTATTATTATTATTAGAATAAATATGTAAAATAATATGCGATATAATGAAAATTATTATTATAAATATAAATTTAAATATGTATATAAATACTAGTTATAAATATATAAAATTATATTAAATGTATTTGTTAAAAATATATAATATATTTATTTTAGTAGTTAAACTTGCTTTTTAAAACTGTTTGCATATAGAAAGAGAATATATTAAAAATATTTGATTTCGAGCTTAATTGTTAAACGTCGGTAACACTCGGTTGATGTTTTGTTAGTTTTAATATAAATATTGTACATGTTCATGAAGGATTGAAATAAAAGTTGGACTGTAAATTGATTACGAAGATTGTAGATTTGTCAAAAATATTTTTTTATCTTTTTAGTTTAAATTTTAGTACTCCGTACATATAAATTGGAACAGAAAATAAATAATTATCGAACCTTTTGGATCAGGTTTCAAACAGTTAATGAGTGAAATAATTAATCAAATTTAATCTAAAAGTTTGGGATTTTTACGAACACTTTTATACGTTAGATGTTTAGCAATGGACACGATATAGCACTCCGTGAATTGAAAATATCTGAGTGTCGGTAGAAGATGCCAAATTCATTGGCTGCTTTACTGTTTTTAAAAGTTTCATTCATTCATCTGCACTTAATTCTTTTATTTGAAAATATGTGTATTATTATAATATTACATGTTATTATTATATATAATATATATGTATATATGGCTATATATATGTTTATATGCTTGATTAACCGAACTCACCATCCTAACCTCTTTCTCTCCATCACCACATCAAACACAATAACCGGCCAATCAATCACCACCGGCCAAACCCGACAATCACCACCACCATGATCCACCTACTTGATTTTTCCGTTTAAAACGACCATCTCACAACCCACATGTTCTTCTTCCTTGTACAAACGAGAACCCATCATCCTGCTGCCCGCTTATTTGTGTTTCTGGTTTGTAACCACCACCCATCTCAGCCGTCAACCCACCACCATCTTGGCTCGTCACAACCATCAATCATCATATATACCTGCTGCTGCTATTTTTTTTTTCTGTTGTCGTTCGATCAACAAAACAGCCACCACCACTGTGAATCACTGTTACTGCTGCTGTATTCTTTCTGTTTAAATCAGTCCAAGGAAACCACCTGTTGCTGCTACGATCGTTCATGCTTTTGCAGCCATGAAACAGCCACCCAACATCACCGATTACGCTGCTGCAGTAAATTTTCTGTTGCTGTTACAACGAAGGACAATGATAGTAATGTACGTTTATGATGTTGGAGATGATTTAATGATGATGATCATGATGATTATTAAAGTGGTGCTAAACTAATGGAGAATGAGACGACCCGACCCAATCCATAGGGAAGAATACAATAACATATGATAACATTGCGAGGTACTTGACCTCTATATGATACATTTTACAAATGTTGCATTTATTCTTAAAAGGAAAACTATCATTACAACAATATTTGACATTTTCGTCTAACATTTCATAATATCCAAATGACCTAATCTGTCATTTACTTATTAATATTCTCTATTGAACTCCAATGACTCGAATGCAACGTCTTTGTATCATGGCTTAAAAGGTCCCAAGTAGTATCCTTAACATGAGCTAATGCACAGCGGAAGACTTAATTCATACCTGAGAATAACATGCTTTAAAACGTCAACATAAAGTTGGTGAGATATATAGGTTTGATGCTAGCAGCGTTATAACAATGGAACACAAGATTTCATATATAAACATTTTAATAAAAATATTCTAAGTGGTTGAGCACTTGGTAACCATACTTAACATTTAATCACGTCGCATATTCCCTTTATTATGAAATCTTACTACACCGTACCAAGGTGTAGTCACGAAACGAAGTACTGTGCAACCGTTGAATACTGGTCGTCCAGTCCGGTTGGGGTTGTCAGGCCCGATAGATCTATCAACAGGATTCGCGTTTACAATACCGCTGTAAATAACAGTTACCAAGCTACAGGGAAGTATGCCAGTGGTACAACTCAACGTAGAATATATTTTTCAGTTACTTGTGTCCATAACGTAAAACATAAAATACATGTATTCTCATCCTGAAATATTTAGAGTTTAAAAGTGGGACTATATACTCACCCTTGTCTTGATGATATATATATTTTGACTCGGTCTTCCGGTTGATATCACGAACCTATCCATATATAATATATCAATACCTTTTCTTTTTAAACAAACGTTATATATATATATATTTGTTATACTTTTAATACTTTGAATATTTCCTTAGTCCGAAGTTAGCAGTCCGAGGTTAGCAATTCAATTTTAATGGTTCATTTTTAGATGTTTAATATACCCGCAATGAATAAATACAACCCCCAACGAAATAAATAAAACTCCCGTAAAACCCCATCATAAATGTATTGGTCGAGATTAATCTTGACCCATGGTACCGGTGTTGTCAAATGACGTGTTGCGTACATAAAGTACCGGTGTTGTCAAATGACGTGTTGCGTACAATCATGGGATCTTATGATTAATCTTCTCGTATTGTTTACGGGTGATCCTGAACCATATAAAATTAAATTATGAGTACATATGTATAAAATATCATGTTACTTTAGGAAGATGTGATTTATTTAATTTTCTCCAATTATTTTCGTGGCTAAACTAGTCTTGGATATCCGATTTTGTTTTGGTCATAATTTCTTCGTTACAACTCCGTTTTCGTTGATTCAACTTTCCACTTGCTTGGATCGAGTCCCTCTTTAAGAATATGAACTGTAAATACCTTAGTTTGTATTCGAAATAATAGGTCATAGGTCAAATTTTGGTGAAACTTATGAAGTTAATCATTTTTGTTACAAAAACATCATTTAATGACCATTTTTCTAAAAATACTTATACTATGAATTAAATCATGAAATTTTTATGTGTTAACATATTCATAAGAAATATCATTTTTCCAGAATATAAACCTCCAATTCAAAGTTCAAGATGGTTTTTAATTATCCAACCCAAAACAGCCCCCGGTTGCACTCCGACGTCATAAAAACAGTTTTTTAAGGTATTCTTTGAAAAACCAAGTTATACCTTGTTAAATTAGCATATATTTAAGTTATATTACAGGTCTTGAAGTATTTTAAAAGTTAAGTTAGAAGGATCTATTTAGTTTGCAAACAAGTTTGAAAACATTCAAACTATGTTCTTGTTGTTAAACTTTTATACCACAAAATAAGATAGCTATATATATATGAATCGAATAAGGTTATGAACATAGATACTACCTCAAGTTCCTTGGACAAGGTTGCTGTAAAAGAGGAGTAAGAAGCTAGAATCAAAAGGGTGATGGAAGTGGATGAAAGATTGGAAGCAACTTAAGACATAAACTTGAATTGAAAGTTGTATTTTTGTAGTGTTTTTGTTGATCTTTTTATGGTGGTGTTTAAGGTGATTCTTGAGAGGATTTTTGCTGGAGTTCTTAGAGAGACATGAGGCTAGTAAGTGTGTGTGTTTAGCTAGAGAAATGATGTTCCAAAAATTGAAAATGGATGCATGTATTTATGGTGGTGTAAAAGGTGTATAAATTTGTAATTTTGTGAAAAGATCTTTTAATCATGTGAAATTGTCATACTAAATAACAAAAGTAGTTACCTTATACATAAGGCATGAACAAGGGCTGGTTGGTGGTGATTTGATGTGTATATACCAATAGTAAATACGTATAGAAGCTAGGTATGATACGAGTACATATACTCTAGATATACGTATAGAAATCTTGTGAAAAATGGAATGAGGATTCAAATATAGATATCTTTTGTGAATATACTTATATTGTTTTATGTATTTAAGTCTTTAAAAGTGATTAAATACATTATATATACGATATATGTATAAACATTATAGGTCGTAAGTATTTATGTCAAATAACGTTACGTATAGTTATCGTTTTGAAAGCTTAAGTTAGTAGTTTCAAAATATACTTATAACTTATTGTTATTAATACAAAATGAGATATTTAAACATCCTTAAATCATGTTAAATATGTATATATACATATATATACACAAACGTATAATTAACATATATTGTATAGTTCGTGATATCATCGGTCAAACTAGACGGTTAAACGTTATGTAAAACTCTTTTCAAAATCATAAATCTCAACAATTTAGATTGCTTATCATGTTGGTAAGTTTTAATTTATGTAAATATTAATCTTATAAGTGTAAAACGATCGGAAAAATCCGGGTCGTTACAGTACCCACCCGTTAAAGAAATTTCGTCCCGAAATTTGGTAGAGGTTGTCATAAATAACAATAGGAATGTTTTCATGACGAATATGAGGTATTAATAGAGTTTTATCATTATTGGAAGATATGGATAAAACGATTCGGTCATGTGAAGCGCACGAGTGAAGCTATCACAAAAGAATGAAATGAGTGAATATAGAATTGTTTTAACCGATGTCGAGATTAGGATTGATTTCCAGAATTTAAGGGATTTAAAGAAAATCTTATGTAATAAGATTTGGTTCTTCGATGATTTAGAAAACAGGATCTCCTTTGATTTAATGCGATAATCTGTTTCGATTTCTTTGTCGGATATTTCACTATAAATCCACCTCCTTCCCTTTCTTACTTCCATACCTCACATCTCTTACTCTTCCTCCTCTAATTCATACCTTAAGGTATCCTTTAAAATGCTTCATCCCGTTCTGATTTTTGTTATACTTCTAACTTTCATATCTTTCATTCTTCTCTTTCATCTACCGCTAGAAGAATCTATTCACTTTTATGATTTTCTTGGAATTATAATGTTTCTAATTCTCCCGTGCCTTTACGTTGCAATACGTATTGATATGCACGGTTTGTAGTTTCGGGGTTGTTGTTAGGTTTTATACCTTCCCTTATATTTCGATGTTCCTACTCCCGTCCCTTAAAATCATTGTCATCCACAGTTAATGCTCTCTCTTATTTGCTGTGGTTTATGTTCCTATTTCTATTCTGAAGTTTTGTCCCTTCATTTCTTCTTCCCGTCCTCGAGCCAAGCGAACAATGGTCCGAAATTCGTAGGTAGGAAATTTGGAATGAACCTTGCTATTGGTTTTAGAATGAAATTGTAATGGCACGATCTTGATTCGTTAAATTACTCGAATATTCCGAAAAAAAAATAGAACTATCAAGGTGATACGTTCTAATATGTTTGAAGACTTGATAGAATGTAAGAGCCGTGTAACATGGCACATGATGACGGTACTGTGAATCATCACATTCCATTAGAAACTTAACATGACTTACTGTAATATAATGAAGTTGATCAAGTTTCATTATATTATACTAATTCATGTATCAGTTCCCAACACTACTTCAAAACATTCATATTTTTAAACTTAGAGATTTCAGAATTTAGAAACTAACACAGTTTCTTTTATATTGTAGCGCAGATGTTACGGAGAGTTAAATGATCGCAGATAGGAATAGTTGTAAAAATATCTCCAGAAATATGAAAAATATGTATAACGAATGAAGATATCTTATAATATCTAAGATAAAATGATGGTGAAGAATATCATCTTGAAAAGTTTAGAATAAGGAGCAGTGTTCTTACTAACGGTTTCAGCAGGCACTGGATCATTTGGATCCTTTGAAGGCAGGTTCTGTTTTCATGATTTGTTCACGGCCTCCTTCATACTTTGCTCAATCCGTTTTCCAGTTCCAAACCTTCTCTTTTTCTGAGCTTTTCCAACATACTTTACTTCATCGTAAACTTTTGTCTGTTAAGGTCGTTTACGGTTTTTGCTGCTTCATCAGCATTTCAAGAACTACTTCATAGTCCAGGGTGTATTTCAGAAACTTCACATTCGAAATATGTAATTCTTAGGAATATACGTTCATGACGGGAAAAATTCTGCGAGATTTTCAAAATACTGATTGCGGATTCCACCGAATAGATAACAAACTGCTGGGACATCTGATGATGATATCGTGGAATATAAAAGGTTCTCTGATAACAACAGAGAAAGGACAAGGTATAAGTATCGAGGTTATAATAAGAGTAGTCTTTTCTGGGAAGTCGAAGTGGAGCTGTGACAAAATTTGCTACTTGAAAAGAAATCGTAGGATTGTTTTTGCTTAATGAATGATAAGGAATTCGACGCGGTTACGATTTAACTATAACTTCGATTTTGAAAGTTTTTCAGGTGCATAACTGTATGCATAAATCTTTCTTACGTAGACGAGGTGCAGCGGTTTCAACTTCTCGATCAAGGTGTTTTTAAGAATCATGAAAAGATTTGAATGCGAATTGTAATCATCAAGATACGAATGAGGTTTAGGATAAAATCAAGTGGCAAACTTGAAGAATTGTTTAGTTTCATATATATATATAATCAGCATTTTAACTCATTTTAATTGTCCAAAATTAACAGTCCAACAGTCCAATAGTTCAACATATTCATATATAATTTATTATATAGTATTAATACGTATCGTGACCCGTGTACCGGTCTCGGTGTCGATCACAACTCAAAGTATATATATATTTTGGAATCAACTCCGACCCTGTATAGCCAACTCCCACCTTCACATATAGAGTGTCTACGGTTGTTCCGAAATATATATATAGATGGGTCGATATGATAAGTCGAAACCTTGCATACGTGTCCCGTTATTTAAAGTGCGTAAAAGTAAATAACAGAAATTAAATGACGATAAATAAAATTGCGAGAATGTAAATTGCGATAATATAAATGTTAATCAGTTAACTGGGAACAGTTAGCCGGAACAGTTAGCGTGTAATCCTATCACAATTTCAATTAATTAATTCGTTTGTTTCTAACAAATTTTATTCTGTCCAATGTTTTCTTCATTATGCCACTTGTTGGATTCTGATAGGTCAAAACCCAATATGAAATTTTGAATGGAAATGGTTATTTTGTGGTGAATGGATACGTATATCGATGATTGTAAGTAGGATAGTAAATGACCGTTGAATCAAATTTGAAGAATGTACAGTGTAACTTGTTAATGTGAATTTTAAATATTCCTTGGGTACTACCCACCCGTTAAAATATTTTTCATCATTAAAAGTTTGTACGGAAGAGTTTTTAACTACAATCTTTATGAAAATATACTTGCATATATATTTTCTTCAGATGCAATTATGGATTTAATGAGTCAATAAGATATTAAACTCATTTGATTTATCGTTAATACCAGATTACATAATTTCTAACTTTAGAAATTACATAATCATTATATCGAACGGAGATAATTGATGTGGAATGATATATAAAGTGAGGATAACCAATGTAGAACGTTATGTAGAACGAAAATAATGTAGATAGAACAATACGTAGAACGGGGATTATGCTTGAGGTATAGTTTGTGACGTGGAGATTTACGACGCGGTTGTGATTTGGGGATAATAAGGATACCGTTGACGTTGATGATTGTGGTGCTGATTATGCTGGTGGTGTTCGTAACCTTCGTACCAGTTTCTCCAAAGTCGTCACACGAGCGCGTAGTTTGTTAACTCCTTCTAGTTCTACAGGATGATTGACGGTTGAAGCGAGCGAATAAACAAGATTTGTGATATGGGATATTATGTAATCGTGACGAGATATTCTAGGAATGGGCGAGAAAATGATGTTTCGAATAGGTTCGCCGGTAAGTGCTTCAGGTTCATTGCCAAGGGGTAATTGGATGGATGGAAAGGATCTTCAATGTGAAATGATTTCCGGATATCGGATGATATTCTAACTATATAGAATATCTATATGTAATACTAAAGATTTCGTAGGCTACAAAGGATGTTACGGCATATATCAGGCAAATCTACAGATACGCCAAGATAGGAATTATTAGTTACGCTAAGATATGAATTTCGTCTATACACTATCGATGCACTAAATGCAGTAGAGCGTCTCTAGTCTTGAGAATGATAGGCAGGCAATTTCCTAAGGACTAGAAATAATAAGCAAAATTTTTGACAGGCAGACACGGTCAAAGTCCAGACTCACTAATGTATCCTAACAACTACCAGTTAGACACACTAATGGGAGACCTGGTTCTCTAAGACCACGCTCTGATACCACATGTCATAACCCGTCCTTAACCATAAGAACGCGTTAGATAACGTATGATTTCATTGCGAGGTATTGACCTCTATATGATACATTTTACAAATGTTGCATTTATTCTTAAAAGGAAAACTATCATTACAACAATATTTGACATTTTCGTCTAACATTTCATAATATCCAAATGACCTAATCTGTCATTTACTTATTAATATTCTCTATTGAACTCCAATGACTCGAATGCAACGTCTTTGTATCATGGCTTAAAAGGTCCCAAGTAGTATCCTTAACATGAGCTAATGCACAGCGGAAGACTTAATTCATACCTGAGAATAACATGCTTTAAAACGTCAACATAAAGTTGGTGAGATATATAGGTTTGATGCTAGCAGCGTTATAACAATGGAACACAAGATTTCATATATAAACATTTTAATAAAAATATTCTAAGTGGTTGAGCACTTGGTAACCATACTTAACATTTAATCACGTCGCATATTCCCTTTATTATGAAATCTTACTACACCGTACCAAGGTGTAGTCACGAAACGAAGTACTGTGCAACCGTTGAATACTGGTCGTCCAGTCCGGTTGGGGTTGTCAGGCCCGATAGATCTATCAACAGGATTCGCGTTTACAATACCGCTGTAAATAACAGTTACCAAGCTACAGGGAAGTATGCCAGTGGTACAACTCAACGTAGAATATATTTTTCAGTTACTTGTGTCCATAACGTAAAACATAAAATACATGTATTCTCATCCCGAAATATTTAGAGTTTAAAAGTGGGACTATATACTCACCCTTGTCTTGATGATATATATATTTTGACTCGGTCTTCCGGTTGATATCACGAACCTATCCATATATAATATATCAATACCTTTTCTTTTTAAACAAACGTTATATATATATATATTTGTTATACTTTTAATACTTTGAATATTTCCTTAGTCCGAAGTTAGCAGTCCGAGGTTAGCAATTCAATTTTAATGGTTCATTTTTAGATGTTTAATATACCCGCAATGAATAAATACAACCCCCAACGAAATAAATAAAACTCCCGTAAAACCCCATCATAAATGTATTGGTCGAGATTAATCTTGACCCATGGTACCGGTGTTGTCAAATGACGTGTTGCGTACATAAAGTACCGGTGTTGTCAAATGACGTGTTGCGTACAATCATGGGATCTTATGATTAATCTTCTCGTATTGTTTACGGGTGATCCTGAACCATATAAAATTAAATTATGAGTACATATGTATAAAATATCATGTTACTTTAGGAAGATGTGATTTATTTAATTTTCTCCAATTATTTTCGTGGCTAAACTAGTCTTGGATATCCGATTTTGTTTTGGTCATAATTTCTTCGTTACAACTCCGTTTTCGTTGATTCAACTTTCCACTTGCTTGGATCGAGTCCCTCTTTAAGAATATGAACTGTAAATACCTTAGTTTGTATTCGAAATAATAGGTCATAGGTCAAATTTTGGTGAAACTTATGAAGTTAATCATTTTTGTTACAAAAACATCATTTAATGACCATTTTTCTAAAAATACTTATACTATGAATTAAATCATGAAATTTTTATGTGTTAACATATTCATAAGAAATATCATTTTTCCAGAATATAAACCTCCAATTCAAAGTTCAAGATGGTTTTTAATTATCCAACCCAAAACAGCCCCCGGTTGCACTCCGACGTCATAAAAACAGTTTTTTAAGGTATTCTTTGAAAAACCAAGTTATACCTTGTTAAATTAGCATATATTTAAGTTATATTACAGGTCTTGAAGTATTTTAAAAGTTAAGTTAGAAGGATCTATTTAGTTTGCAAACAAGTTTGAAAACATTCAAACTATGTTCTTGTTGTTAAACTTTTATACCACAAAATAAGATAGCTATATATATATGAATCGAATAAGGTTATGAACATAGATACTACCTCAAGTTCCTTGGACAAGGTTGCTGTAAAAGAGGAGTAAGAAGCTAGAATCAAAAGGGTGATGGAAGTGGATGAAAGATTGGAAGCAACTTAAGACATAAACTTGAATTGAAAGTTGTATTTTTGTAGTGTTTTTGTTGATCTTTTTATGGTGGTGTTTAAGGTGATTCTTGAGAGGATTTTTGCTGGAGTTCTTAGAGAGACATGAGGCTAGTAAGTGTGTGTGTTTAGCTAGAGAAATGATGTTCCAAAAATTGAAAATGGATGCATGTATTTATGGTGGTGTAAAAGGTGTATAAATTTGTAATTTTGTGAAAAGATCTTTTAATCATGTGAAATTGTCATACTAAATAACAAAAGTAGTTACCTTATACATAAGGCATGAACAAGGGCTGGTTGGTGGTGATTTGATGTGTATATACCAATAGTAAATACGTATAGAAGCTAGGTATGATACGAGTACATATACTCTAGATATACGTATAGAAATCTTGTGAAAAATGGAATGAGGATTCAAATATAGATATCTTTTGTGAATATACTTATATTGTTTTATGTATTTAAGTCTTTAAAAGTGATTAAATACATTATATATACGATATATGTATAAACATTATAGGTCGTAAGTATTTATGTCAAATAACGTTACGTATAGTTATCGTTTTGAAAGCTTAAGTTAGTAGTTTCAAAATATACTTATAACTTATTGTTATTAATACAAAATGAGATATTTAAACATCCTTAAATCATGTTAAATATGTATATATACATATATATACACAAACGTATAATTAACATATATTGTATAGTTCGTGATATCATCGGTCAAACTAGACGGTTAAACGTTATGTAAAACTCTTTTCAAAATCATAAATCTCAACAATTTAGATTGCTTATCATGTTGGTAAGTTTTAATTTATGTAAATATTAATCTTATAAGTGTAAAACGATCGGAAAAATCCGGGTCGTTACAGAGAAGGATGATAAACAGTGGAATGGAAGTGATTGCGAAGATGATAATGTTAATGGTGATGAGGTGAATCACGAGGAAGATGGTGAACCCGTAGATAACCATTGATGACAAAAACGAGTAATGATGTATTCGATGATATAACGATTATGATTTCCGGAGAACCATGATGATGAAACAGAAACAATAAAAGAAATGATGAAGAGGTACGATGATGTTTTAGGAAGAAGAAGAAGATTTAATCAGAAAATAAGTTAAATGAAAAGAAAATTCTTATAATAACAAAAATGAAGTTGCAGATGAGTGGTAAGGAGTGTTGGTGATTTCCTAGAGGTCCTAGGTTCGAACCTAGACCATTACAATAATTTTTTTATTAATTACAAGAGAAACTGCTGTTGGGCCGAAGGGTTGTTGGGCCACCATATTTATAAATTTTCTTAGGGCTATGGAACTCGTTTAGGTATTTGGGCCGTGGTCTGTTAGGTTGTTGGGCTGAAACAAATGTGAACCTAGTACTTACCTTGTTGTTGGGCCGAAATAAAGTTGGGCGATTAAATAGAAATAAGCTGGGAGTAAATCAGAAAAGCAGAAGGTAGGGGAGTGGTTTAAGAGTCTGCTGGGTTTACAAGAGGTCGCGGGTTCGAGCCTAGGCGCATGTAATTTATTTATTCTTTTGAAGGTCTCCTCATTCCCAATAAGGTAGTTATTATTATTAGTATCATTTTTATTGAAGACTATCATTTTTGTTAAAAATATCACTTTTAATATTATTATTATAATTATTATTTGAAAAGTTATCATTTTTATCAGAATTATTATTATTACTATTATTATTATTATTTTGACATTAATGTTATTAACTTTATATTATCAATATTATTATCATAATAACTATTATTATTATTATTATTATTATTATTATTATTATTATTATTATTATTATTATTATTATTATTATTATTATTATTATTATTATTATTATTATTATTATTGTAAAATAAAACAATCGTTTATTTATTATTGTCATTATTATTTTATCAATTAACTATTAGCTAAACAAAACCATATTTACTACATATAACATAATTATATTAATATTTTATAACAAATATTAATAAAAAATAATTAGTTAGGTTATTAATGAGACACATAATTAAAATAACAATTAAATCACTAATAATATATAAATTCGTTCACTTACAATTATATGTGTTAATATATATATATATATATATAAATGATATAGGTTCGTGAATCCGAGGTCAACCCTGCATTATTCAATATAGTCATATGTATTTTTACTACAAAATACATTAGGTGAGTTTCATTACTTCTTTTTTAAATGCTTTTGCAATATATATTTTTGGGACTGAGAATACATGCGCTTTTATAATTGTTTTATGAAATAGACACAAGTAATCGAAACTACATTCTATGGTTGAATTATTAAACCGAATATGCCCCTTTTTATTAAGTCTGGTAATCTAAGAATTAGGGAACATACACCCTAATTGACGCGAATCCTAAAGATAGATCTATTGGGCCTAACGAACCCCATCCAAAGTACCAGACGCTTTAGTACTTCGATGTTATTTTATATCATTTCCGAAGGGTTTCCAGGAATGATAGGGGATATTCTTATATGCATCTAGTTAATGTCGGTTACCAGGTGTTCAATCCATATGAATGATTATTTTTGTCTCTATGCATGGGACGTATATTTATGAGAAATGGAAATCTTGTGGTCTATTGAAATGATGAAAATGATTATTTATGTTAAACTAATGAACTCACCAACCTTTTGGTTGACACTTTAAAGCATGTTTATTCTCAGGTACGAAAGAAATCTTCCGCTGTGCATTTACTCATTTTTGAAATATTACTTGGAGTCATTCATGGCATATTTCAAAAGACGTTGCATTCGAGTCGTTGAGTTCATCAAGATTATTATTAAGTCAATTATGGTTGGATATATTATGAAATGGTTTGTATGCCGTCAACTTTCGTTGTAAAGAAAGACTGTCTTTTAAAATTGAATGAAATGTTTGTAAAATGTATCATATAGAGGTCATGTACCTCGCGATGTAATCAACTGTTGTGAATCGTTTATAATCGATATGGACTTCGTCCGGATGGATTAGGACGGTTTACTACAGTTGGTATCAGAGCGGTGGTCTTAGCGAACCAGGTCTTGCATTAGTGAGTCTAACTGATAGTCGTTAAGATGCATTAGTGAGTCTGGACTTCGACCGTGTCTGCATGTCAAAAGTTTTGCTTATCGTTTTTGTCCAAAATCATCTGCTTATCATCCTTAGGAAATTACCTGCTCATTATTCTTAGTCTAGACACGTTTTACTGCATTGACTGCATGAATAGTGTATAGACAAAATTCATATCTTAGCGTATCTGACAATTCATATCTTAGCGTATCTGTTACTGTAGACTTTATCTGACACGTTTTCTCAATTTCCTCCGTAATCTACGGGATCTTCTGTACTATATTAGATATTCTATATAATTAGAATATTTTCCGATAACCAAAAATCATTTCATTTCGAAAATCCTCTAACTGATCATAAGAGATGGATCCTACACCTAGCTTGGATTCCATTAGTTCCGGAAGCGATTTCGAGATGCGTATTGAAGTAGACCCTGAAGTCAATAAACCCAAAGTGTCTCCACTGTTTAGCTATTTTTCTTTCTAGAGGAGATGGGGGTGGGTTCGAGACTTACTCACTCGATGGAGAAATGAAGAAGGCGATCCCTTCCACCCACCAACCTGCACTCTTGGCAAAGAACCTGAAGCACTTACCCTAGAACCTGTTCGTGATACTATTTTCCCTCTTATTTCCCGAATATCTCGTTATGATTACATACTTTAAACCTTATTTATTCGCTCGTTCCGATAGACAATAATCCCGGAATAATAAAAGAAGTCAACGAACTTCGCGCTCGAGTAATCATTCTGGAGAATATGGTGCAAAATTTACCAGCTTCAACAACATCACCGACACCAACAGTACCATCAGTAACAACACCAGTACCATCAACAATCCATGCCTCAACATCGCATACTATACCTCGAGTCTAATCATCGTTCTACGTATTGTTCTACCTCATTTATCTTCGTTCGGCATGGCGATTAGGTAATTTCTAATATTTTAGAGATTATGTATTCTAGTTCTAACGATAAATCAAATGAGATTAATATCATTTTGACTCATTAAATCCATAGTTACATCTGAAGAAAATATATATGTATATATATTTTCATAAAGATTGTAATTAAAAATTCTTTTGTACAAACTGTTAATGGTGAAAATATTTTAACGGGTAGGTGATACCCGAAGAATATTTAGATTTCACATTAATAAGTTACATTGTACATTCTTCGAATCTGATTCAACATTCATTTACTATTCTACCTACATCCACAGATATACGAATCCGTTCACCGCAGAATAACTATTTCCATCCAATTTCATATTTGGATTTTGACATATCAGAATCCAACAAGTGGCATAGTGAAAAAAAACATTTGACAAAATAAAATTTGTTAGAAACAAACAAATTAACTATGAGTAATTTTGTTAAGAATCCACGCTAACTGTTCCTAGCTAATTGTTCCTAGCTAACTGATTACATTTTATTTATCGCAATTTAATTATCGCAATTTACATTCTCACAATTTTATTTATCGTCATTTAATTTATGTTATTTACTTTACACACTTTATTTATCGTCATTTAATTTTTGTTATTTATTTTTACGCACTTTAAATATCGGGACACGTATACAAGGTTTTGACATATCATATCGACGCATATATATATATATATATATATATATATATATATATATATATATATATATATATATATATATATATATATATATATATATTATTTGGAATAACCATAGACACTCTATATGCAGTAATGATCGAGTTCTCTATACAGGGTTGAGGTTGATTCTATAATAATATATATACTTTGAGTTCTGATCGAGTCTGAGACGTATACGGGTCATGACACGTATTAATTAATTCGAATAATATATATTAAGCTATATATGAATTATTGGACTGTTAACTGTATACTATCAACTATGGACTGCCGACATTGGACAATTAAAATGAATTAAAATATTGATTATAACATATGAAACTAAACAATTCTTCAAGTTCGCCACTTGAGTTCATCTTAAACCTCAAATGTATCTCGACGATTATAATCTGCGTGCAAACCTTTCATGATTCTTGAAAATACCTCAATCGAGAGAATGAACCAACTGTACTTCATCTACGGAAGAAAAGATTTATGCATCTAGTTATGCACCTGAAAAACACTTAGAACCTGAGTAAACGTTTAACACGTATCTGTGCTAGCTCCCTTGACGTTGTTATTACCTAAAATAACTTTGCAATCCCTTTCCAAATTAGCCAATTTTGTCACAGCTCCAACAAGTCAACTTCGACTTTTCACTCGGATTAGTTTATTATAACCCTGATATATAAGTTGCCTTTCGTCATCGATACCGGAAAAACCGTTTATATCTCACTACATTAGCAGTAAACTTACCAGCAACATCATTGATCTTTGACTTTATGAAATATTATTATATTCATTGAAATCCTATCATCTACTCATCTGCATCTGATAACAAGAATTGTCATACCAAATACCGAGAATCAGCAATCAGTATTTTGAAATCTCGCAGCATGTCTACATCAACAGTTATATGTAAACATATAACATTTATCTCTTAGAATTATGATCTTCCATTCTGAAAAAGCTGAATACAGCAGCAAAAACTGTACACGACCTTAACCGTCAAAAGTTTGATGATAAAGAATGGAGTTTTGGAAACATTCAATAGAAAATTTATTACCGAAAAGCTGATTATGCGAAACTATTAAGGGAGACGTGGACAAATCACAAAGAATAAGTTTGACTTCAAAGAATCCAAATGATTCAATGCCTGCTAAAGTCTTTAGCGAATATCTTGCTCCTTACTCTAAACCCTTGCGGACAATAGTTTCCATCATCCTCTGATCTTAGATATTCAAAGATATTATTGTATCTTTCATTTTAAATATCCTCAATATTTCTGAAGATGTTTACATAACTATTCTTATCTGAGATCATTAATCTCTTCGTACTATCAGTGTTACATCATATAGAAACTGTTAGTTTCTATATTCTGTAAACTTTCGAGCTTAAAATATGAATGTTATTGAAGTAATGTTGGGAATTGATGCATGAGTTAGTATAATATAATGACACTTGATCAACATGATTATATTACAGTAAGTCATGTTGAGTTTCTAATGGGATGTGATGATTCACAGATTATAACATCATCATGTGCCATGTTACATAACTCTTTCATTCTGCTTAACTTCTGAACATATCAAGAAAATATATTCTTGATAGTTCTATTCTCAGTGATTCAAGTAATTTGACTAAACAAATCGTGCTACTATCTTTCCTTCCTACCTTGTATATTATGATAATTCGAAACTCCATACCTATGAATTCTGGACCGTTACTTGCGAAAAGTAAACAAAAGCATGAAGCTCAGAAATAGAAAGGGGGTATAAATTGCAGCAAATAAGAGAGCGCATTAACTGTGGATGACAATAATTATAGGAGACAGAAGCAGGGACATTGAAATATAAGGAAAGATATAAAATCCAACAACAACGTAGAAATTACAAACCATGGATATTAATACGAATAGCAATATAAAGACACGGTATAATTAAGAATAGTATCACCCCAAAGTAATAGTAGAAGTAAACAGATTCTTCTGATGGAAGATTGAAAAGAAGGATGACAGAAATAATAATTAGGAAAATATTAGGGATTAGAACGGGATTATGCATTTTCACGATCTTTTGGATGTATGAACTAAGAAAGAAGATATAGGAATGGTGATGATAATGGAACGGAAGAGTTTAATTTATAGTGGAAATATCAGACAGAGTAATTAAGGCAGATCATCGTATTTAATTATAGAGATCTTAATTTTCTTACTCGCCGAAGAATAAAATCTTTTAGATTTTGAAGATTTTCTTTAAATCCCTTGAATTCCGGAATTCAACCAAGACAACGTCAAAAGCTAAAGACGCACCTTATTTTTCTAAATTCAATCTGACTACATCAAAAGCTAAGACAAATCTTTACTTCTTTATTTCACTCTTTTGTAATAACTTCACTCGTGCTCTTCGAATAATCAAATTGTTTTATCCAAATTATTCAATGGTGATAAAATTCTATTTATCAACTCATATTCGTCATGAAAACATTTTTATTGTTAGCAATGACGACCTCACTCAAATTTCGGGAAGAAATTTCTTTAACGGGTAGGTACTGTGATGACCCGGGAATTTTCGACAAAATTTAAACTTAATCTTTATATGTTTCTGAAACGATAAGCAAAGTCTGTAATGTTGAGTCTTGAAAACTTTGGAACAGTTTACATGAATGCATCTGACCTTTGACTATTCCTGACGATTCACGAACGATTGTTGCAACTAGATATATATTTATATATATAAATATAAGTTTATATAATAAATTGAGACAATATAATACAATTTAATCATTTGAGTTAAGTATGTAAAATAATACACAAGATAAAAGTTGTTAATAAAAAAATAAAACTATATATAAATAGATATGATTTATATGTGTAATTATTATTATATTGTAAAATTATAAGTAATGAAAATTCAATAAAATTTATTACATAACATATTATATAATTATTAAAGATTACATAAGTAAGAATATATAAATAACACAGGTTAAGAATATAGTTGTTATAACTACTTTTATTATTATTATTATTAGAATAAATATGTAAAATAATATGCGATATAATGAAAATTATTATTATAAATATAAATTTAAATATGTATATAAATACTACTTATAAATATATAAAATTATATTAAATGTATTTGTTAAAAATATGTAATATATTTATTTTAGTAGTTAAACTTGCTATTTAAAACTGTTTGCATATAGAAAGAGAATATATTAAAAATATTTGATTTCGAGCTTAATTGGTAAACGTCGGTAACACTCGGTTGATGTTTTGTTAGTTTTAATATAAATAATGTACATGTTCATGAAGGATTGAAATAAAAGTTGGACTGTAAATTGATTACGAAGATTGTAGATTTGTCAAAAATATTTTTTTATCTTTTTAGTTTAAATTTTTGTACTCCGTACATATAAATTGGAACAGAAAATAAATAATTATCGAACCTTTTTTATCAGGTTTCAAACAGTTAATGAGTGAAATAATTAATCAAATTTAATCTAAAAGTTTGGGATTTTTAGGAACACTTTTATACATTAGATGTTTAGCAATGAACACGATATAGCACTCCGCGAATTGAAAATATCTGAGTGTCGGTAGAAGATGCCAAATTCATTGGCTGCTTTACTGTTTTTAAAAGTTTCATTCATTCATCTGCACTTAATTCTTTTATTTGAAAATATGTATATTATTATAATATTACATGTTATTATTATATATAATATATATTGATGGAATTCAACATAGCAACAAGTTCATAATGTTTATATAATCACAAAACCAATTTATGAGTATTAAAGCAAGCGGAAGCATTATTTCATTTATAAACAAGTGTATATGTTAAACCCTTTGAATGAATTCCATTATGTGTTATCAAGCCTTGAACATATACTTACAAACTAAAAGTGGGAACAAGAATATACCTCCTCAATATAGATTGAGGGCTGAAAATGGACAGCAATAGATGATGAAGATGATGAAGAAATCAAGCTTCTAACTTGAAGCCTCAAGTTTGTTATACCCACAAACTTTTGCACCAACACCTTCTAGTTTGGTTATGATTTAATTGCACTTGAATATCACTTGCAAAAATCAAATTTAGAACCTCTTGGAGCTCACTAATGCCCACGGCAGCAGCAGCTGTTTTGGGAGGGTTTTTGTGCAGATTTTTGAAGTATGTTTTTGCATCTATCACTTGAGAGAATTGAGTCAAAACGTGGTGAAAGTATTAGACATACTTGTGTGAAGTTGTGTAGCATTAAAAGTAACTAAACCAAGCATGTGTGGTCTTTCTTGGAGACCCAAATTCTGCCACACTTCATGTTAAATAATAATACATATAAGTTTTATAAAAGTTTAAAACTTGTTATAAAATTATGTATTATTTTGTTACTTATACATTTTATAAAACCTTTTATAAAATATAACATAATATAATCATTTAAACCTATAAACAATTATATATAAATTATCCAAATAATTTATCTCAAGTGATAATATTTTAGAAACCCGATTTTCTAAAATCCAAGTATCGCGTATTTGTTTAATGATCCAATCGTTAAGACCAAATACGTATAAGGTGTCGGTAAGTTTGTTATTGGGTATGACCCGACTTGGATCATAACATATTAGCCACATTAATTTAATATGTCTCTCGGGCATACGAAATACCTTCAATCTCCCACTTGCACGAGAAACATAAGAAATTAATGCAAGTGATGGATACCACCTAACGACCGTCCATCACCCTCAATATGTTATGACTTTGTGCCATTCAATAACATCATCCCTTTCGAGTTCCCGTCTCGAATGTGAATAGGTGAATCTTTCATTATATCCTTTCATCCTAGATGTCATGTTAAATCCAAGAGATACAGAGTGATCACTCTCTTATAGATTTAACTTTATCAGGCCTTAGACATCTGATTCTCAACGAATAAGAGGGACAAATTCCATCTTGACTGCATACGTCCTAAATATGTACTTTGTATCATACCTGAGCTCTTCCTTATGAACTACCATATTTCAGAATGGTGAAGGAAAGAATCAAGGTACAATACTTGGTAAATATCCGAACCCAATATGTATCTCAGGTCAGAGGATACAATGATATTCGCCTTTACTCAAGATTACATGTGATCAACCACAAAGGCTCCATTTAGTAAGTCTTGAGGGCGGGTCTTCCAATATTTGTATCTCACAAATATCTATGAACCTTGGTTGCAACCTTGCCCCACATTCATCCCGTGAATGTATACCAATCCAAGTTCATAATAGTCTAAACCTCACACTTGTTCCCACAAATGTAATCGACTACGGAATTTAGAATAATTACTTATTCATGGATAAAATATGCAAAATAGGAATATAACTAAAAATAAATTAATACCATAATTATATTAATGAGTTTGAACAATTTCGTTCCGTATCAATACTTAAAACAGATCATGACCAATCACTAGAATATCGAAGCCCTAAAGCACAAACATGTCCTGCATGTTTTGATCCATGTAAGAGCTTCGTGAGTGGATCCGCTATGTTAAGATCTGTGTGAACTTTGCGAATACATATCTTTCCCTTTTCAACTTCATCCCTTATGTAGTTGAATCTCCGCTCAATGTGACGGGTCTTTTGATGAGCACGAGGTTCTTTGATTTGAGCAATCTCACCCTCGTTGTCACAAAAGATCTCAAGAGGGTCCTGAATGGTAGGGACCACTCCTAAGTCGTCGATGAATTTCTTCATCCATGCAGCTTCCTGTGCTGCCAATGACGCGGCAATGTACTCTGACTCTGTAGTGGATAATGAAAGGATCCGAAACTAATCATCCGGACATCGTCCATATAGATTAAAAACGAATTACAATAGTTGATAACATCGCGAGGTACTTGACCTCTATATGATACATTTTACAAACGTTGCATTTATTTCTTAAAAGCAATCTATTATTACATCGAGAGTTGACATATTAGCCTAACATTTTATAACAACCAAATGATCTAATCTGCCATTTTCATAACAATAGTCTTTAATGAACTTCAATGACTCGAATGCAACGTCCTTGTATCATAGCTTAAATGGTCCCAAGTAGTATCCTTAACATGAGCTAATGCACAGCGGAAGACTTAATTCGTACCTGAGAATAACATGCTTTAAAACGTCAACATAAAGTTGGTGAGATATATAGGTTTGATGCTAGCAGCGTTATAACAATGGACCACAAGATTTCGTATATAATCATTTCAATAAAAATATTCTAAGTGGTTGAGCACTTGGTAACCATACTTAACATTTAATCACGTCGCATATTCCCTTTAATATGAAATCTTACTACACCGTACCAAGGTGTAGTCGCAAAACGAAGTACTGTGCAACCGTTGAATACTGGTCGTCCAGTCCGGTTGGGGTTGTCAGGCCCGATAGATCTATCAACAGGATTCGCGTTTACAATACCGCTGTAAATAACAGTTACCAAGCTACAGGGAAGTATGCCAGTGGTACAACTCAACGTAGAATATATTTTTCAGTTACTTGTGTCCATAACGTAAAACATAAAATACATGTATTCTCATCCCGAAATATTTAGAGTTTAAAAGTGGGACTATATACTCACTGTTGTCTCGAAGATATATATATTTTTGACTTGGTCTTCCGGTTGATATCACGAACCTATCCATATATAATATATCAATATATTTTCATTTTAAACAAACATCTCGTATATATATTTATAATACTTTTAATACTTTGAATAATTCCTTAGTCCGTAGTTAGCGTTTCGATGTTAGTAATTCAATTTTAATGGTTCATTTTTAGATGTTTAATATACCCGCAATAAATAAACCCCCAACGAAATAAATAAAACTCCCATAAAACCCCATCGTATATGTGTTGGTCGAGATTAATCTTGACCCATGGTACCGGTGTTGTCAAATGACGTGTTGCGTACATAAAGTACCGGTGTTGTCAAATGACGTGTTGCGTACAATCATGGGATCTTATGATTAATCTTCTCGTGTTGTTTACGGGTGATCCTGAACCATATGAAATTGAATTATGAGTACATATATATAAAATATCATGTTATCTTAGAAATATGTGATTTATATCTTTTTTTCCAATTGATCCCGTAGTTGAAATGATCTAGGATAACCAATTTTGTTTCGGTCATAGTTTCTTCGTTACAAGTCCGTTTTCGTTGATTCAAATTGCCATCTTCTTGGATCGAGTTCTTCTTTAAGACTATGAACTATAAATACCTTGGTTTGTATTCAAAATCATACGGCATAAGTGAAACATTAGTGAAACATATGAAGTTAAACATTTTGTTACAAAAAAAAAAAAAAATCATTTAATGACCATTTTTCTAAAAATACTTATACTTTGAAAAACCAAGTTTTACCTTATTAAATTAGCATATATTTAAGTTATATTACAGGTCTTGAAGTATTTTAAAAGTTAAGTTAGAAGGATCTATTTAGTTTGCAAACAAGTTTGAAAACATTCAAACTATGTTCTTGTTGTTAAACTTTTGTACCACAAAATAAGATAGCTATATATATATGAATCGAACAAGGTTATGAACATAGATTCTACCTCAAGTTCCTTGGATAAGTTTGCTGTAAAAGAGGAGTAAGAAGCTAGAATCAAAAGGGTGATAGAAGTGGATGAAAGATTGGAAGTAAGTTGGTGTTCTTGGAAGGTTTTCTTGAAGTGTTTTTGTATGGTTTTCTTATGGTGTTTATGTAAGGTTTTTGAAGTTAGATCTTCTTAGAACTTTACTGAATTGTTGAAGGTGTTTAAGGGTTATAAGTGTGTGTGTTTTAGCTAGGAGATTGAAGTAGTAAATGAATCAAAATGATGATACATATATACTCCTAAAAATGTGATCTTTAAGGATAACATGACAAAATTTTAGTTTGTAATCTTATGTATTTGTCAAACAATAATACAAAAGCAATTACCTTATACCTAGGGTAGTAACAAGGGCTGGTTAGGTGGTGATTTGATGTGTATATACCAATAGTAAATACGTATAGAAGCTAGGTATGATACGAGTACAAATACTCTAGATATACGTATAGAAATTTTGTGAAAAATGGAATGAGGATTCAAATATAGCTATCTTTTGTGAATACACTTATATGATTTTATGTATTTAAGTCTTAAAAGTGAGTAAATACATTACTTATACGATATATGTATAAACATTATAAGTCTTAAGTATTTATGTCAAATAACGTTACGTATAGTTATCGTTTTGAAAACTTAAGTTAGTAGTTTCAAAATATACTTATAACTTATAGTTTTTGATACAAAATAAGATATTAAAACATTCATTAATCATGTTAAATATGTATATATACATATATATACGCAAACGTATAATTATCATATATTGTATAGTTCGTGATATCGTCGGTCAAACTAGACGGTCAAACGTTGTGTAAAACTCTTTTCGGAAATATAAATCTCGACAATTTGGATTACTTATCATGTTGGTAAGTTTTAATTTATGTAAATATTAATCTTATAAGTATAGAACGATCGAAAAAAAATGCGGGTCAACTTTAGGGTTTTTGCTTATCGTGTCGGAACCATATAGAGATTAGAGTTTAAATTTGGTCGGAAATTTCCGGGTCGTTACAGTACCCATCCGTTAAAGAAATTTCGTCCTCGAAATTTGGTAGAGGTTGTCATAAATAACCATAGGAATGTTTTCATGACGAATATGAGGTAATAATGAAATTTTATCATTATTGAAAGATTTAGATAAAACGATTTGGTTATGTGAGACGCACGAGCGAAGCTATCACAAAAAAAAAAATGAAATGAGTAAATATGGAATCGTTTTTAATCGATGACGTGGTTTAGAATTGATTTCCGGGATTTAAGGGATTTAGGAAAAATCTTACGTAATAAGATTTGGTTATTCGGCGATCAGAATCTTCTTTGATTTAATGCGGTAATCTGTTTCGATTTCTCTGTCGGATATTTCACTATAAATCCACCCCTTCGTTTCCTTATTTTTCACAACTCGCATCTTCTACTCTTTCTCCTTAATTCCTACTTTAAGGTATCCTTTGAAATGCTTCATCCCGTTCTGATTTTTGTTATACTTCTAACTTTTATATCTTTCATTCTTCTCTTCCATCTACCGCCAGAAGAATCTATTCACTTTTATGATTTTCTTGGAATTATAATGTTTCTAATTCTCCCGTGTCTTTACGTCGCCATACGTATTGATATACATGGTTTGTAGTTTCTGGGTGGTTGTTGGGTTTGATATCTTTCCTTATACTTCGATGCTCCTGCTTCTGTTTTCCATAATCATTGTCATCCATAGTTAATATTCTCTCCTATTTGCTGTGATCTATACCCCAATTTCTATTTTGGGACTTTGTCCCTTCGTTTCTTCTTCCCGTCCTTGAGTCAAGCGATCAATAGTTCGGAATTCGTAGGTATAAAATTTGGAATGAACCTAGCTATTGGTTTTAGAATAAAATTGTAATGGCACGATCTTGATTCGTTAAATTACTCGAATATTCCGGAAAAATAGAACTATCAAGGTGATACGTTCTAATATGTTTGGAGACTTGATAGAATGTAAGAGCCGTGTAACATGGCACATGATGACGGTACTGTGAATCATCACATTCCATTAGAAACTTAACATGACTTACTGTAATATAATGAAGTTGATCAAGTTTCATTATATTATACTAATTCATGTATCAGTTCCCAACACTACTTCAAAACATTCCTATTTTAAACTTGAAGGTTTTAGAACTTAGAAACTAACACAGTTTCTTTTATATTGTAACGCAGATATTACGGAGAAATACATGATTTTGGATAAGAACAGTTGTGAGAATATCTCCAGAAATATGGAGGATATGTATAACAAAAGATATGAAGATATCTTATAATATCTAAGATAAGATGATGATGAAGAATATCATCGGGAAAGGTTTAGGATAAGGGGTAGGTTTTTTTTTTTTTACTAATGGTTTCAGCAAGCACTGAATCGTTTGAATCCTTTGAAAGCAGATTCAGTTCTTGTGATTTATCTACATCCTCCTTCATACTTTGCTCAATCCGTTTTCCAGTTCCAACTCTCCTCTTTTTCTAAGCTTTACCAATACAATGTACTTCATCATTAAACTTTTGACTGTTAAAGTCGTTTACAGTTTTTTTTTTTTTTTTTTTTTTTTTTTTTTTTTTTTTTTTTTTCAGCATTTCAAGAACTACTTCATAGTCCAGGATGTTTTTCAGAACTTCACATTCGAAAAATGTAATTCTTAGGGATAGTCGTTCTCGGTATAACTGGGAGAATTTCTACGAGATTTTCAAAATACTGATTGCGGGTTTCGCCAAAGAGATAACGAGTTGCTGGTACGTCTGCTGATGATGTTGTGAAAAAGGTTCTCCGGTAACAACGTCGAAAGGACAAAGTATAAATATCGAGATTATAATAGGAGTAGTCTCACTGAGAAGTCGAAGTGGAGCTGTGACAAAATTAGCTTCTTGAAAAGGAATCGTATGATTGTTTTTGATAATGAATGATAAGGAATTCGACGCGGATACGTTTTAACTATAACTTCGGTTTCGAAAATTTTTCAGGTGCATCACTGTATGCATAAATCTTTCTTCCGTAAACGAGGTGCGGCTGGTTCAACTTCTCGATCGAGGTGTTTTCAAGAATCATGAAAAGATTTGAATGAGGATTATAATTGTCGAAGTACAAATGAGGTTTAGGATGAAATCAAGTGGCAAAATTGAAGAATTGTTTAGTTTCATATGTTATAATCAACATTTTATTTCATTTTAATTGTCCAATGTTTCTTCTTTATGCCACTTGTTGGATTTGGATAGGTAAAAAAAAAATTCAAATATGAAATTTAAATGGAAATGGTTATTCTGGGGTGAACGGATACGTATATCGATGGTTGTAAGTAAAATAACAAATGACCGTTGAATCAGATTCAAGAATGTACAATATAACTTATTAATGTGAATTCTAAATATTCCTCGGGTACTACCCACCCGTTAAAATATTTTCATCATTATTAGTTTGTACGAAGGAATTTTTAATTACTATCTTTATGAAAATATACTTGCATATATATTTTCTTCAGAGATAATCATAGATTTAATGAGTCAATAAGATAATAAACTCATTTGATTTATCGTTAATTCTAGATTACATAATCTCTAAGACTTTAGAAATTACATAATCGTCATACGATACGTAAAGCGAAGATAATCGATGTAGAACGATATATAGAACGAAGATCATACTCGAAGTACAAATATTGAGTCGTGTGATGTTGATATTCGAGATACAGATTGTGATGTTGAGATTTTGGGGGTGACAAGAGTACTGTCGGCGTTGATGATGGTGGTATAGATTATGCTGCTGGTGCTGCTGCTGGTGTTTGTAACCTTCGCACCGTATTTTCTAAAGCCACTACCCGAGCGCGAAGCTCGTTGACTTCTTCTATTATACCGGGATGATTGACGGTTGGAACGAGCGAATGAACAAGATTCGAAATATGGGATAGTATGTAATCATGACGAGATACTCTAGAAATGAGCGAGAAAATGGTGTTTCGAATAGGTTCACCGGTAAGTGCTTCAGGTTCATCGTTAAGAGGACAATTTGGTGGATGGAATGGATCACCTTCTTCTTGCCTCCAGAGATTTAGTATATTACGAACCCATCCCCAATTCATCCAAAATAGATGATGGGAAATTGGTTGATCCATTCCGGTGACGCTGTTCTCGGAGCTCGAATGGAAATCCATATCGGCGTAGCTATCAAAGTCGGAGGAATTCGAACTGGATGAAGAATCCATCTTGTATAGTCGGAGAAGTGAATTTTTGGTTTGGAATAGATTATAGGAGTTGGGTTTGGTACTCTTCAATACATAATTTACATATGTATATATAATATCAAAATCCCATGAATTACGGAGAATCTTTGAAATACGTCAGGCAATGTCTATAGTAACAGATACGCTAAGATATGAATTTTGTCTATACACTATCGATGCACTAAATGCAGTAAGACGTGTCTAGACTTAAGAATGATAAGCAGGCAGTTCCCTAAGGATGATAAGCAGATGATTTCCGACTAGGATTGATAAGCAAAACTTTTGACAGGCAGACACGGTCAAAGTCCAGACTCACTTAATGTATCCTAACAACTACTAGTTAGACACACTAATGCAAGGCCTGGTTCGCTAAGACCAACGCTCTGATACCAACTGAAAGGATCCGAAACTAATCATCCGGACATCGTCCATATAGATTAAAAACGAATTACAATAGTTGATAACATCGCGAGGTACTTGACCTCTATATGATACATTTTACAAACGTTGCATTTATTTCTTAAAAGCAATCTATTATTACATCGAGAGTTGACATATTAGCCTAACATTTTATAACAACCAAATGATCTAATCTGCCATTTTCATAACAATAGTCTTTAATGAACTTCAATGACTCGAATGCAACGTCCTTGTATCATAGCTTAAATGGTCCCAAGTAGTATCCTTAACATGAGCTAATGCACAGCGGAAGACTTAATTCGTACCTGAGAATAACATGCTTTAAAACGTCAACATAAAGTTGGTGAGATATATAGGTTTGATGCTAGCAGCGTTATAACAATGGACCACAAGATTTCGTATATAATCATTTCAATAAAAATATTCTAAGTGGTTGAGCACTTGGTAACCATACTTAACATTTAATCACGTCGCATATTCCCTTTAATATGAAATCTTACTACACCGTACCAAGGTGTAGTCGCAAAACGAAGTACTGTGCAACCGTTGAATACTGGTCGTCCAGTCCGGTTGGGGTTGTCAGGCCCGATAGATCTATCAACAGGATTCGCGTTTACAATACCGCTGTAAATAACAGTTACCAAGCTACAGGGAAGTATGCCAGTGGTACAACTCAACGTAGAATATATTTTTCAGTTACTTGTGTCCATAACGTAAAACATAAAATACATGTATTCTCATCCCGAAATATTTAGAGTTTAAAAGTGGGACTATATACTCACTGTTGTCTCGAAGATATATATATTTTTGACTTGGTCTTCCGGTTGATATCACGAACCTATCCATATATAATATATCAATATATTTTCATTTTAAACAAACATCTCGTATATATATTTATAATACTTTTAATACTTTGAATAATTCCTTAGTCCGTAGTTAGCGTTTCGATGTTAGTAATTCAATTTTAATGGTTCATTTTTAGATGTTTAATATACCCGCAATAAATAAACCCCCAACGAAATAAATAAAACTCCCATAAAACCCCATCGTATATGTGTTGGTCGAGATTAATCTTGACCCATGGTACCGGTGTTGTCAAATGACGTGTTGCGTACATAAAGTACCGGTGTTGTCAAATGACGTGTTGCGTACAATCATGGGATCTTATGATTAATCTTCTCGTGTTGTTTACGGGTGATCCTGAACCATATGAAATTGAATTATGAGTACATATATATAAAATATCATGTTATCTTAGAAATATGTGATTTATATCTTTTTTTCCAATTGATCCCGTAGTTGAAATGATCTAGGATAACCAATTTTGTTTCGGTCATAGTTTCTTCGTTACAAGTCCGTTTTCGTTGATTCAAATTGCCATCTTCTTGGATCGAGTTCTTCTTTAAGACTATGAACTATAAATACCTTGGTTTGTATTCAAAATCATACGGCATAAGTGAAACATTAGTGAAACATATGAAGTTAAACATTTTGTTACAAAAAAAAAAAAAATCATTTAATGACCATTTTTCTAAAAATACTTATACTTTGAAAAACCAAGTTTTACCTTATTAAATTAGCATATATTTAAGTTATATTACAGGTCTTGAAGTATTTTAAAAGTTAAGTTAGAAGGATCTATTTAGTTTGCAAACAAGTTTGAAAACATTCAAACTATGTTCTTGTTGTTAAACTTTTGTACCACAAAATAAGATAGCTATATATATATGAATCGAACAAGGTTATGAACATAGATTCTACCTCAAGTTCCTTGGATAAGTTTGCTGTAAAAGAGGAGTAAGAAGCTAGAATCAAAAGGGTGATAGAAGTGGATGAAAGATTGGAAGTAAGTTGGTGTTCTTGGAAGGTTTTCTTGAAGTGTTTTTGTATGGTTTTCTTATGGTGTTTATGTAAGGTTTTTGAAGTTAGATCTTCTTAGAACTTTACTGAATTGTTGAAGGTGTTTAAGGGTTATAAGTGTGTGTGTTTTAGCTAGGAGATTGAAGTAGTAAATGAATCAAAATGATGATACATATATACTCCTAAAAATGTGATCTTTAAGGATAACATGACAAAATTTTAGTTTGTAATCTTATGTATTTGTCAAACAATAATACAAAAGCAATTACCTTATACCTAGGGTAGTAACAAGGGCTGGTTAGGTGGTGATTTGATGTGTATATACCAATAGTAAATACGTATAGAAGCTAGGTATGATACGAGTACAAATACTCTAGATATACGTATAGAAATTTTGTGAAAAATGGAATGAGGATTCAAATATAGCTATCTTTTGTGAATACACTTATATGATTTTATGTATTTAAGTCTTAAAAGTGAGTAAATACATTACTTATACGATATATGTATAAACATTATAAGTCTTAAGTATTTATGTCAAATAACGTTACGTATAGTTATCGTTTTGAAAACTTAAGTTAGTAGTTTCAAAATATACTTATAACTTATAGTTTTTGATACAAAATAAGATATTAAAACATTCATTAATCATGTTAAATATGTATATATACATATATATACGCAAACGTATAATTATCATATATTGTATAGTTCGTGATATCGTCGGTCAAACTAGACGGTCAAACGTTGTGTAAAACTCTTTTCGGAAATATAAATCTCGACAATTTGGATTACTTATCATGTTGGTAAGTTTTAATTTATGTAAATATTAATCTTATAAGTATAGAACGATCGAAAAAAAATGCGGGTCAACTTTAGGGTTTTTGCTTATCGTGTCGGAACCATATAGAGATTAGAGTTTAAATTTGGTCGGAAATTTCCGGGTCGTTACAGATAATGCAACAACATCCTGTTTTGAACTCTTCCAAGAGACCGCACCACCATTTAATGTGAAGACATAACCGGATTGTGATCGAGAATCATCTCGATCAGTTTGGAAACTCGCATCCACGTAACCTTTTACAGTGAGTTCCTCCTCACCAGACCTATATATTAGAAACATATCCTTAGTCCTCCTAAGGTATTTCAATATACTTTTAACAGCAATCCAATGACTGTTTCCTGGGTTATTCTGGTATCTACTTATCAGGCTAAGAGCGCATGACACATCCGGTCTAGTGCATATCATTGCATACATGATTGACCCAATGGCAGACACATATGGGACTTTCTTCATTCTCTCATGTTCATCTTTCGTGGTGGGGCACTGAGATGAACTGAGAAGTGTTCCCTTTTGAATAGGTACCAAACCTTTCTTAGAGTTCTCCATCTTGAACCTTTTCAAGATCTTTTCAATGTATGCACTTTGATTTAAACCTATCAGTTTCTTGGATCTATCCCTGTAGATCCCAATCCCCAAAACGTATTGTGCTTCTCCAAGATCCTTAATGGAGAAGCATTTGCTTAACCAAGTTTTAACACCTTGCATTTCCGGAATATCATTTCCAAATAACAATATATCATCCACATATAGTACAAGGAACATGATAGTGCTCCCACTAGCTTTCTTGTATACACAAGCTTCATCACCATTTTTAATGAAGCCAAATTTCTTGGCCTCCTCGTTAAAAAGATGATTCCACATTCTAGATGCTTGTTTCAATCCGTAGATTGACTTCTTTAACTTGCATACCTTTTTAGGATATTTCGGATCAACAAAACCCTCAGGCTGAACCATATAGACATCTTCCTCAAGATGTCCGTTTAGGAAAGCGATCTTGACATCCATTTGCCATATTTCATAATCATAATGAGCAGCAATGGCAAGTAATATCCTAATAGACTTTAGCATCGCCACAGGCGAAAAAGTTTCATCATAGTCAACCCCTTGAGTTTGAGTGAAACCTTTTGCTACAAGTCTAGCTTTATATGTATCCAAGTTTCCATGTATGTCGGTTTTCATTTTGAACAGCCATTTACAATCAACTAGCCTAGAGCCAGGAGGTTGCGCAACAAGTTCCCAAACTTGGTTGTCATACATGGATTGCATCTCAGCGTTCATGGCTTCCTGCCATTTATCTTTATCAATCCTTGATAAAGCATCTTGGTAGTTTATTGGTTCATCCAAATCAACCACATAGCAACCATCCATGAGAAACCCATATCTCTCAGGAGGATTACTAATCCTACCAGATCTGCGAACGTCTTGTGTATTTTGATCATCCATCTGATCACTCTCAACATTTTCATGTTGAGTGCTAGTGTCAGCCAATTGTGTATCATCTACTTGATCTTGAACCTCTTCAAGATCTATCTTCCTTTCACATTTGCCTTCCATTAGGAACTTAGTTTCAAGGAATTCAGCCTTCCGAGCAACAAATACATTCTGCTCGGAAGGATCATAGAAATAGTATCCCATATCATCCTTTGGATATCCTATGAAGATACACTTCGTGGATCGAGCATTCAACTTATTAGGGACGTAACGCTTAGGGTAATCTTCACATCCCCATACCTTTAAGTATGATAGAGATGGAGGTTTTCCAAACCACATCTCATGAGGTGTTCGTTCCACTTTCTTGGTTGGGGCCATATTTAAAATACGAGCCGCTGAGCATAGACAATAACCCCAGAATGATAGAGGTAACGAGCTTCTAGCCATCATAGATCGAACCATATCCATTAGGGTTCGGTTCCTCCTTTCGGACACACCATTAAGCTGTGGTGTCCCGGGTGGAGTAAGTTGCGAGATAATCCCACAACTTCTAAGATGATCTTGGAAGGCATCGCTTAGGTATTCACCTCCTCTATCGGTTCGAAGTACTTTAATTGTCTTATTGAGTTGATTTTGTACTTCGTTTTGATACTCTTTGAATGCTTCAAAAGTTTCGTCCTTATGTCTTAACAAGTAGACATATCCGAAACGACTGAAGTCATCAATGAAAGTAACGAAGTATCTTTCACCATTCCTAGCTATGGGCTTAAAGGGTCCACATACATCCGAATGTATTAATCCCAATAAGTCTTTAGCCCTTTCATAGGTCCCTTTGAAAGGTGCTTTAGTCATTTTGCCTTGTAAACAAGATTCACATACATCAAACGAGTCTAGTTCATTTGATTTCAAAAGGCCATTCTTTTGGAGTGTATGCATTCGATTCTTGTTTATGTGACCAAGGTGACAATGCCATAAGTAGGAGTCACTCAAATCCCTTTTGAGTTTCTTCGTGCTAGTATGGTATATTGAGCTACTAGATGATGTGTCATCATGAACCAATTCATAAATTCCATTTGAAGGCGAAGCCTTAAAATAAAATACATTATCTAAATAAACGTGGATATCATCATTAACAAAATTAAGATAAAAACCACATTGTTTTAAACGGGAAACTGAAATAATGTTTCGACATAAATCCGGTGCATACAAAACATTGTTCAAAATAAGTTCCAAACCACTTGGAAGTTTTAATACAAAGTCTCCTTGAGCCTTCACTTGCACTTTGGCTCCATTACCCATAAAGAGACTTGATGTTCCCGTTTGCTTGCTACTTCTTTTGAGCCCCTGCAAAGAATTGCAAATGTGAGTTCCACATCCAGTGTCTAATACCTATGTATTAGAAGAAGTAATACTAAGCTCTATATATACCATATATATGTTACCTGAGGATTGCCCCGCATCCCTCTTTTCCTTCAACTCCTTAAGGTAGACCGGGCAATTGCGTTTCCAGTGACCCATTTTACCGCAACCAAAGCACAGGTCTTCCTTGGGGTTTGCTTGTCTGGCAACCTTTTGCTTCTTGTTTTTGTTTTTGGTTGGGGTAACCATCCTCCCCTTTCCCTTGCCTTGATGGGCGGGTCCTTTCCTCTTAGCCGCCTTTGGCTTAGAGGTGTTGTTACCTTTGGACCCACTATCATTGATCATTAGCACGGGTGAAGCCCTCTTACCCATGCTAGTTTCGGCCGTCCTTAACATGCCATGAAGTTCACCAATGGTCTTATCCATCCCATTCATATTGTAATTAATTACAAATTGGTCAAACCTCTTTGACAGGGAGTTTAGGATAAGATCAGTGTCTAGCTCATTAGATATGTTGAGATTAAGACGGTTTGCGCGATCAATAAGGCTTTTCATTTTGAGGACATAAGAGGATACGGATTGGGTGTCATCCATACGACATGCATGTAACGCTCGAACGTTTCGAAGCGCTCGACACGTGCTTGTTGAAGGAACATCTCCTTCAATTGCGTAATCATGTCATATGCACTATGATGTTCGAAATCCTTTTGGAGTTCGGGTATCATAGTCCCAAGCATTAGGCAAGCGACTTGCACCGAATCAGCGCAATACTTGTCATAATAAGCCATACCCTCTAGATCTTCCTCATCCGGTTGGTCGGGAATAGGGTCCTCCAACACATACGCTTTATCCTCAAGTTTGAGGACAATTCTAAGATTACGGAACCGATCCATAAAGTTCGTATGGTTGAGTTTGTCTTTCTCGAGGAGAGACCTTAATGATAGGTTGTTTAGGTTAAGTGGTGCATTTTGCATGTTGTTGTTATTTGTAGCCATCTACAAAATTAACAAAGTTCATTTAAGTATCGATTTTAAATTTAATAAATAATACCCTTTTATATATAATTGTTTTATTAAATATTAGAATCCAACGGTAAATCAAATTTCGGTTAGGTGACCTTTATCCCGTTATTTGATTTAGCTAGGTAGTCATTTATATGACAATTGCAATCCTTTTGCAACTTCTAAATTATGGGATCATGCAATCCTTTTGCATGGCATATTTATCCCATCAACGCCTATTTGTTCCTCATGCTTCGGTGACCCTAAGTTCATGATTCCCAAATCAAGTCGTCCTACTTGTGTAAACATGTAAAATTAACATACAAGTGGTTAGGTGACCTTTATCCCACAAGCATGCGAATTTTACCTTAACCATATTAGTTAGCTCATAACGGTTAGGTGACCTTTATCCCATTATGAGTTCCCTACTATGTTTAAGTGTCCCACAAAAGGATGGCGTTAAACTTGTTTACCTTGTCGATTAAGGGATTTTAAGTTTTCTTTAATTCTAGTTTAAGAAAACATTTATGCCATACACCAACATGCATTTAGTGTATGGTTCATTTGAAATCCATTTTCAAGTCTTGTAATTTGCCAATTACTTGATATAAACCATTTTATATATATGTGATCCTTTTCTTGTTCTTAATAACCATTTATTAAGGTCTTTAGTTGCTTTTAATTTAACCAATTAAATTGTCGTCTTGCATGTTATTAATACGTCTAATTTAACCAATTAAATTGTCGTTTTGCTTGTTGTTATCTTGTGATTAATTGTATCAACCAAACATACAATACAATAAACAAACAAACAACCACACATGCAAAACAAGTATGTTCACAATCTAGCCATTTTGGTGGACATTTGTTTATCCGAAAACAAATGTCACCGGGTTAAGGGGTAATAATACAAAGTAGGAGATTTCAAATCTCCCACTTAACCTTGCATCCATATGTTCCTTGTGTTATTCAAGTCTTCATCATCTTGTATCTTCATTTTACAAAATATGTATCCTAATACATTTTTATCTAGAAAATGAAAATACAACCTATTCTATTTTACATACCAAATGTAAAACAAATTACATAGCCAAAATAAATATTACATCCAATTGAATGAATATTACAACCACATGAATGAATTAATATTACATACCAAATGAATTATTAATAATCATCCAAACATGCAACCATTCAAACAAAAGGTCAAGGCTTGATTGTGAACTTCAACATACAACAAAATGACCAAAATGGAAGAACTAAACCCATTTTTGGAGCTTCCAAATTCGGCCAAACATCAAACCCACCCAAAACCCAAAGTTTTTGCATTTTACTTGCATGCATGTTCATAAAATGCAAAATTATGGTGAGTTCAAAAAACCATCTCGAAGCATATTTCAAGACTTCGGCTCTGATACCATTGATGGAATTCAACATAGCAACAAGTTCATAATGTTTATATAATCACAAAACCAATTTATGAGTATTAAAGCAAGCGGAAGCATTATTTCATTTATAAACAAGTGTATATGTTAAACCCTTTGAATGAATTCCATTATGTGTTATCAAGCCTTGAACATATACTTACAAACTAAAAGTGGGAATAGAAATATACCTCCTCAATATAGATTGAGGACTGAAAATGGACAGCAATAGATGATGAAGATGATGAAGAAATCAAGCTTCTAACTTGAAGCCTCAAGTTTGTTATACCCACAAACTTTTGCACCAACACCTTCTAGTTTGGTTAGGATTTAATTGCACTTGAATATCACTTGCAAAAATCAAATTTAGAACCTCTTGGAGCTCACTAATGCCCACGGCAGCAGCAGCTGTTTTGGGAGGGTTTTTGTGCAGATTTTTGAAGTATGTTTTTGCATCTATCACTTGAGAGAATTGAGTCAAAACTTGGTGAAAGTATTAGACATACTTGTGTGAAGTTGTGTAGCATTAAAAGTAACTAAGCCAAGCATGTGTGGTCTTTCTTGGAGACCCAAATTCTGCCACACTTCATGTTAAATAATAATACATATAAGTTTTATAAAAGTTTAAAACTTGTTATAAAATTATGTATTATTTTGTTACTTATACATTTTATAAAACCTTTTATAAAATATAACATAATATAATCATTTAAACCTATAAACAATAATATATAAATTATCCAAATAATTTATCTCAAGTGATAATATTTTAGAAACCCGGTTTTCTAAAATCCAAGTATCGCGTATTTGTTTAATGATCCAATCGTTAAGAACAATTACGTATAAGGTATCGGTAAGTTTGTTATTGGGTATGACCCGACTTGGATCATAACATATTAGCCACATTAATTTAATATGTCTCTCGGGCATACGAAATACCTTCATATATGTATATATGGCTATATATATGTTTATATGCTTGATTAACCGAACTCACCATCCTAACCTCTTTCTCTCCATCACCACATCAAACACAATAACCGGCCAATCAATCACCACCGGCCAAACCCGATAATTGCCACCACCATGATCCACCTACTTGATTTTTCCGTTTAAAACGACCATCTCACAACCCACATGTTCTTCTTCCTTGTACAAACGAGAACCCATCATCCTGCTGCCTGATTATTTGTGTTTCTGGTTTGTAACCACCACCCATCTCAGCCGTCAACCCACCACCATCTTGGCTCGTCACAACCATCAATCATCATATATACCTGCTGCTGCTATTTTTTTTTCTGTTGTTGTTCGATCAACAAAACAGCCACCACCACTGTGAATCACTGTTATTGCTGCTGTATTCTTTCTATTTAAATCAGTCCAAGGAAACCACCTGTTGCTGCTACGATCGTTCATGCTTTTGCAGCCATGAAACCGCCACCCAACATCACCGATTACGCTGCTGCAGTAAATTTTCTGTTGCTGTTACAAAGAAGGACAATGATAGTAATGTACGTTTATGATGTTGGAGATGATTTAATGATGATGATTGTGATGATTATTAAAGTGGTGCTAAACTAATGGAGAAGGATGATAAACAGTGGAATGGAAGTGATTGCGAAGATGATAATGTTAATGGTGATGAGGTGAATCACGAGGAAGATGGTGAACCCGTAGATAACCATTGATGACAAAAACGAGTAATGATGTATTCGATGATATAACGATTATGATTTTCGGAGAACCATGATGATGAAACAGAAACAATAAAAGAAATGATGAAGAGGTACGATGATGTTTTAGGAAAAAGAAGAAGATTTAATCAGAAAATAAGTTAAATGAAAAGAAAATTCTTATAATAACAAAAATGAAGTTGCAGATGAGTGGTAAGGAGTGTTGGTGATTTCCTAGAGGTCCTAGGTTCGAACCTAGACCATTACAATAATTTTTTTATTAATTACAAGAGAAACTGCTGTTGGGCCGAAGGGTTGTTGGGCCACCATATTTATAAATTTTCTTAGGGCTGTGGAACTCGTTTAGGTATTTGGGCCGTGGTCTGTTAGGTTGTTGGGCTGAAACAAATGTGAACCTAGTACTTACCTTGTTGTTGGGCCGAAATAAAGTTGGGCGGTTAAATAGAAATAAGCTGGGAGTAAATCAGAAAAGCAGAAGGTAGGGGAGTGGTTTGAGAGTCTGCTGGGTTTACAAGAGGTCGCGGGTTCGAGCCTAGGCGCATGTAATTTATTTATTCTTTTGAAGCTCTCCTCATTCCCAATAAGGTAGTTATTATTATTAGTATCATTTTTATGGAAGACTATCATTTTTGTTAAAAATATCACTTTTAATATTATTATTATAATTATTATTTGAAAAGTTATCATTTTTATCAAAATTATTATTATTACTATTATTATTATTTTGACATTAATGTTATTAACTTTATATTATCAATATTATTATCATAATAACTATTATTATTATTATTATTATTATTATTATTATTATTATTATTATTATTATTATTATTATTATTATTATTATTATTATTATTATTATTATTATTATTATTATTATTATTATTATTATTATTATTATTATTATTATTAATTATTATTGTAAAATAAAACAACCTTTTATTTATTATTGTCAATATTATTTTATCAATTAACTATTAGCTAAACAAAACCATATTTACTACATATAACATAATTATATTAATATTTTATAATAAATATTAATAAAAAATAATTAGTTAGGTTATTAATGAGACACATAATTAAAATAACAATTAAATCACTAATAATATATAAATTCGTTCACTTACAATTATATGTGTTAATATATATATATAAATGATATAGGTTCGTGAATCCGAGGTCAACCCTGCATTGTTCAATATAGTCATATGTATTTTTACTACAAAATAGATTAGGTGAGTTTCGTTACTCCCTTTTTAAATGCTTTTGCAATATATATTTTTGGGACTGAGAATACATGGGCTTTTATAATTGTTTTACGAAATAGACACAAGTAATCGAAACTACATTCTATGGTTGAATTATTAAACCGAATATGCCCCTTTTTATTAAGTCTGGTAATCTAAGAATTAGGGAACATACACCCTAATTGACGCGAATCCTAAAGATAGATCTATTGGGCCTAACGAACCCTATCCAAAGTACCGGATGCTTTAGTACTTCGATGTTATTTTATATCATTTCCGAAGGGTTTCCAGGAATGATAGGGGATATTCTTATATGCATCTAGTTAATGTCGGTTACCAGGTGTTCAATCCATATGAATGATTATTTTTGTCTCTATGCATGGGACGTATATTTATGAGAAATGGAAATCTTGTGGTCTATTGAAATGATGAAAATGATTATTTATGTTAAACTAATGAACTCACCAACCTTTTGGTTGACACTTTAAAGCATGTTTATTCTCAGGTACGAAAGAAATCTTCCGCTGTGCATTTACTCATTTTTGAAATATTACTTGGAGTCATTCATGGCATATTTCAAAAGACGTTGCATTCGAGTCGTTGAGTTCATCAAGATTATTATTAAGTCAATTATGGTTGGATATATTATGAAATGGTTTGTATGCCGTCAACTTTCATTGTAAAGAAAGATTGTCTTTTAAAATTGAATGAAATGTTTGTAAAATGTATCATATAGAGGTCATGTACCTCGCGATGTAATCAACTGTTGTGAATCATTTATAATCGATATGGACTTCGTCCGGATGGATTAGGATGGGTTACTACACTCGTATGGTGGAAGGTTTAGTGATATACTTGTGATGGTATGATTATTTATAATGCTAGCATGTATGCGGTAAATGCGCAAGTAATTGCAAGTAAGTAGGTTGTATATGTAAACGTATAATTGTTGCACTCACTAAGCATTAGCTTACCCCTCTCGTTGTTTATCTTTTAGATGCAGTGAAAGGACCCGTCCTAATCCACCTGGACGAAGTCATCAACATTTGGTCCCATTGCGATGATCGGCTCCAAGTAATGTCCTTATATTGAGCAAATGCACAGCAGAAGACTTAATTCGTACCTGAGAATAAACATGCTTTAAAGTGTAAACCAAAAGGTTGGTGAGTTCATAGGTTTATCATAACAATCATTTCAATATGTTAATAGACCACAAGATTTCATAATCATAAACATAATACACTCGCAAGTGTATGTAAAGCATTCTAAGTGGTTGAGCACTTGGTAACCATACTTAACATTTAATCAACGTCGCATATTCCCTTTATTATGAAATCTCACTACACCGTACCAAGTGTAGTCACCAAAACGAAGTACTGTGCAACCGTTGAATACTGGTCATCCAGTCCGGTTGGGGTTGTCAGGCCCGATAGATCTATCAACAGGATTCGCGTTTACAATACCCATGTAAATAGTAGTTACCAAGCTACAGAGAAATATGCCAGTGGTACAACTCAACGTAGAATATATTTTTAAGTACTTGTGTCCATTTTGTAAACATTTATAAAAGCAGCGCATGTATTCTCAGCCCAAAAATATATATTGCAAAAGCAATTAAAAAGGGAGCAAATGTAACTCACTTTTGCCTTGAAGGTATTTAATTCGACTTGGTCTCTGATAGATATCACGAACCTAACCATATATATATAATATATCAACATATTTTCTTTTTAAGTAATCGTTACATATATATATATACTTTTAATACTTTTAATATTTTCTTAGTCCGTAGTTAGTAGTCCGATGTTAGTGGTCCACAATTAGTTGCCTAAATAAAATAAATAAAGACTCCATCGTTTTCGTATTGATCAGAATTAATCTCAACCCATGGTACCATGTTGTCAAATGACGTGTTGGGTACATAAAGTACCGTGTTGTCAAATGACGTGTTGCGTACAATCATGAGGTCTTATGATTAATCTTCTCGTGTTGTTTACGGGTGGTCCTGAAATATATAAAATCAAATCATAAGTAATTATATATAAAATATCATATTAATTAGAAAAGATATGATTAATTTACTTTTTCTCCAAATATTTTCGTAGCTAAACTACCTTCGGATACCCAATCTTGTTTTAGTCGTAGTTTCTTCATTACAACTCCGTTTTTATTGGTTCAACTTGCCACTTCCTTGGATCGAGTAATTTTAAGAATATGAACTGAAAATTCCTTAGTTTTTATTCGAAATCATAGGTTATAGGTTAAACTTTGGTGAAACTTATGAAAGTGATCATTTTCCATCATAAAAACAACATTTAATGATCATTTTTCTAAAAATACTTACACTTTGAGTTAAACCATGAAATTTTTATGTGTTAACATATTCATAAGAAATATCATTTTTCCAGAACATGAACTTTCAATTCAAAGTTCAAGATAGTTTTTAATTATCCAACCCAAAACAGCCCCCGGTTGCACTCCGACGACGTAGATTCAGTTTTTAAGATGTTCTTTGTAAAACCAAGTTATATCTTGTTAGGTTAGCATATCATTATGATATATTACAGGTCTTGAAGTGTTTTAAAAGTCAAGTTAGAAGGATCTATTTAGTTTGCGAACAAGTTTGAAATCATTCAAACTATGTTCTTGTTGTTAAAATTTTATACCACAAAATAAGATAGCTATATAAATATGAATTGAATAAGATTATGAACAAGGTTACTACCTCAAGTTACTTGGACAAAGTTACTACAAAAGATAAGAAATAATCTTGGAATCAAAGAGTGGTGGAGTTAGATCAAAAGGTTGGAAGTAAACTTCTTCAAATGGGTGGTTATTTTGATATGTTCTTGAAAGAGTTTTCTTATGGTGTTTAAGGCTTGTAATTGAAGCTAAATGATGGGGAAAATGATTGGAGATGATCAAGTATGAATTTAGGAGTATTTTGAGAGAGAAATGAGGGTGTAGGTATGAGAAAATGGAGTGAAGAAATGGTGTTCATTTATAAAAACGTTTTTAGTTTATAAAGAAAGAAAAGGATTCCTAATTTTGTTTTCTTACTAATAATTCATACTACTTGACAAATCCTAGTTACCTCATATCTAGGGCAGTAATAATGTTGATTAGGATGTTGATTTGATGTGTATATACCAATAGTAAATATGTATAGAAGCTGGGTATGATACGGGTACATATACCCTAGATATACGTATAGAAATCTTGAGGAAACGGAATGAGAATTCAAATATAGCTATATTTTGTGAATATACTTATATTGTTTTATGTATTTAAGTCTTTAAAAAGTGAATAAATACATTATATATACAATACATGTATAAGCATTATAGATTATAAGTATATATATCAAAGAATGTTACGTATAGTTATCATTTTGAAAACTTAAGTTAGTAGTTTCAAAATATACTTATAACTCATTGTCATTAGTACCCAATGAGATGTTAAACCATCCTTAGATCATGTTAAATATATATAAATACATATATATACACAAACGTATAATTATCGTATGTTATATAGTTCGTGATATCATCGGTCATATTGGACGGTCAAACGTTGTGTAAAACTCTTTTTAAAAACACAAGTCTCAACAATTTGGATTGCTTATCATGTTGGTATGGTTTAATTTATGTAAATATTAATCTCATAAGTATAATTTGGTCAGAAAATTTCGGGTCATTACAGTACCTACCCGTTAAAGAAATTTCGTCCCCGAAATTTGATAGAGGTTGTTATGGATAACAATAAGAAGGTTTTCATGACAAATATAAGGTGATAATGGAGTTTTATCATCATTGAGTAATGTAGATAAAACGATTCGATTATGCGAAGAATATAAATGAGACTATCGTAAAAGAGTGAGATGAGTAAAATATATTCGTCTTAACCGATGACGTAGTTATGATTGATTTTCGGGATTTAAGGGATTTAAAGAGAATCTTACGTAATAAGATTTGGTTCTTTGGTAATTAAGGAAATCAGGATCTTCTTTGATTATAAGCAATAATCTGTTTCGATTGCTCTGTCGGATATTTCACTATAAATTCATCCCTTCGTTTCCTTATTTTCCACGACTCACACCTTCTATTCTTTCTCCCTTGATTCTTACTTTAAAGCATTCATCAATATGCTCCATCCAGTCCTAATTCTTGATATACTCCTAACTTTTATATCGGTCATTCTTCTTTTTCATCTACCACCAGAAGAATCTATTTACTTCTACTATACTCTTGTGTTTATAGTGTTTCTAATTCTCCCGTGTCTCTATATTGCTATCTGCATCGATATACACGGTTTGAAATTTCGGGATTATTATCGAAGTTTATATTCTTCATTATTTTTCGGAGCTTCATGCTTTCGTTTTCTCTTCCCGACTTCGAGTCAAGCGAGTAATGGTCCGGAATTCGTAGATATGAAATTCAGAATGAACATAGCTAATGCTCTAAGAAGAAAATGGTAATAGAACGATTTTGATTTGTTAAATTACCAGAATACCCTGGAGAAGACCGAGTCATCCAGAAAAATATTCTCTTGATATGTTTAGAGATTAGATAGAATGTAAGAGTCGTGTAAATGGCACATGATGACGGTACATTGAATCATCATGCTTCATTAGAAACTCAGCATGACTTACTGTAATATAATGACGTTGATCAAGTGTCATTATATTATACTAATCCATGCTTCAGTTCCCAACACTACTTCAAAACATTCATATTTTAAACTCGAAGGTTTCAGAATTTAGAAACTAACACAGTTTCTTTTATGTTGCAGATATTATGGAGAGATAAATGATCTCAGATAAGAATAGTTGTGAAAATATCGCCAGAAATATGGAGGATATTTATAATAGAACATACGAGAATATCTTAGAATTTCTAATATCAATGGATGATGAAGAAGATTTGCATGTGAAGGTTTAGAATGAGAAATAAGATGTTTGCTAACGATTTCAGCAGGCACAGAATCATTTGGATTCTTTGAAGGCAAACTTATTCTTTGTGATTTGTCCACGGCTTTCTTCATAGTTTCGCATAATCCACTTTTCGGTACTAAATTTTCTATCGAGCGTTCCTAACACTCCTTTCTTTATCATCAAACTTTTGGCCATTAAGATCATCTACAACATGCTGCTTCGTTAGCATTTTCAAAGTTAACTGATTTGGGTCATCGGTTATTAACTGAGGTAGTTTCAGGAGAATTGTGTTTTTAGAATGATTAATCGCTGATGGTAATATTGTGGAATATAAAAGGTTCCCCAGTAACAATAAAGAGTACGCATATATATCGCGGTTATAATAAAGTTGTTTCGGATGAAAAGTCATAGTTGACTTGCTGGAGCTGTGACAAAATTAGCTACTTTGGAAAGGGATTGCAAAATGATCTTCGGTAATAACAATGTCAAAGGAACTAGAACAGATACGTGTCAAACGTTTACTCAGTTTTCGAGGGTTTTTTTTTCAGGTGCATAACTATATGCATCAATCTTTTCTTCCGTAGATGAAGTGTGGTTGGTTTATTCTCTCGATTGAGGTGTTTTTAAGAATCATGATAGATTTGAATGCTGATTGTAATCGTCGAGATACAATGAGGTTTAAGATGAAATCAAGTGGCAATCTTGAAGAAATGTTTAGTTTCATATGTTATAATCAATATTTTAATTCATTTTAATTGTCCAATGTCATTAGTCCACAGTAACAGTTCAATAATTCATATTGAAATGTCCCGTTCTTATTGATTAAAAAAGTTCCATATTAATTGATTTCATTGCGAGGTTTTGACCTCTATATGAGACGTTTTTCAAAGACTTCATTCATTTTTAAAACAAACCATAACCTTTATTTCATAAATAAAGGTTTAAAAAGCTTTACGTAGATTATCAAATAATGATAATCTAAAATATCATGTTTACACACGACCATTACATAATGGTTTACAATACAAATATGTTACATCGAAATCAGTTTCTTGAATGCAGTTTTTACACAATATCATACAAACATGGACTCCAAATCTTGTCCTTATTTTAGTATGCAACAGCGGAAGCTCTTAGTATTCACCTGAGAATAAACATGCTTTAAACGTCAACAAAAATGTTGGTGAGTTATAGGTTTAACCTATATATATCAAATCGTAACAATAGACCACAAGATTTCATATTTCAATACACATCCCATACATAGAGATAAAAATCATTCATATGGTGAACACCTGGTAACCGACATTAACAAGATGCATATATAAGAATATCCCCATCATTTCGGGACACCCTTCGGATATGATATAAATTTCGAAGTACTAAAGCATCCGATACTTTGAATGGGGTTTGTTAGGCCCAATAGATCTATCTTTAGGATTCGCGTCAATTAGGGTGTCTGTTTCCTAATTCTTAGATTACCAGACTTAATAAAAAGGGGCATATTCGATTTCGATAATTCAACCATAGAATGTAGTTTCACGTACTTGTGTCTATTTTGTAAATCATTTATAAAACCTGCATGTATTCTCATCCCAAAAATATTAGATTTTATAAGTGGGACTATAACTCACTTTCACAGATTTTTTACTTCGTCGGGAAGTAAGACTTGACCACTAGTCAATTCACGAACCTATAACAAATATGTACATATATATCAAAGTATGTTCAAAATATATATACAACACTTTTAATACATTTTTGATGTTTTAAGTTTATTAAGTCAGCTGTCCTTGTTAGTAACCTACAACTAGTTGTCCACAGTTAGATGTACAGAAATAAATCAATAAATATTATCTTGAATCAATCCACGACCCAGTGTATACGTATCTCAGTATTGATCACAACTCAAACTATATATATTTTGGAATCAACCTCAACCCTGTATAGCTAACTCCAACATTCACATATAGAGTGTCTATGGTTGTTCCGAAATATATATAGATGTGTCGACATGATAGGTCGAAACATTGTATACGTGTCTATGGTATCTCAAGATTACATAATATACAATACAAGTTGATTAAGTTATGGTTGGAATAGATTTGTTACCAATTTTCACGTAGCTAAAATGAGAAAAATTATCCAATCTTGTTTTACCCATAACTTCTTCATTTTAAATCCGTTTTGAGTGAATCAAATTGCTATGGTTTCATATTGAACTCTATTTTATGAATCTAAACAGAAAAAGTATAGGTTTATAGTCAGAAAAGTAAGTTACAAGTCGTTTTTGTAAAGGTAGTCATTTCAGTCGAAAGAACGACGTCTAGATGACCATTTTAGAAAACATACTTCCACTTTGAGTTTAACCATAATTTTTGGATATAGTTTCATGTTCATAATACAAATCATTTTCGAAGAATAACAACTTTTAAATCAAAGTTTATCATAGTTTTTAATTAACTAACCCAAAACAGCCCGCGGTGTTACTACGACGGCGTAAAACCGATTTTACGGTGTTTTTCGTGTTTCCAGGTTTTAAATCATTAAGTTAGCATATCATATAGATATAGAACATGTGTTTAGTTGATTTTAAAAGTCAAGTTAGAAGGATTAACTTTTGTTTGCGAACAAGTTTAGAATTAACTAAACTATGTTCTAGTGATTACAAGTTTAAACCTTCGAATAAGATAGCTTTATATGTATGAATCGAATGATATTATGAACATCATTACTACCTCAAGTTCCTTGGATAAACCTACTGGAAATGAGAAAAATAGATCTAGCTTCAAAGGATCCTTGGATGGCTTGAAAGTTCTTGAAGCAGAATCATGACACGAAAACAATTTCAAGTAAGATTTCCACTCGAAATAAGATTGTTATAGTTATAGAAATTGAATTAAAGTTTGAATATGATTATTACCATCTATTAGAAAGATAACCTACTGTAAGTAACAAAGGTTTCTTGATCTTGGATGATTACTTGGAATGGATTCAGAAAACTTGGAAGTAAACTTGCAATCTTGGAAGTATTCTTGATTTTATGAAACTAGAACTTTTAGAATTTATGAAGAACACATAGAACTTGCAGATAGAACTTGAGAGAGATCAATTAGATGAAGAAAATTGAAGAATCAAAGTGTTTGTAGGTGTTTTTGGTCGTTGGTGTATGGATTAGATATAAAGGATATGTAATTTTGTTTTCATGTAAATAAGTCATGAATGATTACTCATATTTTTGTAATTTTATGAGATATTTCATGCTAGTTACCAAATTATGGTTCCTACATGTGTTAGGTGACTCACATGGGCTGCTAAGAGCTAATCATTAGAGTGTATATACCAATAGTACATACATCTAAAAGATGTGTATTGTACGAGTACAAATACGGATGCATACGAGTAGAATTGTTGATGAAACTGAACGAGGATGTAATTGTAAGAATTTTTGTTAAGTAGAAGTATTTTGATAAGTGTCTTGAAGTCTTTCAAAAGTGTATGAATATATATTAAAACACTACATGTATATACATTTTAACTGGGTCGTTAAGTCATCGTTAGCCGTTACATGTAAGTGTTGTTTTGAAACCTTTAGGTTAACGATCTTGTTAAATGTTGTTAACCCAATGTTTATAATATCAAATGAGATTTTAAATTATTATATTATCATGATATTAGGATGTACGAATATCTCTTAATATGATATATATACATTAAATGTCGTTACAACGATAATCGTTACATATATGTCTCGTTTCAAAATCATTAAGTTAGTAGTCTTATTTTTGCATATGTATTTCATTGTTAATACACTTAATAATATATTTACTTATCATTTAACATAATTAACCAAGTGTATCAATATCTTAATATGATTCATATGTACCTAGTAAGACGTTGTTATAACGATAATCGTTATATATATCGTTTTCGAGTTTCTTAAATTAATAGTCTCATTTTTTTTGTATATAACTCATTGTTAAAATACCTAATGAGATACATACTTATAATAAAATCATGTTAACTATATATATAACCATATATATGTCATCGTATAGTTTTTACAAGTTTTAACGCTCGTGAATCACCGGTCAACTTGGGTGGTCAATTGTCTATATGAAACCTATTTCAATTAATCAAGTCTTAAAAAGTTTGATTGCTTAACATGTTGGAAACACTTAATCATGTAAATAACAATTTCATTTAATATATATATAAACATGGAAAAGTTCGGGTCACTACAGTACCTACCCGTTAAATAAATTTCGTCCCGAAATTTTAAGCAGTTGGAGGTGTTGAGGTATCTTCTGGAAATAAATGCGGGTATTTCTTCTTCATCTGATCTTCATGCTCCCAGGTGAACTCGGGTCCTCTACGACCATTCCATCGAACCTTAACAATCGGTATCTTATTTTGTTTAAGTCTCTTAACCTCACGATCCATTATTTCGACGGGTTCTTCAATGAATTGAAGTTTTTCATTGATTTGGATTTCATCCAACGGAATAGTGAGATCTTCTTTAGCAAAACATTTCTTCAAATTTGAGACGTGGAAAGTGTTATGTACAGCCGCGAGTTGTTGAGGTAGCTCCAGTTGGTAAGCTACTGGTCCGACACGATCTATAATCTTGAATGGTCCAATGTACCTTGGATTTAGTTTCCCCCGTTTACCAAATCGAACAACGCCTTTCCAAGGTGAAACCTTAAGCATGACCATTTCTCCAATTTCAAACTCTATATCTTTTCTTTTACTGTCCGCGTAGCTCTTTTGTCGACTCTGGGCGGTTTTCAATCTTTGTTGAATTTAGATGATTTTCTCGGTAGTTTCTTGTATTATCTCCGGACCCGTAATCTGTCTATCCCCCACTTCACTCCAACAAATCAGAGACCTGCACTTTCTACCATAAAGTGCTTCAAACGGCGCCATCTCAATGCTTGAATGGTAGCTGTTGTTGTAGGAAAATTCTGCTAACGGTAGATGTCTATCCCAACTGTTTCCAAAATCAATAACACATGCTCGTAGCATGTCTTCAAGCGTTTGTATCATCTTTTCACTCTGCCCATTAGTTTGTGGATGATAGGCAGTACTCATATCTAGACGAGTTCCTAATGCTTGCTGTAATGTCTGCCAGAATCTTGAAATAAATTTGCCATCCCTATCAGAGATAATAGAGATTGGTATTCCATGTCTGGAGACGACTTCCTTCAAATACAGTCGTGCTAACTTCTCCACCTTGTCATCTTCTCTTATTGGCAGGAAGTGTGCTGATTTGGTGAGACGATCAACTATTACCCAAATAGTATCAAAACCACTTGCAGTCCTTGGCAATTTAGTGATGAAATCCATGGTAATGTTTTCCCATTTCCATTCCGGGATTTTGGGTTGTTGTAGTAGACCTGATGGTTTCTGATGTTCAGCTTTGACCTTAGAACACGTCAAACATTCTCCTACATATTTAGCAATATCGGCTTTCATACCTGGCCACCAAAAATGTTTCTTAAGGTCCTTGTACATCTTCCCCGTTCCAGGATGTATTGAGTATCTGGTTTTATGAGCTTCTCTAAGTACCATTTCTCTCATATCTCCAAATTTTGGTACCAAATTCTTTCAGCCCTATACCGGGTTCCGTCTTCCTGAATATTAAGATGCTTCTCCGATCCTTTGGGTATTTCATCCTTTAAATTTCCCTCTTTTAAAACTCCTTGTTGCACCTCCTTTATTTGAGTAGTAAGGTTAGTGTGAATCATTATATTCATAGATTTTACTCGAATGGGTTCTCTGTCCTTCCTGCTCAAGGCGTCGGCTACCATATTTGCCTTTCCCGGGTGGTAACGAATTTCAAAGTCGTAATCATTCAACAATTCAATCCACCTACGCTGCCTCATATTCAGTTGTTTCTGATTAAATATGTGTTGAAGACTTTTGTGGTCGGTATATATAATACTTTTAACCCCATATAAGTAGTGCCTCCAAGTCTTTAATGCAAAAACAACCGTGCCTAATTCCAAATCATGCATCGTATAATTTTGCTCGTGAATCTTCAATTGTCTAGACGCATAAGCAATCACCTTCGTTCGTTGCATTAATACACAACCGAGACCTTGCTTTGATGCGTCACAATAAATCACAAAATCATCATTCCCTTCAGGCAATGACAATATAGGTGCCGTAGTTAGCTTTTTCTTCAATAACTAAAACGCTTTCTCTTGTTCATCCTTCCATTCAAATTTCTTCCCTTTATGCGTTAATGCAGTCAAGGGTTTTGCTATTCTGGAAAAGTCTTGGATGAACCTTCTGTATTAACCAGCTAGTCCTAAAAACTGGCGTATGTGTTTCGGAGTTTTTGGGGTTTCCCACTTTTCAACAGTTTCTATCTTTGCCGGATCCACCTTAATACCTTTTTTGTTCACTATGTGACCGAGGAATTGAACTTCTTCCAACCAAAATGCACACTTTGAAAATTTAGTGTACAATTCTTCCTTCCTCAATACTTCTAACACCTTTCTCAAATGTTCACCGTGTTCTTGGTCATTCTTTGAGTAAATAATTATGTCATCAATTAAAACAATGACAAACTTGTCAAGGTATGGTCCACACACTCGGTTCATAAGGTCCATGAACACAGCTGGTGCATTAGTTAAACTAAATGGCATGACCATAAACTCGTAATGACCGTAACGTGTTCTGAAAGCAGTCTTTGGAATATCATCTTCTTTCACCCGCATTTGATGATACCCGGAACTTAAGTCAATCTTTGAATAAACAGACGAGCCTTGTAGTTGATCAAATAAGTCGTCGATTCTCGGTAGTGGGTAGTGGTTCTTGATGGTAAGTTTGTTCAACTCTCGGTAGTTGATACACAACCTGAATGTACCATCTTTCTTCTTGACAAACAAAACAGGAGCTCCCCATGGTGATGTGCTTGGTCGAATGAAACCACGCTCTAAAAGTTCTTGTAATTGGCTTTACAGTTCTTTCATCTCGCTGGGTGCGAGTCTATAAGGAGCACGAGCTATTGGTGCAGCTCCTGGTACAAGATCTATTTGAAATTCAACAGATCGATGTGGAGGTAGTCCCGGTAATTCTTTCGGAAATACATCGGGAAATTATTTTGTGACGGGAACATCATTGATGCTCTTTTCTTCAGTTTGTACTTTCTCGACGTGTGCTAGAACAGCATAGCAACCTTTTCTTATTAGTTTTTGTGCCTTCAAATTACTAATAAGATGTAGCTTTATGTTGCCCTTTTCTCCGTACACCATTAAGGGTTCTCCTTCTTCTCGTACAATGCAAATTGCATTTTTATAACATACGATCTCTGCTTTCACCTTCTTCAGCCAGTCCATGCCAACTATTACATCAAAACTCCCTAACTCTACTTGTATCAAATCAATCTTAAATATTTCGCTACCCAGTTTAATTTCTCGATTCCGGCATATATTATCTGCTAAAATTAATTTACCGTTTGCTAATTCGAGTAAAAATTTACTATCCAATGGCGTCAATGGACAACTTAATTTAGCACAAAACTCTCTACTCATATAGCTTCTATCCGCACCTGAATTAAATAAAACGTAAGCAGATTTATTGTCAATAAGAAACGTACCCGTAACAAGCTCCGGGTCTTCATGTGTCTCTGCCGCATTAATATTGAAAACTCTTTCGCGGCCTTGTCCATTCGTGTTCTCCTGGTTCGGGCAATTTCTAATAATGTGGCCCGGTTTTCCACATTTATAACAAACTACATTGGCATAACTTGCTCCGACCCTACTTGCTCCGCCATTACTCGTTCTGACACCATTTGTTCCTTTCGTTCTGTTAACCCCTGGTCCGTAGACCTCACACTTCGTCGCGCTATGACCATTTCTTTTACACTTGTTGCAAAATTTGGTGCAGAACCCCGAGTGATACTTTTCACACCTTTGGCTTAGCTGCTTCTGATTGTTGTTGTTGTTGTTGCGGTTGTTATTGTTGTTGGGATGATTGTTGTAGTTGTTATTGTTGATGTTGTTGTTGTTGTTGTTGGGCCGTTTGTTGTAGTTGCGATTGATGTTGCGATTGTTGGGATAATTGTTACGATTATTATTGTAATTGCTGTTGTTATTGTATTTGTGATTCTTATCACCATTTTCCTCCCACTTTCTTTTGACTTGCTTCACATTGGCCTCTTCAGCCGTCTGTTCTTTAATTCTTTCCTCAATCTGGTTCACTAGTTTGTGAGCCATTCTACATGCCTGTTGTATGGAGGCGGGCTCGTGTGAACTTATATCTTCTTGGATTCTTTCCGGTAATCCTTTCACAAACGCGTCGATCTTCTCTTCCTCATCTTCGAACGCTACCGGACACAATAGGCACAATTCTATGAATCATCTTTCATACGTGGTAATATCAAATCCTTGGGTTCGTAACCCTCTAAGTTCTGTCTTGAGCTTATTGACCTCGGTTCTGGGACGGTACTTCTTGTTCATCAAGTGCTTGAATGCTGACCACGGTAGTGTGTACGCATCATCTTGTCCCACTTACTCTAGTTAGGTATTCCACCATGTTAACGCAGAACTTGTGAAGGTATGCGTAGCGTACTTCACTTTGTCCTCTTCAGTACACTTACTTATGGCAAACACCAATTCGACCTTCTCGGTCCACCGTTTCAATCCGATCGGTCCTTCGGTTCCATCAAATTCCAAAGGTTTGCAGGCAGTGAATTCATTGTAGGTGCATCCTACACGATTTCTTGTACTGCTAGATCCAAGGTTATTGTTGGTATGTAGCGTAGCCTGTACTGCGGCTATGTTTGAAGCTAGAAAAGTACGGAATTCCTCTTCATTCATATTCACGGTGTGTCGAGTAGTCGGTGCCATTTCCTTCAAAATAGTCAAATGGAACAAGTTAATCATACAGAATATTAAGAGTGGTTAATAGTATTTCGTAGCATAATATGAACTCATTTATAAAAGCTTTTTCTTCATATTAGCATTTTATAAGTTTAAATTCGGGTAGTACCTACCCGTTAAGTTCATACTTAGTAGCTAATATACAATTCAACTACTACAATTCTATATGAAAAACTGATTATAATAATATTTCGCGTTCAAACTTTTATACAATATTTTACAAACTTACAATACCGCCTATTTTACATAAAGCATGAAATATAGCACACAATAACTTTGATACAAGATAGTTGTGAAGATAATTCTAGCTAGTACACAAGTCGTTCAGCAAAGGCAATAAAGACACGTAATTCATACGTCCAGAAACAAGTCATGCATTCTGGTTTTACTAGGACAACTTCCCATCCTTGGTCTTGTGGAACATAACCATTATGGCCGTTGATAAGACAGCGTGTTGTAACGTCGTCAAAGGGACGAGGGTTATGTAATGACCAACAGTCTCATAATAACCTAAAAACCTCATTTCTTACCCAATTACCGACTCGGTCACTTGTGGGAATGTTTTGTTTAATAGTTGTAGCCCAATGTTCTTTTTCTCACTTTGGTGAGAAGCGAACATTACTAACCCGTAAGCATAGCATGCTTCTTTATGTTGCATGTTAGCCGCTTTTTCTAAATCATGAAGTCCTATATTCGGATACATTGAGTCAAAATAATTTCTTAACCCGTTGGGTAAAATAGCATTTGGGTTCCCCGCAATATATGCGTCAAAGTAAACACATCGTAACTTATGGGTTTCCCAATGTGATATCCCCCATCTTTCAAACGAAAGTCTCTTATAAACCAAGACATTCTTGGAACGTTCTTCGAATGTCTTACAAACTGATTTCGCCGTAAATAGTTGTGCCGAAGAATTCTGACCGACTCTAGACAAGATTTTATTAATCATGTCTCCGGGTAGGTCTCTTAAAATATTGGGTTGTCTATCCATTTTGTGTTTTTATACTGTAAAATAGACAAGAGTTAGATTCATAAAAAAAATACTTATTAATACAAGCAATTTTTACATATATCATAAAGCATAAGCACACTATATTACATATATTACACCACACGAATACAACTATCTTATTCTGACTCGCTCGTTTCTTCTTCTTCAGTTTTGGTTCGTTTTGCCAAGTTTCTAGGGATATATGATGTTCCCCTAATACGAGCTGTCGTTTTCCACAACGGTTTAGAAAAACCTGGTGGTTTAGAGGTTCCCGGGTCATTGTTACAACTTAAGGGCTTCGGGGGTTGACGATACATATAAAGTTCATCGGGGTTGGAATTAGATTTCTCTATTTTTATGCCCTTTCCCTGATTATTTTCTTTTTCCTTTTTAAATTCAGCTGGGGTAATTTTCTATAACATCATCGGAATTCTCATCAGAATCCGATTCATCGGAGAATTGGTAATCCTCCCAATATTTTGCTTCCTTGGCGAAAACACCATTGACCATAATTAACCTTGGTCGGTTGGTTGAGGATTTTCTTTTACTTAACCGTTTTATTATTTCCCCCACCGGTTCTATTTCCTCCTCCGGTTCCTCCTCTTCCGGTTCTGATTCTTCTTTCGGTTCTGATTCTTCTTCCGGTTCTTCTTCGGGAACTTGTGAATCAGTCCAATATATATTCGACTCTTCGTTATTATTAGGTGAGTCAATGGGATTTGTGTTAGAGGTAGACATCTATCACACAATATCAAACATGTTAAGAGATTAATATATCACATAATATATACATGTTAATAATATATAGTTTCCAACAAAAATGTTAAGCAATCATTTTTAAAGAAAACACGGTCGAAGTCCAGACTCACTAATGCATCCTAACAAACTCGATAAGACACACTAATGCAAATTTTCTGGTTCTCTAAGACCAACGCTCGGATACCAACTGAAATATCCCGTTCTTATTGATTAAAAACATTCCATATTAATTGATTTCGTTGCGAGGTTTTGACCTCTATATGAGACGTTTTTCAAAGACTGCATTCATTTTTAAAACAAACCATAACCTTTATTTCTTAAATAAAGGTTTAAAAAGCTTTACGTAGATGATCAAATAATGATAATCTAAAATATCCTGTTTACACACGACCATTACATAATGGTTTACAATACAAATATGTTACATCGAAATCAGTTTCTTGAATGCAGTTTTTACACAATATCATACAAACATGGACTCCAAATCTTGTCCTTATTTTAGTATGCAACAGCGGAAGCTCTTAGTATTCACCTGAGAATAAACATGCTTTAAACGTCAACAAAAATGTTGGTGAGTTATAGGTTTAACATATATATATCAAATCGTAACAATAGACCACAAGATTTCATATTTCAATACACATCCCATACATAGAGATAAAAATCATTCATATGGTGAACACCTGGTAACCGACATTAACAAGATGCATATATAAGAATATCCCCATCATTCCGGAACACCCTTCGGATATGATATAAATTTCGAAGTACTAAAGCATCCGGTACTTTGGATGGGGTTTGTTAGGCCCAATAGATCTATCTTTAGGATTCGCGTCAATTAGGGTGTCTGTTCCCTAATTCTTAGATTACCAGACTTAATAAAAAGGGGCATATTCGATTTTGATAATTCAACCATAGAATGTAGTTTCACGTACTTGTGTCTATTTTGTAAATCATTTATAAAACCTGCATGTATTCTCATCCCAAAAATATTAGATTTTAAAAGTGGGACTATAACTCACTTTCACAGATTTTTTACTTCGTCGGGAAGTAAGACTTGGCCACTGGTCGATTCACGAACCTATAACAAATATGTACATATATATCAAAGTATGTTCAAAATATATATACAACACTTTTAATACATTTTTGATGTTTTAAGTTTATTAAGTCAGCTGTCCTCGTTAGTAACCTACAACTAGTTGTCCACAGTTAGATGTACAGAAATAAATCGATAAATATTATCTTGAATCAATCCACGACCCAGTGTATACGTATCTCAGTATTGATCATAACTCAAACTATATATATTTTGGAATCAACCTCAACCCTGTATAGCTAACTCCAACATTCACATATAGAGTGTCTATGGTTGTTCCGAAATATATATAGATGTGTCGACATGATAGGTCGAAACATTGTATACGTGTCTATGGTATCTCAAGATTACATAATATACAATACAAGTTGATTAAGTTATGGTTGGAATAGATTTGTTACCAATTTTCACGTAGCTAAAATGAGAAAAATTATCCAATCTTGTTTTACCCATAACTTCTTCATTTTAAATCCGTATTGAGTGAATCAAATTGCTATGGTTTCATATTGAACTCTATTTTATGAATCTAAACAGAAAAAGTATAGGTTTATTGTCGGAAAAATAAGTTACAAGTCGTTTTTGTAAAGGTAGTCATTTCAGTCGAAAGAACGACGTCTAGATGACCATTTTAGAAAACATACTTCCACTTTGAGTTTAACCATAATTTTTGGATATAGTTTCATGTTCATAATAAAAAATCATTTTCCCAGAATAACAACTTTTAAATCAAAGTTTATCATAGTTTTTAATTAACTAACCCAAAACAGCCGGCGGTGTTACTACGACGGCGTAAAATCGATTTTACGGTGTTTTTCGTGTTTCCAGGTTTTAAATCATTAAGTTAGCATATCATATAGATATAGAACATGTGTTTAGTTGATTTTAAAAGTCAAGTTAGAAGGATTAACTTTTGTTTGCGAACAAGTTTAGAATTAACTAAACTATGTTCTAGTGATTACAAGTTTAAAACTTCGAATAAGATAGCTTTATATGTATGAATTGAATGATGTTATGAACATCATTACTACCTCAAGTTCCTTGGATAAACCTACTGTAAATGAGAAAAATAGATCTAGCTTCAAAGGATCCTTGGATGGCTTGAAAGTTCTTGAAGCAGAATCATGACACGAAAACAATTTCAAGTAAGATTTCCACTCGAAATAAGATTGTTTTAGTTATAGAAATTGAATTAAAGTTTTAATATGATTATTACCTTGTATTAGAAAGATAACCTACTGTAATTAACAAAGGTTTCTTGATCTTGGATGATTACTTGGAATGGATTTAGAAAACTTGGAAGTAAACTTGCAATCTTGGAAGTATTCTTGATTTTATGAAACTAGAACTTTTGGAATTTATGAAGAACACTTAGAACTTGAAGATAGAACTTGAGAGAGATCAATTAGATGAAGAAAATTGAAGAATTAAAGTGTTTGTAGGTGTTTTTGGTCGTTGGTGTATGGATTAGATATAAAGGATATGTAATTTTGTTTTCATGTAAATAAGTCATGAATGATTACTCATATTTTTGTAATTTTATGAGATATTTCATGCTAGTTGCCAAATGATGGTTCCTACATGTGTTAGGTGACTCACATGGGCTGCTAATAGCTGATCATTAGAGTGTATATACCAATAGTACATACATCTAAAAGCTGTGTATTGTACGAGTACGAATACGGATGCATACGAGTAAAATTGTTGATGAAACTGAACGAGGATGTAATTGTAAGAATTTTTGTTAAGTAGAAGTATTTTGATAAGTGTATTGAAGTCTTTCAAAAGTGTATGAATACATATTAAAACACTACATGTATATACATTTTAACTGAGTCGTTAAGTCATCGTTAGCCGTTACATGTAAGTGTTGTTTTGAAACCTTTAGGTTAACGATCTTGTTAAATGTTGTTAACCCAATGTTTATAATATCAAATGAGATTTTAAATTATTATATTATCATGATATTATGATGTACAAATATCTCTTAATATGATATATATACATTAAATGTCGTTACAACGATAATCGTTACATATATGTCTCGTTTCAAAATCATTAAATTAGTAGTCTTATTTTTACATATGTATTTCATTGTTAATACAGTTAATAATATATTTACTTATCATTTAACATAATTAACCAAGTGTATCAATATCTTAATATGATTCATATGTACCTAGTAAGACGTTGTTATAACAATAATCGTTATATATCGTTTTCGAGTTTCTTAAATTAATAGTCTCATTTTTTTTGTATATAACTCATTGTTAAAATACCTAATGAGATTCATACTTATAATAAAATCATGTTAACTATATATATAACCATATATATGTCATCGTATAGTTTTTACAAGTTTTAACGTTCGTGAATCACCGGTCAACTTGGGTGGTCAATTGTCTATATGAAACCTATTTCAATTAATCAAGTCTTAACAAGTTTGATTGCTTAACATATTGGAAACACTTAATCATGTAAATAACAATTTCATTTAATATATATATAAACATGGAAAAGTTCGGGTCACTACACATATATAGTTTAATATATAATATACAAATTAATTAATACGTGTCGTGACCCATATACGTCTCAGACTAGATCACAACTCAAACTATATATATTATTGTAGAATCAACCTCAACCCTGTATATAGAGAACTCGATCATTACTGCATATAGAGTGTCTATGGTGATTCCAAATAATATATATAGATGCGTCGATATGATATGTCAAAACATTGTATACGTGTCCCGATATTTAAAGTGCATAAAATAATTACAGAAATTAAATGACTATAAATAAAAGTGCGATAATTAAATTGCGATAAATAAACTGCGATAAATAAAATGTAATCAGTTAGCTAGGAACAGTTAGCTGGAACAGTTAGCGTGGATTCTTAACAAAATTTTTCATAGTTAATTTGTTTGTTTCTAACAGATTTTATTTTGTCATATGTTTTCTTCATATGCCACTTGTTGGATTCTGGGAAGTCAAAATCCAAATATGAAATTGAATGAAAATGGTTATTCTGCGGTGAACGGATACGTATATCGGTGGTTGTAAGTAGAATAGTAAATGACTGTTGAATCAGCTTCGACGAATATACAATGTAACTTATTAAGATGAAATCTAATTATTCCTCGGGTATTACCTACCCGTAAAAAAAAATTCACCATTAATATTTTGTACAAAAGAACTTTTAATTACAATCTTTATGAAAACATATATAGATATATATTTTCTTCAGATGAAATCATGAATTTAATGAGTTAATATGATATTAATCTCATTTGCTTTTCGGTTTGAGCTAGAATAAGAACTCTAAAACTTTTTGAAACCACATGTTCTTCGCAGAATATCAATGAAGTTATGGATCAATACTTCATCGTTCATTATTGTTGGTACTCCTTGGTATCTATGGTGCGTATGATGTTGATGTTTGTGGGACAGATTATGATGTCGAGACGTGTGATGCGGATGTTGTTTGTTAGTGGTGATGATGGTATTGTTGATGTTATTGATGGTGGTGCTGATTATGCTGCTGATGCTGCTGCTGGTGTTTGCAACCTTCGCACCATGTTCTCCAAAGCTGTCACGCGAGCGCGAAGTTCGTTAACTTCTGCTAGTACACCGGGATGATTGGCGGTTGGAGCGAGCAAATGAACAAGATTTGTAATATGGGATAGTATATAATCGTGACGAGATACTCTAGAAATGAGAGAGAAAATGGTGTTTCGAATAGGTTCGCCGGTAAGTGCTTCAGGTTCATCGCCAAGAGGGCAATTTGGTGGATGGAATGGATCACCTTCTTCTTGTCTCCAGTGATTTAGTATATTACGAACCCATCCCCAATTCATCCAGAATAGATGATGGGAAATTGGTTGATCCATTCCGGTGACTCTGCTTTCGGAGCCCGAAGGGAAATCCATATCGGCATAACTGTCAGAATCTGAAGAATTCGAACTAGATGCGAAATCCATCTTGTATAATGGGGAAAATGAATTTTTGGTATGGAATAGATTATAGGAGTTAGATTTGGTACTCTTCAATACATAATTTACATATGTATATATAATACCAAAATCCCGTAAATTACGGAGAATCTTTGAAAAGATATCAGTCAAAGTTCGCAATAACAGATATGCTAAGATAAGAATTCGTCTATACACTATCAATGCAGTAAATGCAGTAAAACGTGTCTAGACTTATGAATGATAAGCAGGTAATTTCCTAAGGATGATAAGCAGATGATTTCCGACTAGAAATGATAAGCAAAACTTTTGACATGTAGACACGGTCGAAGTCCAGACTCATTAATGCATCCTAACAACTACTAGTTAGACACACTAATGCAAGACCTGGTTCGCTACGACCACCGCTCTGATACCAACTGAAAGGACCCGTCCTAATCCACCTGGACGAAGTCATCAACATTTGGTCCCATTGCGATGATCGGCTCCAAGTAATGTCCTTATATTGAGCAAATGCACAGCGGAAGACTTAATTCGTACCTGAGAATAAACATGCTTTAAAGTGTCAACCAAAAGGTTGGTGAGTTCATAGGTTTATCATAACAATCATTTCAATATGTTAATAGACCACAAGATTTCATAATCATAAACATAATACACTCGCAAGTGTATGTAAAGCATTCTAAGTGGTTGAGCACTTGGTAACCATACTTAACATTTAATCAACGTCGCATATTCCCTTTATTATGAAATCTTACTACACCGTACCAAGTGTAGTCACCAAAATGAAGTACTGTGCAACCGTTAAATACTGGTCGTCCAGTTCGGTTGGGGTTGTCAGGCCCGATAGATCTATCAACAGGATTCGCGTTTACAATACCCATGTAAATAGTAGTTACCAAGCTACAGGGAAATATGCCAGTGGTACAACTCAACGTAGAATATATTTTTAAGTACTTGTTTCTATTTTGTAAACATTTATAAAAGCAGCGCATGTATTCTCAGCCCAAAAATATATATTGCAAAAGCAATTAAAAAGGGAGCAAATGAAACTCACTTTTGCCTTGAAGGTATTTAATTCGACTTGGTCTCCGATAGATATCACGAACCTAACCATATATATATAATATATCAACATATTTTCTTTTTAAGTAATCGTTACATATATATATACTTTTAATATTTTCTTAGTCCGTAGTTAGCAGTCCGATGTTAGTGGCCACAATTAGTTGCCTAAATAAAATAAATAAAGACTCCATCGTATTCGTATTGATCAGAATTAATCTCTACCCATGGTACCATGTTGTCAAATGACGTGTTGCGTACTTTAAGTACCGTGTTGTCAAATGACGTGTTGCGTACAATCATGAGGTCTTATGATTAATCTTCTCGTGTTGTTTACGGGTGGTCCTGAAATATATAAAATCAAATCATAAGTAATTATATATAAAATATCATATTAATTAGAAAAGATATGATTAATTTACTTTTTCTCCAAATATTTTTGTAGCTAAACTAGCTTCGGATACCCAATCTTGTTTTAGTCGTAGTTTCTTCATTACAACTCCGTTTTTATTGGTTCAACTTGCCACTTCCTTGGATCGAGTACTTTTAAGAATATGAACTGAAAATTCCTTAGTTTTTATTCGAAATCATAGGTTATAGGTCAAACTTTGGTGAAACTTATGAAAGTGATCATTTTCCATCATAAAAACAACATTTAATGATCATTTTTCTAAAAATACTTACACTTTGAGTTAAACCATGAAATTTTTATGTGTTAACATATTCATAAGAAATATCATTTTTCCAGAACATGAACTTTCAATTCAAAGTTCAAGATGGTTTTTAATTATCCAACCCAAAACAGCCCCCAGTTGCACTCCGACGACGTACATTCAGTTTTTAAGTTGTTCTTTGTAAAACAAAGTTATATCTTGTTAGGTTAGCATATCATTATGATATATTACAGGTCTTGAAGTGTTTTAAAAGTCAAGTTAGAAGGATCTATTTAGTTTGCGAACAAGTTTGAAATCATTCAAACTATGTTCTTGTTGTTAAAATTTTATACCACAAAATAAGATAACTATATAAATATGAATTGAATAAGATTATGAACAAGGTTACTACCTCAAGTTACTTGGACAAAGTTACTGCAAAAGATAAGAAATAATCTTGGAATCAAAGAGTGGTGGAGTTAGATCAAAAGGTTGGAAGTAAACTTCTTCAAATGGGTGGTTATTTTGATATGTTCTTGAAAGAGTTTTTTTATGGTGTTTAAGGCTTGTAATTGAAGCTAAATGATGGGGAAAATGCTTGGAGATGATCAAGTATGAAGTTAGGAGTATTTTGAGAGAGAAATGATGGTGTAGGTATGAGAAAATGGAGTGAAGAAATGGTGTTCATTTATAAAAACGTTTTTAGTTTATAAAGAAAGAAAAGGATTCCTAATTTTGTTTTCTTACTAATAATTCATACTACTTGACAAATCCTAGTTACCTCATATCTAGGGCAGTAATAATGTTGATTAGGATGTTGATTTGATGTGTATATACCAATAGTAAATATGTATAGAAGCTGGGTATGATACGGGTACATATACCCTAGATATACGTATAGAAATCTTGAGGAAACGGAATGAGAATTCAAATATAGCTATATTTTGTGAATATACTTATATTGTTTTATGTATTTAAGTCCTTAAAAAGTGATTAAATACATTATATATACGATACATGTATAAGCATTATAGATTATAAGTATATATATCAAAGAATGTTACGTATAGTTATCGTTTTGAAAACTTAAGTTAGTAGTTTCAAAATATACTTATAACTCATTGTCATTAGTACCCAATGAGATGTTAAACCATCCTTAGATCATGTTAAATATATATAAATACATATACATACACAAACGTACAATTATCGTATGTTATATAGTTCGTGATATCATCGGTCATATTGGACGGTCAAACGTTGTGTAAAACTCTTTTCAAAAACACAAGTCTCAACAATTTGGATTGCTTATCATGTTGGTATGGTTTAATTTATGTAAATATTAATCTCATAAGTATAATTTGGTCGGAAAATTCCGGGTCATTACATGCAGGTGTGGATAAGGGCAAAGGGGTTGTTGGGCACTAGGTGTCCCTTGATGATGTTATGTTGGAGCTTTTGGAAGTTGGCCTAGCGTTTTGGGTAGTTTAGTCCCAAACCATGCTCGATGTGTTGTTTGGTTTAAAACTATCATTTTTTGTATTGGTTAAACTTGTATCACATTCGTTAATGGCCTTTATGCCTTTTGTAAACACTAAACTTGTTGTATGTTTTAACGAAACGTGTGGAATGGTTTACATATTTAATTGGCGCGTAAATGTGTATTATTTAAAAAAAAATAATTTATCGTATAGAATACGGGTTGGGTTGTTTCATAGATCTAGCTTCAAAGGATCCTTGGATGGCTTGAAAGTTCTTGAAGCAGAATCATGACACGAAAACAAGTTCAAGTAAGATTTCCACTCGAAATAAGATTGTTATAGTTATAGAAATTGAATCAAAGTTTGAATATGAGTATTACCTTGTATTAGAAAGATATCTTACTATAAATAACAAAGATTTCATGAGGTTGGATGATCACTTTACAAGATTGGAAGTAAGCTAGCAAACTTGGAAGTATTCTTGATTTTATGAAACTAGAACTTATAGAATTTATGAAGAACACTTAGAACTTGAAGATAGAACTTGAGAGAGATCAATTAGATGAAGAAAATTGAAGAATGAAAGTGTTTGTAGGTGTTTTTGGTCATTGGTATATGGATTAGATATAAAGGATGTGTAATTTTGTTTACATGTAAATAAGTCATGAATGATTACTAATATTTTTGTAATTTTATGAGATATTTCATGCTAGTTGCCAAATGATGGTTCCCACATGTGTTAGGTGACTCACATGGGCTGGTAAGAGCTGATCATTGGAGTGTATATACAAATAGTACATACATCTAAAAGCTGTGTATTGTACGAGTACGAATACGGGTGCATACGAGTAGAATTGTTGATGAAACTGAACGAGGATGTAATTGTAAGCATTTTTGTTAAGTAGAAGTATTTTGATAAGTGTATTGAAGTCTTTCAAAAGTGTATGAATACATATTAAAACACTACATGTATATACATTTTAACTGAGTCGTTAAGTCATCGTTAGTCGTTACATGTAAATGTTGATTTGAAACCTTAAGTTAACGATCTTGTTAAATGTTGTTAACCCAATGTTTATTATATCTAATTAGATGTTAAATTATTATATTATCATGATATTATGATATATTAATATATCTTAATATGATATATATATATATATATATATATATATATATATATATATATATATATATATATATAAATGTCGTTACAACGATAATCGTTACGCATATGTCTCGTTTTGAAATCCTTAAGTTAGTAGTCTTGTTTTTACATATGTAGTTCATTGTTAATATACATAATGACATGTTTACTTATCATTTATCATGATTAAACATAGTGTAACAATATATTAATATGATTCATATGTAATTAGTAAGACGTTGTTATAACGATAATCGTTATATATATCGTTTCGAGTTTCTTAATTCAATAAACACAATTTTATGTATATAACTCATTGTTAAAATACCTAATGAGATGCTTACTTATCATAATATCATGTTAACTATATATATATAATCATATATATGTCATCATATAGTTTTTACAAGTTTTAATGTTCGTGAATCACCGGTCAACTTGGGTGGTCAATTATCTATAAGAAACCTATTTCAATTAATCAAGTCTTAACAAGTTTGATTGCTTAACATGTTGGAAATGCTTAATCATGTAAATAACAATTTCATTTAATATATATAAACATGGAAAAGTTCGGGTCACTACACGTGTGATCGCTAGGAACTTTCGAGAAGACAATAAACCGTAAGATCTGTCGGGTAGGTATGACTTCGGGTCATTATTGTGGAGAAATGGGTGACATCGGGTGTATGAAACCCAAAGATTGAGTTTCTAAATTTTGGTAGATTGTGGTGGGAGTCTGCATGACACTGCGTCTGGTGTCTCTTTATACCTGCTAGTGTAATGTCAAACTCTAGTAGTTGTGTGATCACTTTGTGCTTATGGTTCCCGTGAGATACCCTTGGAAGCAGCGGAGATTAAAATAGTGATCGATGGGTGATAGTAATTCGATGGTTGTGAAAGTCGAAGTTAGAGAGCATTGCGGTAAATACTTCCTATGAAGTGACGGATGATCGAATCTGGTTGCTCTTGTGATAGACGGGTGAAGATGACCGGTGAGCCGGTGACGAATTTATTGTTCGGTTAAGACCGAAGGTTATGATGAAATGTTGATATTAGGGTCGACGCAATTATTGTGTCGGATTGGTCACTCTTCTCCATGAGAGTGAGCAATTATTGGTAAAGTTTCATTGAGTGGAAGGTCGGGTGATCTCGACTGGGATGCACGACTGATTTATCGGAGTGACGTATGCTTAGGCATAGAGATGTATGTGGGACTTTGGTGGAGTTCTCTTTGCGAACGATTAAGGCAGTCGATTGTGATTTGTGGTATGAAGGTATGAAGTCGTCGCGTGTACGACATCTCTGGTAATTTTGTATGACGGCTCTAAGAGCCTAAAGTGAATCTGCAGTGATTCGGTGTTTATGATTAGTGATGAGAATGATCATATGTGTTGTGAAATGGTAATTCCGCTGGATGTTATCATCTTTACGGTAAGAATGTGGAGCTATATCCTAAGTGGGGGAGTTTTTACTGCCCCCCGAGGAAGCTCCCGTGGTACTAGATCAAGTGAAGTGTAAGACTTCTTATGTAAGGGGGTTGTGTAGTACTAAAGTGCGGTATGAGAACAAGTGTGAAGTTTAAGATCATGGAAGTGAGAGAATGTAATTGTTATTGCGGGTACTCTCGTGATATTAATTTGGGTTGGTGTGAAACTCGGATAGTACTGTCGAGTGAGTACGAGTTCGAGATGGTGGTGAATACTGTATTTTCCCTGTCGGGAAACGTGATCGTGAGGATTATCAGTGGATTATTCCACTTTGTGGATGGTTGTGAGGCGGGGAGCGCCGGTTCTGATTGTCTCACGTCGAGACACGCGGTTGTTGTTTGTTTTCGAGAGTGTGTTCCCTAATGATGCGACCCGTTGGTTGCATGGAAATGTCAAGGCCATCCTTAATGGACGGTCTAGGTAGGAGGGTTCACCCGGCGTCGGTGAATATTTTATGGGTCGTGTGTCGAGTGGCGAAATTGTAGTGATGATGATTCACTGTTGATGGGATTCTAGTATATGAATAGTCTTCGTGCTAGTACTAGAAAGCCTTCTTATTGGGTTGTGTTGTAGGGTTTGGAGGAGAAACCCTGTGTTGAGTGTTGATGATTTGTTTAGCACGTGGTGTATTATTGTCGTCCTGGATTAATCCAGAGACTGGTTATAGTGCGTGAATCAATTGATGGGAAGGTTTGTGTCCCTAGTGTGATTAGTTAGCGATACCGAGATTCCTTCGTTGAAGGAATGACCCGGTGGTGCAGACGGGGGAAGTTAATTCTTGATTAAGAGAACCTTCTTGAATTACTGGTTTACGAGTCATTGAAGTACGGAGTTTAACGCGGCATAAATCCTTCTCTATTTGGATTAATGCAAGACTTGGTTCACGGTGTAGTGGACTTAGTAGACCGCGTCGAGTGTTATAGTTGTGAATGTAGCTTGTTGCGAGTTGTAACCGGGAGAATTTGAAGGAATATAATGGTGTATTCCGTATTTTTCCTAAGTGGGCATTGGGATGTTGGGTGTACGAGATACCGTTTGTTGCGGTAATGCACGCTAATTGTTATTAGCGTGTAGTGAGGGATTCGGGATAATGGAAAATCGTTGTGGATATCGAGTTTGGATGTGTGTCAGAGAACCATAGCGTGTAGGTTCAGATTGGTTAAGTGACTAGGATCTCGAGGACGTGATTCAATTTAAGTGGGGGAGAGTTGTAACATCCCATTTTTCATCATACATGTTCGAGGTACGTAATTGATCTTTAGAATGTTCATACTTGGTTGTATAATTGTATAAAGATGATTGTATGATGCGTGTCTGAAGGGTACCAAGCATGTACGCGTTGCTTGTTCGAATGTCGAAGAAAACTAGACGTTGTTTGAGTTACAAGGTGTGTACTTATGTAAAGACCTCGACCTTATCCTCCCGGACGAAGTCTTCAACATTTGGTTCCATTGCGATGATCGACTCCAAATAATATCCTTAACATGAGCAAATGCACAGCGGAAGACTTAATTCGTACCTGAGAATAACATGCTTTAAAATGTCAACATAAAGTTGGTGAGATATATAGGTTTGATGCTAGCAGCGTAATAACAATGGACCACAAGATTTTAAATTTATACATAATACACTCCTCGTGTATAGAAAAGCAGTTGAGCACTTGGTAACCATACTTAACTAAAAGTCACAGCAGCATATTCTTAAATAAACCCTACACCGTACCAAGTGTAGTAATGAGAACGAAGTACTGTGCAACCGTTAAATGCTGGTCGTCCAGCCCGGTTGGGGATGTCAGCCCGATAGATCTATCAACAGGATTCGCGTTTACGCTCCTCACGTAATTTGCAGTTACCAAGTATAAAGAAATATGCCATGGTACAACTCAACCGAGAATTTAGTTTTGATCACTTGTGTCCATAACGTAAATCATTTATAAAAACAGTGCATGTATTCTCAGCCCAAAAATATTTAGAGTTTAAAAGGGACTATATACTCACCATACTGTATTTTGTAGTAAAAATACATATAACGTCATTGAACAAGTATGGGGTTGGTCTTGAATTCACGAACCTATATCATTTACATATTTATTAAAATATGTACTGGTAATCTCATAATTTTTATTTATAACCTATATAATATTTATTTATGTGTTGGTAGTTATATAAATTTTATGCTAAGTTTTTATTTTATACATATACTTTATTTATAAGTATTATATCCTAAATTTTTATGTTATATATCTATATCTATTTTGTGTATATACATTTAAAATAATTTTTATTCATTTTGTTATATTAATATATCTATATGTTTAGTATTATATTTAAAAAAAACTGATAGTTTATTATATGTGAGTATTTTTATAAGTATTGCTCATAATAACAACACTAACCTAAGTGAATTTTTAATATAATAACTTTAAAAAAAATGTTAATTTTTGATAAGGAGATAGTTTTTAATAAAAATAATATTCATATTAATAATTATAATGATAAAATTTGATAATAATACCTATGTTAATAATAATATTAATAATAAATAAGTGATAAACAATAGTAAATGTGTATACCCTCAAAAGCTTTTAGTAAAAAGAAGTGCTCCAGACGAGATTCGAACTCATGACCTCTAGCTCCCTACAAACATCTTTAACCACAAGTCTGAATCTATTTATTTGTTATAATTCAAACCTACTTATATTAAACCCGATATATCCATTTTTCTGGTCCATGTCTAACTTCGGCCCAACTTAATTATTTCGGCCCATTGTATTTCGTAGCCCAATAGCGATTTATAAGCCTGATTCAACTGTAATTTAATTGGCCCAAGATGTATTAAGGTTCTTATGCCCGGATGTATTTACGTACCCACTAATCACAAACAAAATCTCATGGTTTCAATTTCATCATTATTACATCACCATCCACTAACCAAGTCATTATCAATCATGAAAGATATCTTGCTGGCCACCAAAAATATTCATTAAACGTCTTCACGTGTCACTAGCATTATTAAAGAAAAGGATTTGGTTTTTGCTTGAAATTCGACTGAAATGGCTGAACATAAATCTCCCGTAACAGTAGACGTGAAGGTGGGGTGGCAACGATGGTTTTATGGTGAAGTTTCTCGGTTAACAACAAAAATTAGTGCAGCAGCGTTAATGATGATGATTGTGGTCTTGGGTGATAGTCTATGGTTTGTTTGTGTGGCGGTTTGGCTCGAACATGAACAGGAAATAGTTAGTACAGCAAGGTGGCGATTTATGGGTTGTTTAGATTCAGTGGTTACCAATGGAAGGTTGAAGATGGTGGCGGTGGATTGATGGATAGTGATGGTTGTGGTATTTAAAGGAAACAAAAGTGACGGTGATGGTTTAAAAAGAAAATAAAAATAGTTTCCGGTGGTGAACCGTTGTGGTGGAGGTGTATGGTGGGCAACGATGTTGAGGTGGTGGTTTACAACAAAATATGGAAAAGAAGTTTGGTTCTTGATATCGATGGTGTTGGTGATCCAATAGTTAGGGTACCGTGGTGGTTACACTTGGTGAAATCATGGTGGTAGTGATGGTGGTTTTTGTAGTGTTCGGTTTTAACGGTAGTAAACCACAACAATAACAAGATGAATTTGTAGGTGGGTCTCGGTTCCAAAAATAGAATAAAGACGGGATAGATGTAGCAACGAGTGATGGTGTTAAACGGTGGTGATAGGTGGTTCGATGATGGCTGTGGTGGTGTAGGGTGATAGCTTTCGGTGATCACAAATAAGAGAGGGAGAGAGAGAACGAGGGAGAGATAGATGGTGGTCATTTGTTCGTGACATCAGTTTACTATGGTTCGGGGTATTGTCGTTTGTGGTGGTGCAAGAGTTTTAAGTGTTTCAAGTGAGTTTGTTGTTGAAATCGAATATTAAAAGATGAGAGTATAAACTGAATACTAGTAAGAACAATTTGTGGTTATGGTATTTGATTGATGGTTGAATGATAATAGATGAAGGTATCGCTGAATATGAAATCAAATAAGTTAGTATTTTGATGGGTTTTGTGTGACCAATAAGCAGAAGAAGTTGTTAAATAAAGTTGCAAAATAAAAGACTCATTAGTTTAGTGATGAGTGTCGGTGAGCAGAGAAAAGATATATGATTGTTCTCAATCTATATCCTATGTGTGTGTCATTCTTTAAATCTATATCTATGTATATATAGGACCATGAACTAAATAACACAAATAGTAATAAATGAAAATATCAAAGTTCCTACAGTAAAGCCATCGAGATTTTTAAACTCTTCTACCGACAGTTTTAACTCGAATATATATCGTGTCCATTGCTAAACACTTGACGTATAAAAGTGTTCCTAAAAAAATCCCAAATTTTATATTAACTTTATTTAATTATTCCAGTCATTTATTGTTTAAAACCTGTTTTAAAAAAAATTCTATAATTATAAATTTTCTGTTCCAAATAATATATACGGAGTACTAAAATTTGATCTAATAAGGTAAAAAAAATATTTTATCACATAATTACATATAACAACAACATTTAATATAGTTTAGCAAAAGGTTGTTTGATTCCGTAATATTTATCTTATGAAATAAGGTTATATGCACAATTCTAACATTTACGTCATATATATTTTAATTTATATTTTAAATTTATATATTTTAAATCTATATGTCTCTATTTACAAATAGTGGTTGTCGGGCATAGTCGAAGGGTAATTGTTTATCCGAATATAGATTTCAGACTTTCTAGACTCAACATTATAGATTTTGCTTATCGTATCGGAAACATATAAAGACTAAGGTTTAAATTTGGTCGGAAATCTCCGGGTCGTTACAGTACCCACCCGTTAAAGAAATTTCGTCCCCGAAATTTGGTAGAGGTTGTCATAAATAACAATAGGAATGTTTTCATGACGAATATGAGGTAATAACGGAGTTTTATCATTATTGGAAGATATGGATAAAACGATTCGATTATGTGAAGCGCACGAGTGAAGCTATCACAAAAGAGTGAAATGAATAAAAATAGAATTGTTGTAACTGATGACGTGATTGAGATTGATTTCCGAAATTTACAGAAAGAAAATCTTCGTAATAAGATTTAGTTTTGCGATGATTTAGGAGATCGAAATCTTCCTTTGATTAATGCAATAATCTGTTCCGATTGTTCTGTCGGATATATTGCTATAAATTCACCCCCCTTCGTTTCCTTATTCTTCACACCTTCTATTCTTTCTTTCTCTACTCATTCCTTAATATGCTCCATCCAATTCTGATTCTTATTATACTTCTATCTTTCATATCTTTCATTCTCTTCTTTCATTTGCCGCCAGAAGAATCTATTTACTTTTATGCTTTCTTTGGAATTATAATGTTTCTAATTCTCCCGTGTCTTTACGTTGCAATATGTATTGATATACACGATTTGTAGTTTCTGGGTGGTTGTTGGGTTTTATATCTTCCCTTATATCTCGATGTTCCTACTTCCGTCTTCTATAATCATTATCATCTACAGTTAATGTTTTCTCCTATTTGCTGCGATCTATACCCCAATTTCTATTTCGAAGCTTCATTCTTTCGTTTCCTCTTCTTGCGTTTAAGCGTCTCTTGTAATGGTCCGGAATTCGTAGGTATGAGATTTGAAAGGAACATAACTAATGTTCTAAGAAAGAAAGGGTATTGGCATGATTTTGATTTGTTAAATTACCAGAATACCCTGGAAAAGATAGAACTATCAAGACAATACGTTCCTAATACGTTTGAGGATTAGATAGAATGTATGAGCCGTGTAACATGGCACATGATGACGGTACTGTGAATCATCACATTCCATTAGAAACTTAACATGACTTACTGTAATATAATGAAGTTGATCAAGTTTCATTATATTATACTAATTCATGCATCAGTTCCCAACACTGCTTCAGAACATTCCTACTTTAAACTCGATGGTTTCAGAATTTAAAACTAACACAGTTTCTTTTACGTTGTAATGCAGATATTACGGAGAGATAAATGATTTCAGATAAGAATAGTTGTGAAAATATCTCCAGAAATATGGAGAATATTTATAACGAAAGATATGAAGATATCTTATAATATCTAAGATAAGATGATGATGATGTAGAATATCATCTTGAAAGATTTAGAATAAGGAGTAGGGTCCTTACTAATGGTTTCAGCAGGTACTGAATCATTTAAATCTTTTGAAGGCAGGTTCAGTCCTTGTGATTTATCTACATCCTCCTTCATACTTTGCTCAATCCGTTTTCTAGTTTCAACCCTTCTCTTTTTCTGAGCTTTTCCAACATACTTTACTTCATCGTAAACTTTTGACTTGTTAAGGTCGTTTACGGCTTTTGCTGCTTCATCAGCATTTCAAGAACTACTTCATAGTCCAGGGTGTTTTTTCAGAAACTTCACATTTGAAATATGTAATTCTTATGAATAGACGTTTTCGGTATAACTGGAAGAATTTCTACGAGATTTTCAAAATACTGATTGTGGATTTCGTCGAAGAGATAACGCGTTGCTGGTACATTTGATGATGATGTTGTGAAATATAAAAAAATTCTCCGGTAACGACGGCGAAAGGACAAGGTATAAATATCGAGATTATAATAGAAGTAGTCTCACTGAGAAGTCGAAGTGGAGCTGTAACAAAATTAGCTTCTTGAAAAGGAATTGTAAGATTGTTTTTGCTAATAAATGACAGAGGATTCCACACGGTATGTGTTAAACTATGAATTTGGTTTCGAAAGTTTTTCAGGTGCATAAATCCTTTCTTCCGTAGACGAGGTGCAGCTGGTTCAACTTCTCGATCGAGGTGTTCTTCAAGAATTCATGAAAAGTAGTGAATGCAAATTGTAATTGTCAAGATACGAATGAGGTTTATGATAGAATCAAGTGGCAAACTTGAAGATTAGTTTAGTTTCATACGTTATAATCAATATTTTAATTCATTTTACTTGTCCATAGTTAGCAGTCTATTAATCCGATAATCCAATAGTTCAATAATTCAATGATTCATATATAATTTAATATATAATATTAGAATTAAATAATACGTATCGTGACCCGTGCACCGGTCTCAGTATTGATCACAACTCAAAGTATATATATATTTTGGAATCCACCTCAACCCTGTATAGCCAACTATAGAGTGTCTATGGTCGTTCCGAAATATATATAGATGGGTCGATATGATAGGTCGAAACCTTGTATACGTGTCCCGTTATTTAAAGTGCGTAAAATAAATAAATATATATCATGACCCGTGCACAACGTATTGTCTCAGAATAAATCCGACGTATTGTGTACATGTGTCCCGATTTAAAGTGTGTAAAAGTAAATAACAGAAATTAAATAACAATAAATAAAATTGCGAGAATGTAAATTGCGATAATTATAATGTAATACGGAATTAACAGTTAGCTGGGAACAGTTAGCTAGGAACAGTTAGCGTGAAATCTTAACAATATTTCAATTAATTAGTTCATTTGTTTCTAACAAATTTTATTTGTCCAATGTTTTCTTCATTATGCCACTTGTTGGATTCTGATAGGTCAAAATCCAAGTATGAAATTTTTGAATGGAATTGGTTATTCTGTGGTGAACGGATTCGTATATCGGTGGTTGTAAATAGGATAATAAATGACCGTTGAATCAAATTCGAAGAATGTACAGTGTAACTTATTAATGTGAAATCTAAATATTTCTCGGGTATTACCCACCCGTTAAAATATTTTCACCATTAACAGTTTGTACAAAAGAATTTTTAATTACAATCTCTATGAAAATATACTTGCATATATATTTTCTTCAGATGTAATCATGGATTTAACGAGTCAATAAGATATTAAACTCATTTGATTTATCGTTAGTACTAGATTACATAATCTCTAAAACATTAGAGATTACATAATCGTCATGTCGAACGAAGATTAATGAGGTAGAACGATACGTAAAGCGAAGATAATCGATGTGGAACAATATGTAGAACAACGATAAAGTAGATAGAACGATACGTAGAACGATGATTATGCTCGAGGTATAGATTGTGACGTTGAGGAGTGTGATGTTGAGGCTACTGGTGTTGTTGATGCCGGTGGTATTGTTTGTGCCGATGTTGACGATGATGCCTGCAAGTTGTGTATCGTACTCTCCAAAGTTACTACTCGAGCACGAAGTTTGTTGACTTCTTCTATTATTCCGGGATGGTTGGCGGTTTGAACAAGGGGATGAATAAGGTTTAGAATTGTGGATAGAATATAATCGTGGCGAGATATTCGGGCAATGAGAGTGAAAATGGTGTTTCGAACAGGTTCGCCGGTAAGTGATTCAGGTTCTTTGTCAAGAGGTGAATTCGGTTAGTGAAAATGATCACCTTCTTCTTGTTTCCAGTGATTTAGTCGACTACGAATTCATCAGATGAATTGAGGATGGCTGATTGATTGATTCATTCTGGTTACGCTGCTTTCGGAGCTTAGGTGAAATTCCATATCGGAATACGAGAGGCTTGAACTAGTGGTGAGTTCCATTTTGCTCGGTTAGATATTTTTGGTATGAAATGAATTTCGAATATCGGATGATATTCTAGTTACATAGAATATCTATGTATAGTACAGAAGATCACGTAGATTACGAAAGGATTTAAGGAAACGTGTCGGATAAAGTCTACAGTAACATATACGCTAAGATATGAATTAGCAGATACACTAAGATATGAATTTATCTATACACTATCTATCAAATAAGTGCAGGAAGTCGTGTCTAGACTTAGGAATGATAAGCATGTAATTTTCCACTAGGAATGATAGACAATACTTATAATATGCAGCTAAGGTCGAAGTCCAGACTTGCTAATACATCCTAACAACTATCAGTTAGACTCACTAATGCAAGACCTGGTTCGCTAAGACCAACGCTCTGATACCACCTGTAAAGACCTCGACCTTATCCTCCCGGACGAAGTCTTCAACATTTGGTTCCATTGCGATGATCGACTCCAAGTAATATCCTTAACATGAGCAAATGCATAGCGGAAGACTTAATTCGTACCTGAGAATAACATGCTTTAAAATGTCAACATAAAGTTGGTGAGATATATAGGTTTGATGCTAGCAGCGTAATAACAATGGACCACAAGATTTTAAATTTATACATAATACACTCCTCGTGTATAGAAAAGCAGTTGAGCACTTGGTAACCATACTTAACTAAAAGTCACAGCAGCATATTCTTAAATAAACCCTACACCATACCAAGTGTAGTAACGAGAACGAAGTACTGTGCAACCGTTAAATGCTGGTCGTCCAGCTCGGTTGGGGATGTCAGCCCGATAGATCTATCAACAGGATTCGCGTTTACGCTCCTCACGTAATTTGCAGTTACCAAGTATAAAGAAATATGTCATGGTACAACTCAACCGAGAATTTAGTTTTGATCACTTGTGTCCATAACGTAAATCATTTATAAAAACAGTGCATGTATTCTCAGCCCAAAAATATTTAGAGTTTAAAAGGGACTATATACTCACCATACTGTATTTTGTAGTAAAAATACATATAACGTCATTGAACAAGTATGGGGTTGGTCTTGAATTCACGAACCTATATCATTTACATATTTATTAAAATATGTACTGGTAATCTCATAATTTTTATTTATAACCTATATAATATTTATTTATGTGTTGGTAGTTATATAAATTTTATACTAAGTTTTTATTTTATACATGTACTTTATTTATAAGTATTATATCCTAAATTTTTATGTTCTATATCTATATCTATTTTGTGTATATACATTTAAAATAATTTTTATTCATTTTGTTATATTAATATATCTATATGTTTAGTATTATATTTAAAAAAAACTGATAGTTTATTATATGTGAGTATTTTTATAAGTATTGCTCATAATAACAACACTAACCTAAGTGAATTTTTAATATAATAACTTTAAAAAAAATGTTAATTTTTGATAAGGAGATAGTTTTTAATAAAAATAATATTCATATTAATAATTATAATGATAAAATTTGATAATAATACCTATGTTAATAATAATATTAATAATAAATAAGTGATAAACAATAGTAAATGTGTATACCCTCAAAAGCTTTTAGTAAAAAGAAGTGCTCCAGACGAGATTCGAACTCATGACCTCTAGCTCCCCACAAACATCTTTAACCACAAGTCTGAATCTATTTATTTGTTATAATTCAAACCTACTTATATTAAACCCGATATATCCATTTTTCTGGTCCATGTCTAACTTCGACCCAACTTAATTATTTCGGCCCATTGTATTTCGTAGCCCAATAGCGATTTATAAGCCTGATTCAACTGTAATTTAATTGGCCCAAGATGTATTAAGGTTCTTATGCCCGGATGTATTTACGTACCCAATAATCACAAACAAAATCTCATGGTTTCAATTTCATCATTATTACATCACCATCCACTAACCAAGTCATTATCAATCATGAAAGATATCTTGCTGGCCACCAAAAATATTCATTCAACGTCTTCACGTGTCACTAGCATTATTAAAGAAAAGGATTTGGTTTTTGCTTGAAATTCGACTGAAATGGCTGAACATAAATCTCCCGTAACAGTAGACGTGAAGGTGGGGTGGCAACGATGGTTTTATGGTGAAGTTTCTAGGTTAACAACAAAAATTAGTGCAGCAGCGTTAATGATGATGATTGTGGTCTTGGGTGATAGTCTATGGTTTGTTTGTGTGGCGGTTTGGCTCGAACATGAACATGAAATAGTTAGTACAGCAAGGTGGTGATTTATGGGTTGTTTAGATTCAGTGGTTACCAATGGAAGGTTGAAGATGGTGGCGGTGGATTGATGGATAGTGACGGTTGTGGTATTTAAAGGAAACAAAAGTGGCGGTGATGGTTTAAAAAGAAAATAAAAATAGTTTCCGGTGGTGAACCGTTGTGGTGGAGGTGTATGGTGGGCAACGATGTTGAGGTGGTGGTTTACAACAAAATATGGAAAAGAAGTTTGGTTCTTGATATCGATGGTGTTGGTGATCCAATAGTTAGGGTACCGTGGTGGTTACACTTGGTGAAATCATGGTGGTAGTGATGGTGGTTTTTGTAGTGTTCGGTTTTAACAGTAGTAAACCACAACAATAACAAGATGAATTTGCAGGTGGGTCTCGGTTCCAAAAATAGAATAAAGACGGGATAGATGCAGCAACGGGTGATGGTGTTAAACGTTGGTGATAGGTGGTTCGATGATGGCTGTGGTGGTGTAGGGTGATAGCTTTCGGTGATCACAAATAAGAGAGGGAGAGAGAGAACGAGGGAGAGATAGATGGTGGTCATTTGTTCGTGACATCAGTTTACTATGGTTCGGGGTATTGTCGTTTGTGGTGGTGCAAGAGTTTTAAGTGTTTCAAGTGAGTTTGTTGTTGAAATCGAATATTAAAAGATGAGAGTATAAACCGAATACTAGTAAGAACAATTTGTGGTTATGGTATTTGATTGATGGTTGAATGATAATAGATGAAGGTATCGCTGAATATGAAATCAAATAAGTTAGTATTTTGATGGGTTTTGTGTGACCAATAAGCAGAAGAAGTTGTTAAATAAAGTTGCAAAATAAAAGACTCATTAGTTTAGTGATGAGTGTCGGTGAGCAGAGAAAAGATATATGATTGTTCTCAATCTATATCCTATGTGTGTGTCATTCTTTAAATCTATATCTATGTATATATAGGACCATGAACTAAATAACACAAACAGTAATAAATGAAAATATCAAAGTTCCTACAGTAAAGCCATCGAGATTTTTAAACTCTTCTACCGACAGTTTTAACTCGAATATATATCGTGTCCATTGCTAAACACTTGACGTATAAAAGTGTTCCTAAAAAAATCCCAAATTTTATATTAACTTTATTTAATTATTCCAGTCATTTATTGTTTAAAACCTGTTTTAAAAAAAATTCTATAATTATAAATTTTCTGTTCCAAATAATATATACGGAGTACTAAAATTTGATCTAATAAGGTAAAAAAAATATTTTATCACATAATTACATATAACAACAACATTTAATATAGTTTAGCAAAAGGTTGTTTGATTCCGTAATATTTATCTTATGAAATAAGGTTATATGCACAATTCTAACATTTACGTCATATATATTTTAATTTATATTTTAAATTTATATATTTTAAATCTATATGTCTCTATTTACAAATAGTGGTTGTCGGGCATAGTCGAAGGGTAATTGTTTATCTGAATATAGATTTCAGACTTTCTAGACTCAACATTATAGATTTTGCTTATCGTATCGGAAACATATAAAGACTAAGGTTTAAATTTGGTCGGAAATCTCCGGGTCGTTACAACTTACCTTTTTGACCCCAAATGAAATTTGAGTTGATATTTCAAAACTTTACCATTAGAAATGAAATCTTATTACGTTTCCAACGATATTTGATTCATCGAAAACGGAGTTACGGTCAAAAAGTTATGGCCAAAACAAGTTGTTGAAGTTCGGATGAAATAGGCCATTATCACGGCACGACAAATGCCTATTTTGAGGGCCAGAAAGCTTAAAAAGTGATCTAAAATCACCCTTTAGGCCACGGCACGGAGGGTTTGCTCCGCGGCGCGGCAATAGGCACGATCTGGTGCTGTTCAGCCTTTTAATAAGTTAAATGAAGGGCAAAGTTGGTATTTCACATGTGGATGGGTTTTTGCCATAAAACTGATTCCAATCTTATCCAAACCTCATTTTCTTCATTCTCTTTCCCTTCCACTCACACACCAAACCCTAGAGAGAGTAAAGGGTTTAGAGAGAGAAAGCTCGAATCGGGGAAGAAGAAGAAGAGTGTTTTGGGTCGGGTCTCAAGAGTTAAAGTTGTTCTCCTAGTTCACGGCTACGTTGTGGTAGTGATGGTAAGTTCTAACTCCGAAATTCATCTTTATGATTTGATATTCAAGTTAGGGTTTTGAGCGTTTTAGTTGTAAAACCCATTTAGATGATGAAGTAGGTTTATGGAAACTAGTTATTTTTGATACATGGCGGGTTTTGGGTTGATTGACGTTTTGGCCACGATTAGGCTTTGGTTTTGGGTGTAATCACTTAGTTTAGTAATTTTGGAAGTGTTGGAACCCTTTTGGTGAATTGGGTCAAAATTAGGGTTCATGTGTCAAATTGGGTAAGTTAAGGGTTTAACACTTGTGATTTGGTTTAATTGGTGTATTAGGGCCATTTTCACTTGTGTTAGTGATTATTGGTTAGTTTGGGCATTTTTATGACTTTGGTCAAAATGGGTAAATTGATTTAGGTCAAAATTGACAATGACGCGAGTTTGAGTCAAATGATTGTTTAAATACTAGTGTTAAGTGTTAAAGGGCGTATTTGGATGTAATTTAATCGTTGGAAATGATTTCGGGTTAAAATTGGTATTTTAACCATAAAGTTAAACTTGGTTAACCATGAAACGGGTTTTTGGGTAATATACGAGATAGTATGCGTTTAATGGCTAAAGTTGATGTATTTGGGTATTTCGGGAACGCGAGAACTAGTCTCGTTAGTTTTGGACCTTCGGGTGTCGTTAAATGTATAAAAAGGTGTATTTTGCACTTAGGTGTCTAAATGGGTGGATTGTGGAGGTAGGTATAAACCCTTGGTTAAGGGCGTTTGCATCAAATTCTCTTGAAGGGAATGTGTGTTGATTGTGTGAATACCTATATGTATATTATAGGTAAAAGCTTGCTCGGTTGCGTTTGGTGGCGACTTTACATACATGACTTGTGCATGCATCTCGAGGTGAGTGGGATATTTATGCATGTATGTATATAGTATATTTATTTGTATGCTATGGTATGACCCACAGAGACGGGAGTGCCATAGTGTGTGCGAGTGTGCTATGATGTGAACCAAGGAGCCGGTAGCATCATGGTGCATGTGTTGTGATTGTGAACCACGGAGCCGGTAGCATCAAAGTGTGAACCACGGAGCCGGTAGCACTATAAAATGAGATGTGAACTATGGAGCCGGTAGCATCAATGTGTGAACCACGGAGCCGGTAGCACTATAAAATGAGGTGTGAACCACGGAGCCGGTAACACCGAAGTGTGAACCACGGAGCCGGTAGCACTATAAAAGAGTATGACTCGAATGCGTAGTGACGTGAACCACGGAGCCGGTAGCATCATAGCATTGTGTATGGTGTGAACCACGGAGCCAGTAGCACCATGACGTGTGTATGGTTAACCATATAGTTTGTGTATGTATTGTAGTGTAGCATATTATATTTTGGAGTATATGCTATTGTTTATGGTAGTTGGGGTAATGGAGGTTATTAGCTTTATACTTGGAGTTCGCATTCTAATATTATATTGCTAGCATGTTTGCGGTATGTGTGTAGGTGGTTGCAAGTAGGTATATTATATATGCATGTTTATACTTATTGCACTCACTAAGCGTTAGCTTACCCCTCTCGTTGTTTACCTTTTTACAGGTATTGTGATTGTGAAGCTAGTTAGTCGTTAGACTAGATGCTTAGGAGCGCTTGGGCTCGATGGGGTAGCTTTCAGATATGGATGTGGATTGGGGATTTGGTAGATCCTCGGGATTATGCTCTTGGTATCGGGTTGGGCTATTGTGTCTTAACCGTGGTATTGAATAAATGTTTCGGGGTCGTATTGTTTGGTTGTGTCGAGTCAAACCTTGTATGTGAAATACATTCTCGTAAGGATGAATGATGTCAATTGTAAATCAAGAGTCGAGATAAAACGTTAACGTGTTATTATGATAAATTGTATACGGAAAACTATTTTGAAATTGTTGTGTACTTGGATGCTATTGGGACCTAACTTATATAAAAAAAAAATGTACTCCGTTTTTGGTTTATCGGATTGGGGTTGTTTCAAGTAGACAAACATTAAAGTGCTTAGCCAACAATCATGGCTAAAACCAAAATCACAAATAAACAAGTAAGAGTATTCATAATGATGATAAGAATTAAACCTAATGAAAATTGTGTTCTTGAATGATGAACAGATCGAGACGCATTTTCGGAATGATTGAGTTGATCGAATGATATTGAGGTTCCTCAATAATCACCAAAATTCGCCCAAAACATGCTGGAATTCGTCTGGATGGAATTATGATTAATTAGGGTATTTTTCAGGCTTAAATACCTTCCAAATTCGTCTGGGCCGACCTACTGCCGCGCCGCGGCCCTCAATTGTCGCGCCGCGACATTTAACGTGAACTGGGACATTCTTAAATCCCTTCATGATCTTGAAAATAAGCAAACGTCGCGCCGCGGCCCCATTTATCGCGTTGCGGCTCATAACTAGTTCTGAACCCTTCTTCAACCCTTAAACTGATATCGAATGCTGTTGATTTTCTCGCCGCGGCCATATGCGTCGTGCCACGGCTTACTGTGTAACCTGATATCTCGTTCATTTTTCTTTTTTTTTTCTTACTTTAAACTAACTCAACACCTCATTAACCAATATGTTCTTCATACTTCCAACCTCGGTGCACCAATAATAATAACCGGTTAACAAAGTACCTCAAAAACTCCAAAGAATGCAACTCTTCTATATTAAGCTCTTCAAACTTGAACATTCTCAATATTATCAAAATAAACACCAAATCGTATCCGAACGGACTAAAATGTGATCGATATCGCTAAGGAAAACGTGTATAAAATATGCAATATCACAATACATCCAAGGTAAATGGATATTTAATGCATATAGTACTTGTATAGGATGGTGGGTATCTTTTGCAGGTGTTAAATGAAGTAAAGAGTCCAAAGATTGATGTCCAAAACTGATTCAAAAAATGGCTATAAAACGGATAAGTATTTTGGACTAGACTGCGTGCGGTCGACCCACGTTCAACTGTGGTCCATGCCGCAGGGATGACTGATTTGTTTATCTCTCCATATAAATAGCAAGGCTTGGAGAACTTTGAAGACTTGGACCTCTTGCATGCTACTGCTCAAAATCAACAGAGAATTACAAGAACATAACACTTCTACAAATGTTTGTGATTAGCAAGAGAAGTTCTATAATCTCATAGATTATAGAAGGGGTTTGTAAAATTACTTTCAAATTCTTATCATTGTGAGTTTACATAGTGTTGTAATAATCCTTAAAATTGTCTTAGGATTGTAATCACTAGAAAAGGGTGAGTCTTTGTACTTTTTAATTAAAAGCATACGCTAGTTTAGCTATCATCTTCCTTAAAGGCAATTAGGGAGTTGATTAATCTCATTGGAGATTAATACTTGTCCAAGGTGAAGACAAGTTGATCTAAGTTGGAGGTAATCATTTAAAGGGATTAAAGGATTAGATTTTTTGTCTAAGGAGAAGTACAAGGCATATAAATCGGATCACCACCGGATTTGGAGAAAGGTGCTTAGGGAAGCAAAAATTCCGATTAGTGAATCGGGGAGTGGATTAAGGTGGATTAGTTAACATCCACCCAAACCACTATAAATCCTTGTGTTTATGTTCTTTACTTTACATTCCACATCATTACAAACATAAAAACATCACACATTGGTTTGAGTTTATTTAAGTGATCAAGGATTGTTCAAATCTTGTTGATCATCGAAAATGTTTTAAAAATCATACTAAGTAACTATTCACCCCCTTTAGTTACTTACAATTTGTATCAGAGCGGTTGCTCGAACATTTGCTCTAGAAATGTTTTTGATTGAGTGAAAAACCATTTTGTACAAAAACCTGAGTCAAACGTTCTTGGGATCAACTCAAACGATGGCATACCTTGAAAAATTGGCAAATGAAGCACCAATCTTTGATAGAGAGGATGTCTATGTGTGGAAGATATGATTCGAGATCTATGTTACATCAAAGGATCATGACATGTGGAGAATCATCAAGGGAGGAAACCTTGTTTCTCAAGAATCTTCAAACATGGTGAAATCAACATTCCAAAATGATGAAGTAGTGAACAAAGTACCAAAGCAATTTGATGCTATATCAATACTTAATACAGTTCTTCCTAGTGAAAAAATGGTTAGAATGTTTTCATGTGAAAGTGCAAAGGAATGATGGGATACACTATGTCCTCAAGTTGAAGGAACCTCTAGTTGCATGATGAAGAATGGGTTTGAGGAAAAGGTAACAAGGCCTGAATGTCTTGGTGGGAGTTGGTTAAATGATCAAGATGGAGATGAAGATGAAGAATTTTCTCTCATGGGTTCAAGATACTCTCCAAGTCAAGATGCACGTAGTGAAGATGAGGTTAAATCTTTTTACCAAGAAGAAGAAGGCGAACGTTCAAGCGTTCAAAGCAATGAGGTACATGCATTCTATCCTTCAAATTATGAAGATTTGCTAGATGAGTACAAAGTGGTAAAATTTGTGCATACTAGAAGATGTAACAAAGTAAAATTTTTGGAAAAAGAATTACAAAAGGTAAATCAACTCAAAAAAAAATTTAAGTGATGAAAAAAATTATTTGAAAAGATCTTTAAATGACAAAAATTATTTTAAAGATAAAATTGTTTTGAAATCTAGTCACAATTCTTGTAAACACAAACAAAGTACTCTAAGTCCAAGGTCATTCATTAAGAAAGTTGAAAACCTAGAAAAGGTAAACAAATCTAGCAGATGGAGGGATAAGTCAAAGGTTGGGTAATCTTAGGATAAATGAGAATCAATTATCAAAAATTAAAAAAAGAGGATTGTACATTTAAAACTTAATGTGTTTTAAGTCAATGTATCACTATTTCAAAATTGCAAATCCTCTAAATAATTAAAAGGACTTCTCAATAAGATTATGCTTAACTAACTTAGGAATGAATACTTGCTTGAAATGATTACATGCTAGTTGTAGGACAATGTGCATTATGTGTATAATATATATATATATATATATATATATATATATATATATATATATATATATATATATATATATATATATATATATATATATAGGGGTAGGATCAATGGGGAAGTAACCAATCGGGGGGAAGCGGGGGGAAGCAAAAAAAAAAAATTTCGTTTTATTGGAATTTTTTTTTCCGGCATCAAGATCACACGAAAATATGAACATTTAGAAGAGACACTTCGTGATGAATGTTATTATTTTGACGGGAAAACGATCGACAAAAATAACATTCAAGATAATATTGTTCGTGAAGAATATGAAAGTTTTTTTTTTATGTTTTGTGAAGTAAAATTTAGCCCGATTTAGAGTTTAGGGTTTAGGGTTTAGGGTTTGGTGTTTTGGGTTTATGGACCTAAACCCTAAACCCTAAACTCTAAACCGTTCATGTTAAAAACTCAATCTAAATCCTAAATCTAAACCCTAAACCCTAATTTTCTAAATCCTAATATCTAAACCCTATAAATCCTAATATCTAAACCCTAGTATCTAAACCCTATAAACCCTAATATCTAAACCCCAATAGCTAAAACCTCAACATACGCTCGAAAAACACGATAATTGTTATATATTACTTCTTCGAGCGTTTTCCCGCCAAAATTAAAACATTTATCAGAAAGTGTCTCTACTAAATGTTTATATTTTCATCCAATCTATAAAGTTCGTGAACAAAGTTTTTTCAAAAAATGAAAAAAAAAGCTTTTGCTTCCCCCCGCTTCACCCCGATTGGTTACTTCCCTCTTGATCCGACCACTATATATATATATATATATATATATATATATATATATATATATATATATATATATATACATGCTTACTGTGATGACCCGAAAATTTCCGACCAAATTTAAACTTAATCTTCATATAATTTCGAAAGGATAAGCAGGGTCTATTAAACTGAGACTCAAAATGTTTGAACTATTTACATGGATACATTTAACCTTTGTCTATCCCTGACAATTCACGAAAAATTGTGTGTAAGTAGTTATGTATAAATATGTGTGTGTGTGTGTGTGTGTGTGTGTGTGTATATATATATATATATATATATATAAACATATAAATAAGTATAGATATAATAATGTGAAATAATAAATACAAACTTAATTATCAGAATTAAACAAGTAAAATAAATAATAAAAGTTGTTATTAAAATGAATTTATATATCTATATGTGATTTCTAAACATAATTATCATTATATTGTAATATATATAAGATGTACACATATTAGGTATTCAATAAATGTTATCATATATGTTATTATGTAATTATTAAATATTACATAATTAGTAAATCGTAATGTTAATATATGTAATTACAAGATGAAATATAGTGATTATATTAAAATTGTTATTATTACTTTCATTATTATTGTTAAAATAAATAATTATATTAATATTAATATCAGTATTAGTAATATTATTATTATAATTATTGATTGTTGATATTTATTAATTATAAAATATGAAAACAGATAGATACAAAATCTGTTACATTTCATTATCTACATTTAGTCCTTCTAATTCCTGTATCCAGATTCCTTGTCAATCATGCCTGCTATAATGTGATATTATGAAAGGCAATTGGATTATTATCACAACACGTTTTAATCTTCAGGTAAGTGGAATGAATTGTTTAAATATTATATATTATGGTTCCACCTATCTAGTCTCTACCTCTATATCTTATATGTTCATACGAACGTATTATAGGTGGAATCACCACTTTACTTCCTCTCCATTTACAATCAACCATCACCATGATCATCATATAAACCGTCACCATAACCCAACTTTATTTCTTTTCTAGTTTACTCATGTTATGATTTTGTTAATTTCAACTCTTACTTCACAATTGATAACAAATCTCAAACAACACAAACCTATCAATCTTCATCATGACATCATTCACCACCCATATAAACCACGGTTCACAGGATCACCTTCTTAGTGAAAACAACACCACCATCTTCTATCACTCAAGCCGAATTATTTCTCTAAACAATCCTTGGTCTGCTGTAACTATGATACTGTTATTTATGATTCGAATACTGGACTCAAAACCAAACCACAACCAAATCGAACTGTTAGGTGCTTCTACTTACTATTGCTATTCGATGAAACCATCTCTTATCTTCCCAACCACACGACACCTGCAACGGTTTGGTTGCTACTGCAACCCATCGTGAAAACAATCACCACCACTACCACCGTAAGTCACCTCCTTCTCTCTCTTTCTCTCTCTAAAACCCCATCGCCATCACTTCACACCTTGAATCTTAATTACGCCACTTATGTTCCTATCTCTGTCGTGAATCAGATCACACCACCCTCCTGTTTGCTTCACTGTTAATGTTGCTGCTCAGTCTTCTCTTGGTATTTTGAGTTATGTTTCGTGCAAGCCACCAAGACTACTATTATAATTTCTTGATTTCTATTAAATCGACACCCAACTGCAACCCATCATGATACATACTGTCGCTGCTATAACATATTTTTTTTCTTTAAACAATTATCGATGATGAGAATTAATAGAAATATGGGTGATGATTGCATGTTTCTTTTATTTTCTTTTTCTCACTATGGCAGACAAATTCCAAATCAATCAACCCCACATTCACCCCCACTCGTTAACTTTAACTATTAAATTGATGAAAGAATCAAAACTCTTTATTGAATTACAGCTGCTCAAATAACTTGTTTAGATTGGTCCGAATAATGCAGTCTACCTTGTGGGCCAAATGTATTCCTTGTGGGATGCTGTATATTTACAATTTAATTTGGTATATATATATATATATATATATATATATATATATATACCACAACCCACCACAAATCTCTTCTTTTATACCGATACTACAATCTCGTTTCTTTCTCTAATCGTTGACATGATGATAACGCTGATGATGATGATAGTGTTGCTATGATGATGAACGAATGGTGACATCATATTCGATGATGATAATGATTATGATTTTGTGATTAGGAGTTTATAGTTATGATTTTATGTGATGAGTTATGATGAATCAAAATATGAGTGAAGAAACAATGATCAGGATAAAGATGAGGTAATGATACATGATATAACGAAATTGATATATATAAAAAATAAGGATCGATGATGACTAGGGTTACAGATATGATGATGAAGTATGATGATGATTGTAATTACAAACGTATTAAGGATATAAGATGATGAAATGTTAGTGTCTGTTAATGATGAGGAGATGATAAGATGAATGAGGTTGATTATGATGATGGTTATAGCAAAATGATAACGATGATAATTAGTATATGATTGTGGGTATGATTAAGATTATGATTATGGTATGATGCTCGAATGATGATGATGATGCACGTATGGTGATACCATTAATGATGATTCAAAACAGAAAATTATGTTAAACGATATTAAAAATCTTAATAATAACAAAAAATCGATACGGAGTAATGACTAAGGATGTTATCGGGTTAGCGGGAGGTCGCGGGTTCAAACACGGACTTGAGCATTTTTTTTAGGACTACTTCTTTGAGGTAGTTTACTTTTTACTCATTATTATTATTATTATTATTATTATTATTATTATTATTATTATTATTATTATTATTATTATTATTATTATTATTATTATTGTTATTATTATTATTGTTATTATCATTAACATTAAAATTAATATTTGAATTGAAAATATAACTATTATTATTATCATTATTACTATCATTATTATTATTATTATTTTCATTAACATAATTTTTATATAAAATTCTATTTACATTATTTTATTATCACTATTATTATCATTAGTATTAATATTATTACAGTATTATTATTTTTACTACAAACATAATAACATTATTGTATAAATATTACATATAACCAATTACTGATTTTTGATATAATACCAACTACAAATATATACATATATATATATATATATATATATATATATATATATATATATATATATATATATATATATATATATATATATATATATATATATATATATATATATATATATATATATATATATATATATATATATATATATATATATATATATATATATATATATATATATATATATATATATATGTTGTAATATAACTATATATATGAATAGTGATTATTTACAAAATAACTATATATAAAAAATAACTGAAGATATAAAATATAAATAAATCATACATATATTTATATAACTACAACACTTAATATATAAATATTCTGTAGGAGGAATTATGTGATTATATGTGTTAATATGTATAAAAATGATATAGGTTCGTGAATCCAAGGCGAACCCTACATTTGCTCAATGTCGTCATATTTATTTTCACTACAAAATACAGTATAGTGAGTTTCATTTGCTCCCTTTTTAAATGCTTTTGCAATATATACTTTGGAACTGAGAATACATGCGCTGCTTTTATAACTAATTTACAAAATAGACACAAGTACTTGAAACTACATTCTATGGCTGGATTATTATACCAGATATTACCCTTTTTAGCTTGGTAGTCTAAGAATTTGGGAACAGACCCCCAAATTGACGCGAATCCTAAAGATAGATCTATTGGGCCTAACAAACCCCATCCAGGTTATGGATGCTTTAGTACTTCGATTTTATATACAGATGAGTATACCTGTATATTTAGGGATATTCTAGATGCATTTGTTAATGTCGGTTACCAGGTGTTCACCATATGAATGATTTTTAATTCGCAGGTTATGCGTACTATTTTATTACACAGGTTATGTGTAATATAAAAATGAAATCTTGTGGTCTATTAAAATTATGGAAATGAATGTTTATGATAAACTAATGAACTCACCAACCTTTTGGTTGACACTTGAAAGCATGTTTATTCTCAGGTATGAAAGAAATCTTCCGCTGTGCATTTGCTCATTTTAAAGATATTACTTAGAGTCATTCATGACATATTTCAAAATATGTTGCATTCGAGTCGTTGAGTTCATCAAGATTATTATTAAGTCAATTATAGTTGGATATATTATGAGATGGTATGCATGCCGTCAACTTTCGATGTAATGAAAGTTTGTCTTTTAAAAACGAATGCAATGGTTGTAAAATGTATCATATAGAGGTCAAATACCTCGATGTAACCATATGTTATTGTATTTGTCCTTATGGATTAGGACGGGTCGCTTCATATGGTATCAGAGCGGTGGTCGTAGCGAACCAGGTCTGCATTAGTGTGTCTAACTGATAATTCTTAGGATGTATTAGTGAGTCGGGACTTCGACCTTAGTTGCATGTCAAAAGTTTTTGCTTATCATTTCATATCGGAAATTACCTGCTTATCATTCTTAAGTCTAGACACATCTTACTGGATTGATTGCATGAATAGTGTATAGACAAAATTCATATCTTAGCGTATCTGATAATTCATATCTTAGCGTATCTGTTAATGTAAAATTTGCCTGACATATTCCATAAACTCCTCCGTAATCTATGAAATCTTGTGCTCTATATATATAGATATTCTATGTAATTAGAATACCACTCGATAGCCGGAAAATCATTTCATATCGAAAAATCCTTTATTCAATCGTACGAAATGGAACTCGTCACTAGTTCAATTTCTTTGGAACCCGACAGCTATTCCGACACGGATGTTCACCTAAGCTCCGAAAGGAGCGTCACCTGAATGAATGAACCAATCAGCCATCCCCAATTCATCTGATTGGTTCGTAGCCTACTTAATCAATGGCGATGCGAAGAAGGCGATCCTTTCCCCCAACTGAATTCACCTCTGGGCGATAAACCTGAAGCACTTACCGGCGAACCTGTTCGAGACACCATTTTCTCTATCATATCCAGAGTATCTCATCATGATTATATACTATCTCAAATTCTAAGCCTTATTCATCCGCTTGTTCCGACCGACAATCATCCCGGAATAATAGAAGAAGTCAACGAACTTCGCGCTCGAGTAATAAATTTGGAGAATATGGTGCAAAATTTACCAGCTTCAGCAACACCATCGGCACTAACAGTACCATCAGTAACAGCACCAGTACCATCAACAATCCGTGTCTCAACATCTCATTCTGTACCTCGAGCATAATCATCGTTCTACATGACGTTCTACATTATTTATATTCGTTCGACATGGCAATTATGTAATCTCTAATATTTTAGAGATTATATATTCTTGTTCTAACAGTAAATCAAATGAGTTTAATATCATATTAACTCATTAAATCCATGATTATATTTGAAGAAAATATATATGTAAGTATATTTTCATAAAGATTGTAATTAAAAATTCTTTTGTACAAACTGTTAATGGTGAAAATATTTTAACGGGTAGGTAATACCCGAGGAATATTTAGATTTGACATTAGTAAGTTACGCTGTACATTCTTCGAAGCTAATTCAACAGTCATTTACTATCCTACTTACATCTACCGATATACGAATCCGTTCACCACAGAATAACCATTTTCATTCAATTTCATATTTGGATTTTGACCTATCAGAATCCAACAAGTGGCATAATGAAAAAAACATTGGACAAAAATAAAATTTGTTAGAAACAAACAAATTAACTATGAGAAATTTTGTTAAAAATCCACGTTAAATGTTCCTAGCTAACTGATTACATTTTATTTATCGCAATTTAATTATCGCAATTTATATTCTCGCAATTTTATTTATCGTCATTTAATTTCTGTTATTTATTTTACGCACTTTAAATATCGGGACACGTATACAAGGTTTTGACATATCATATCGACGCATCTATATATATTATTTGGAATAACCATAGATACTCTATATGCAGTAATGCTTGAGTTAGCTATACAGGGTTGAGGTTGATTCTACAATAATATATATACTTTGAGTTGTGACCGAGTCTGAGACATGTATACAATGGGTCACGATACGTATTAATTAATTCGAATATTATATTTGAATTATTGAATTACTAACTGCGGACTACCAACATTGAACAATTAAAAATGAATTAAAATATTGATTATAACATATGAAACTAAACCATTCTTCAAGTTTGCCACGTGATTTCATCTTAAACCTCATTTGTATCTTGAAGATTACAATTTGCGTTCAAACCTTTCATGATTCTTGAAAACACCTCAATCGATAGGATGAATCAACCGCACTTCATCTACGGAAGGAAAGATTTATGCATATAGTTATGCACATGAGAAACTCTCGGCAACTTAGTAAACGTTTAACACGTAGCTGTGCTAATTCCTTAGTGTTATTATTACCCAAAATAACTTGGTAATCCCTTTCAAAGTAGCAAATTTTGTCACAGCTCCAGCAAGTCAACTTCGACTTTTCATTTGAAACAACTTTATTATAACCTTGATATATATGCGTGCTCTTTTATTGTTACCAGGGAACCTTTTATATTCCACCATATTACCAGCAGACGTACCAGTAACCTCGTTGCTTCTTGGCTTAAATCTCTCTGATAAATCATTATATTTATTCATTGAAACCCTATCATATACTCATCTGCATCTTGTAACGAGATCTGCCATACCAATTATCGAGAATCAGCAATCAGTACTTTGAAAACTCACAGCATATCTACATCAACAGTTATATGTATAACATTTATCTCTTAGAATTATGATCTTTCATTCTGAAATTCTAAAAAGCACTCGGTGTATAAATCAATACTCTGAATGTTGAAAAAGCTAAATGAAGCAGAAGAAACTGTAGACAGCCGTAAACAACCTTAATCATCGGAAGTTTGATGATAAAGAATAGTATGTTGGAAAAGCTCAGAAAAGTTAGAACTGGAAAACGGATTGAGCTAACCACGAAGGAGACCAAGGACAAATACAAGGACCATACCCTATATTCAAAGAATCCAGGTAATTCTAGATCCGTTGAAATCTTTAGAGAATATATCTTGCTCTGAAGTCATGTTAAAATCTGGCGGAAAATTTTTCTTCATCAACCTTCGAACTTGGAAATTCCAAAATATCATCATAAATATCTTCGATATTTCTGAGGATATTTTTATAAATATTCTCGTCCGAAATTATATACCTCTTCGTACTTCCTGTGTTTCATTATATTGGAAACTTCTATAAATCTAAGTTTAATTTATGAATGAATTCTGGAGAAATGTAAAGAAATTGATGCATGAATTAGTATAATATAATGACACTTGATCAACGTGATTATATTACAGTAAGTCATGCTGAGTTTCTAATGGGACATGGTGATTCACAGATCATAACGTCATCATGTGCCATTTTACACGACTCTTACATTCTACCTAATCTATAAACATATCAAGAACATATTTTCTTGACAGTTCTATCTTTCTCTTGAAATTTGGTGATTTAACCAATCAAGATCGTGCTATTACAATCTCTCTCTTAGAATATTTATTATGTTCATTCGAAATTACATACCTAAGAATTCTGGACCATTACTCGCTTGACTTAAAGTCGGGAAGAGAAGACAAGAGCATGAAGCTCCAATATATAAGAGAAAATACAAAGCCCAACAACAACACTGAAATTACAAACCGTGTATATCAATGTTTATCACAACATAAAGACACACGAGAATTAAAAACACTATAACCCCAAGGGCGAAGTAGAAGAAAACTGATTCCTCCAGTGGAAGTTGGAAGAGAAGAATGATCGTTACGATAGTCAGAATAAGAACAAGGATTAGAACCGGATTAAGCATTATTATAATCTTTTGGATATACGAACTGAGAAAGAAGGTATAGAAGTGGTGAAAACTAATGGAACGGAAAAGGTAAATTTATAATGGAAATGCCAGACGCAGTAATCGAGGCAGATCACCATATTTAATTATAGAGATCTTAATTTCCTTATTCGCCGAAGAATCAAATCTTATAGATTTCGATTTTCTTTAAATCCCTTGAATTTCGGAATTCAACCAAGACAACGTCAAAAGTTAAGACGCACCTTATTTTCTAAATTCAACCCTGACTACGTCAAAAGCTAAGACGAATCTCTATTTCTTCATTTCACTCTTTTATGATAGCTTCACTCGTACTTTTCAAATAATTGAATTATTTTATCCTTATTACTCAATGGTAATAAAACTCTAATTATCAGCTCATATTCGTCATGAAAACATTTTTATTGTTAGCCATGACGACCTCACTCAAATTTCGGGACGAAATTTCTTTAACGGGTAGGTACTGTGACGACCCGGAAATTTTCGACCAAATTTAAACTTAATATTCATATGATTTCGACAAGATAAGCAGAGTCTATTAAACTGAGACTCAAAATGTTTGAACTATTTACATGGATACATTTAACCTTTGACTATCCCTGACGATTCACGAACAATTGTGTGTAAGTAGTTATGTATAAATATATATATCTATACTTATTTATGTTTATATATATATATATATATATATATATATATATATATATATATATATATATATATATAAACATAAATAAGTATAGATATAATAATGTGAAATAATAAATACAAACTTAATTATCAGAATTAAACATATAAAATAAATAATAAAAGTTGTTATTAAAATGAATTTATATATCTATATATGATTTGTAAACAAAATTATCATTATATTGTAATATATATATATATATAAGATATAAGATGTACACATATTAGGTATTCAATAAATGTTATCATATATGTTATTATGTAATTATTAAATATTACATAATTAGTAAATTGTAATGTTAATATATGTAATTACAAGATGAAATATAGTGATTATATTAAAATTGATATTATTACTTTCATTATTATTGTTAAAATAAATAATTATATTAATATTAATATCAGTATTAGTAATATTATTATTATTATAATTATTGATTGTTGATATTTATTAATTATAAAATATGAAAATAGATAGATACAAAATCTGTTACATTTCATTATCTACTTTTAGTCCTTTTATTTCTTGTATCCAGATTCCTTGTCAATCATGCCTGCTATAATGTGATATTATGAAAAGCAATTGGATTATTATCACAACACGTTTTAATCATTACGTAAGTGGAATGAATTGTTTAAATATTATATAATATGGTTCCACCTATCTAGTCTCTACCTCTATATCTTATATGTTCATACGAACGTATTATAGGTGGAATCACCACTTTACTTCCTCTCCATTTACAATCAACCATCACCATGATCATCATATAAACCGTCACTATAACCCTCCTTTATTTCTTTTCTAGTTTACTCATGTTACGATTTTGTTAATTTCAACTCTTACTTCACAATTGATAACAAATCTCAAACAACACAAACCTAACAATCTTCATCATGACATCATTCACCACCCATATAAACCACGGTTCATCGGATCACCTTCTTAGTGAAAACAACACCACCATCTTCTATCAATCAAGCCAATTGTATGCTTCTGTTTAAAGCATCGATCCATCACTTACAACCGCCACTAGCTGAATTATTTCGCTATACAATCCATGGTCTGCTGCAACTATGATACTGTTATTTATGATTCGAATACTGGACTCAAAACTGAACCACAACCAAATCGAACTGTTAGGTGCTTCTACTTACTATTGCTATTTGATGAAACCCTCTCTTATCTTCCTAACCACATGACACCTGCAACGGTTTAGTTGCCACTACAGCCCATCGTGAAAACAATCACCACCACTACCACCGTAAGTCACCTCCTTCTCTCTCCTTCTCTCTCTAAAACCTCATCGCCATCACTTCTCACCTTGAATCTTAATTATGCCACTTATGTTCCTGTCTCTATCGTGAATCAGATCACACCACCCTCATGTTTGCTTCACTGTTAATGTTGCTGCTCAGTCTTCTCTCGCTATTTTGAGTTATGTTTCGTGCAAGCCACCAAGACTACTATTATAATTTCTTGATATCTATTAAATCGACACACAACTTCAACCCATCATGATAAATACTATCACTGCTATAACATATTTGTTTTCCTTAAACAATGATCAATGATGAGAATTAATAGCAATATGGGTGATGATTGCATGTTTCTTTTATTTTCTTTTTCTCACTATGGCAGACAAATTCCAAATCAATCAACCCCACATTCACCCCCACTCGTTAACTTTAACTATTAAATTGAAGAAAGAATCGAAACTCTTTGTTGAATTACAGCTGCTCAAATAACTTGTTTAGATTGGGCCGAATAATGCAGTTTACCTTGTGGGCCAAATGTGTTCCTTGTGGGGCTGCTGTATCGTTGTAAAACCCCACAACCCACCACAAATCTCTTCTTTTATACCGCTACTACAATCTCGTTTCTTTCTCTAATCGTTGACATGATGATAACGCCGATGATGATGATAGTGTTGATGTGATGATGAACGAATGGTGACCTCATATTCGATGATGATAATGATTATGATTTTGTGATTAGGAGTTTATAGTTAGGATTTTATGTGATGAGTTATGATGATTCAAAAGATGAGTGAAGAAACAATGATCAGGATAAAGATGAGGTAATGATACATGATATAACGAAATTGATATAAAAAAAATAAGGATCGATGATGACTAGGTTTACAGATATGATGATGAAGTATGATGATGATTGTAATTACAAATGTATTAAGGATATAAGATGATGAAATGTTAGTGTTTGTTAATGATGAGGAGATGATAACATGAATGAGGTTGATTATGATGATGGTTATAGTAAAATGATAACGATGATAATTAGTATATGATTATGGGTATGATTAAGATTATGATTATGGTATGATGCTCGAATGATGATGATGATGCACGTATGGTGATACGATTAATGATGATTCAAAACAAAAAATTATGTTAAACGATATTAAAAATCTTAATAATAACAGAAAAATCGATACGGAGTAATGATTAAGGATGTTATCGGGTTAACGGGAGGTCGCGGGTTCAAACCCGGACTTGAGCATTTTTTTTTAGGACTACTTCTTTGAGGTAGTTTACTTATTACTCATTATTATTATTATTATTATTATTATTATTATTATTATTATTATTATTATTATTATTATTATTATTATTATTATTATTATTATTATTATTATTATTATTATTATTATTATTATTATTATTATTGTTGTTGTTGTTGTTATTGTTATTGTTATTATTATTGTTATTATCATTAACATTAAAATTAATATTTGAATTGAAATTATAACTATTATTATTATTATCATTATTACTATCATTATTATTATTTTCATTAACATAATTTTTATATAAAATTTTATTTACATTATTTTATTATCACTATTATTATCATTAGTATTAATATTATTACAGTATTATTATTTTTACTACAAACATAATAACATTATTATATAAATATTACATATAACCAATTACTGATTTTTGATATAATACCAACTACAATATATATATATATATATATATATATATATATATATATATATATATATATATATATATATATATATATATATATATATGAATAGTGATTATTTACAAAATAACTATATATAAAATATAATTGAAGATATAAAATATAAATAAAGCATACATATATTTATATAACTACAACACTTAATATATAAATATTATGCAGGAGGAATTATGTGATTATATGTGTTAATATATATACAAATGATATAGGTTCGTGAATCCAAAGCCAACCCTACATTTGCTCAATGTCGTCATATGTATTTTTACTACAAAATACAGTATAGTGAGTTTCATTTGCTCCCTTTTTAAATGCTTTTGCAATATATATTTTGAGACTGAGAATAAATGCTTTTTAAACTACATTCTATGGCTAGATTATTATACCGGATATCACCCTTTTTAGCTTAGTAGCCTAAGAATTTGGTAACAGACCCCCAAATTGACGTGAATCCTAAAGATAGATCTATTGGGCCTAACAAACCCCATTCAGGTTATGGATACTTTAGTACTTCGATTTTATATACAGATGAGTGTACCTGTATATTTGGAGATATTCTAGATGAATTTGTTAATGTCGGTTACCAGGTGTTCACCATATGAATGAATTTTAATTCACAGGTTATGCGTACTATTTTTTGTGAGGACCTGTCCTAATACTCCTGGACGAAGTCTTCAACATTTGGTTCCATTACGAGGTACTGACTTCAATATGCCATAAACGACTCCATGTAATATGAGCAAATGCACAGCGAAAGATTTCTTTCATACCTGAGAATAAACATGCTTAAAAGTGTCAACCAAAAGGTTGGTGAGTTCATAGGTTTATCATAATAACCATTTCAATATATTAATAGACCACAAGATTTCCGTTTATAAATATATGTACACTCGCAAGTGTATTAAAGTATTCTATAAGTTGTAGGCACCCGGTAATAAGCCTTAACGTTCATGTTTTACCCTCTAAAGTACATCAGATCAGGTGTGTTTAAAATAACCTCGAAGTACTAAAGCATCCCATAGTCAAGATGGGTTTGTCAGGCCCAATAGATATATCTTTAGGATTCGCGCCTACCGTACATAGACAAGTAGTTTAATGTTACCAAGCTAAGGGTATATTTCTGGTTTAAACCCACGTAGAATTAGTTTTAGTACTTGTGCCTATTTCGTAAAACATTTATAAAACAGCGCATGTATTCTCAGTCCCAAAAATGTAAAGAGTAAAAGGGAATCAAATGAACTCACCATACTGTATTTTGTAGTAAAAATACATATGACTTCATTGAACAAAAATAGGATTGGCCTCGGATTCACGAACCTATATTATTCATATATATATATATATTAACACATAATATGGTAATCGGACGAATTTATATTATTAGTGATATACTTGTTATTTTAATAACTTATATGTTATATGTTTTAAATTTAGTGTTATGTACTAATTGTTAGTTGGTAAAATAATATTAATGTTTGTAATTAAAAAGTTGTAATCTCTTTATAATGTTAATAATAATGATATCAATAATGTCAATTTCCAAAACAATAAATAAAAATAATAGTTTTATTAATAATGTTATTTTTAATAAAAATATAGTTTTAGTAAAAATGATAATTTTAACAATAATGATATTAAAATAAAAAGTTGTATTGTTTTTACAATAAAAATTATAGTTTTGATAATAACTCTTAATATTAATAATGCTTAATAATAATACTTGATAATAATTAATGTAAATAAAAAAATAATATTAATGATAATAATAGTTATAATATTGATAGTAATGATAATAATAAAAATAATAATAATAATAATAATAATAATAATAATAATAATAATAATAATAATAATAATAATAATAATAATAATAATAATAATAATAATAATAACATACCTAGATAGGGTTTTGGAAGTCCATTTAAGAAATAACTTGTTGGGCAAAAAAAAACTGAACTTTAACTTAAGCCCAGTACAAGTACTCTGATATCTGCTATGTATATTCGACCCTTCTTTCTTTTTCTTTTTTTTTATACCCCATTCGATTCAATCGGTCTTATGAACACAATCTAAAAAATTAAATCGAGTCATAAGCTCGGATGAAATTGCTTCCTGGATCCGCAACTAAGAAGGTTTGTGAAGGAATTTCAGATTAATATCATCAATCACTCTGATAGTGGCGACGGTGATGAAGAACATGAAAATTAAAACTGAAATTCAAAGTGTATCAGGTATGGATTTCTTCTTGATAAGTGTTTCGAATCTCCTATAGAACACTCGTGACTATAATTTTGTCCCTGGAACACCTCATAGTTCTTGAATCAAAAGGTTGACTGGAAATCCTTATTTGTTGACTTTAAATTCTGGAATTAAGATGTGTAATTTAGTTAGGGTTAATACCTTACGAGGCACAAAAAGCTACTAGGAATCGAACTAAATTATTAATTTGATTTAAATTGTTTGTTCTAGGGATCTCATCAATTTGTGGATTTAGCAAGTGTTAAAAATAGATCCTGATGGTGATGATGATATAGGAGAATAGATATCCCATGACTGATTTGTTTATGAAAGGTTTGAGTATTATGCTTTCCCTTTACTAAACTGTACACAGCTCCTATTCATGAAGAAAATTTTTGATGATGTTATGGGTTGGTTCATGATTTAACCTTTGAAATCAAAAGTGTTATAGTTTGATGGTTTGCAGGTGTAGCATCAATTGTTGTAATTGAAAACAGAAATGTATTACAGCTGTAGGAAAAGGTTTTTGATTTGAACGGGAAGCAGGCACCTTGTAGCAGCTGCAGCTGTAGCAGTGATTGACCAGGAATGTAAACAAGCAATTGCAGCAGCAGTATTCTTTAGTTTAATGGTTGTGAAGGTTTTTGAATAGTAGCAGCAAATATTGCATAACAGCAGCTCGATCACAGTGTTTCTTGATGGTTGTGATTAAGAGTTGGTGATGGTTTGATAAAGATTAAATGGTGGTGATTGACCAAAGTAAATGGGTGTGAGGTTGTTCGATTATCAAAAACAAGGAAGTGAAGGTGGTGATTTGTATTTGAGAAAAGTGGAAAAGATATCTGAATTGAATGAGTTTGTTAAATAAAAGAAACACAAGTCAAGTCGTTTGATTTATTGTATATCGTAGTTGACAGCTTATTTACCCAGATACATAAATTAAAAAAAATAATAGAAGTTGAATGTGATTGTAAACCACTTTTGTTGGTATCCAGTTATCCTCTTATGACTTTGAATCAACTTGGAGACAGGGTTGATAATATAGAATAGTTTGATCTATACCTCTAACAGATTTGTACGAATTTCCCATTTTATATAATTAACTAATATTAATGATTAATAAATAATAATAATAATAACAATAATAATATTTGTATTAATAATAATATTAATATTACTATTAATCATAAAAATGATAATAAAGATATTAATAATAGAGTGTGTTATTTTCTTATATTTATAACTATAAAAATTCTAATGATATTAACAATATTATTAAAGAGATTAATAATTATAAATATTCGTAATAACCTAAATTTATAATTTTACTGCTAATTATAATGATATAACAAATTAGATGTATCAATATCATATGTATATTTATATATATTCATATGGTAGTAACTTAATTACTTTATTTATTATTTTACATTTTAATTCAAATGATTAAAGTGTATTTTATTAATTCTAGCTATTGTATATACACTTACATTTATATTTGTATGTATATACATTTATATTTATTTACACACAATAGTTCGTGAATCGTTGGAAATAGTCAAAGGTCAAATGATTACATGAGCACAGTTCAAAGTTTTTGAGACTTCAATATTACAGACTTTGCTTATCGTGTCGAATTCGTATCAAGATTTAGCTTAAATTTGGGTCAGAAATTTCCGGGTCGTCACAGTACCTACCCGTTAAAGAAATTTCGTCCCGAAATTTGAGTGAAGTGGTCATGGCTAACAATAAAAATATTTTCATGACGAACATGAGTTGATAAATAGGGTTTTATCATTATTGACTAATATAGATAAAACGATTTGATTATGTGAAGAGTACGAGTGAAGTTGTCACAAAAGATTGAGATAGAGAATTAACTTTTGACGTAGTCACGTTTGAATTCCGGAATTCAAGGGATTTAAAGAAAATCTTCGAATCTATGAAAGATTTGATTCTTCGGTAAATCAGGAAATTAGGATCTCTCTAATTAAATGCGGAGATCTGTGATGTTATGCAAGGTGTATATAAAATAGCTTTATATTTTACAAGGAAATACTATTAAATACGATACAATTTTACACAAGATATTTATTTATTTATAGAATGAATATACTTAAACCTTACTACAACACTTATAGGCAGTGTACCTAATCGTACAGTAGTGTAGTTTTTAGTAAGTCCGGTTCGTTCCACAGGGAAAATCTTTAAAAAAAGCTTAATGCTATATTAGGTTACTTTTATAAAAATACAAATATATATATAAGTAATATTATTATTATAAAGAGGGGTTTTTACCGTTTAATGACCGGTTTGTCGATTTTAAAACTTTAGTCGCAGTTAAAACCAAATGTAAAATAATAAATAAATACAAGACTTAATTTAAAGCGTAAAGTAAATAACGATAATGAAATTGCGATAAATGAAAGTGCGATAAAATAAACTTGCGATAATTAAAAAGTACGATAATTAAAAGTGCAATTAAATACAATAATAAATAAAAATGCGATAATTAGAAGTGCAATTAAATATAAAATAAAGGAAATTAAATATGAAATAAAAGAATTATGCTTATTTAAACTTCCGTAATCATGATGTTTGACGTGTTGATTTTAGTTTTATGCCCATGGGTTAATTGTTCTTTGTCCTGGATTATTTAATATGTCCATACGGATTTGTCCATAATAGTCCATCAGTCATAAATATAAAGAGCGAAAGCCTTCGTCAAATTATTCTTATTCCCGAAGTCAAATATTCCAACTAATTGGGGATTCGAATTGTAACAAGGTTTGAATACTTTGTTTAATGAATACACCAGGTTATCGACTGCGTGTAAACCAAGGTTTTACTACTTTGTTAACAATTACACCAATTACCCTTGAATGTAATTCACCCCTGTTTCAACAAGTCTATTAACTATTAATCCAGTTCCGTGTCCGGTAAAATGAATAATTATTGGTATTTATAGATATCCCGCCCACCGTACCCAGTCAAGCGTATGTGGTTATATATAAATACGTCGAATTATAAGTTTGTATATTAAATTAACAAGGTATTGTTTAGTTAATATAAAACCCATTAATAGCCCATAGTCTAATTTCCACAAGTGTTGTTCTTTTATCCAAACCCCAATTATGGTACAAAGCCCAATTACCCAATTTTAGTAATTAGCCCAACATCATGATTACTTCGAATTAAATAAGCATAATAATAACTTAGCTACGAGACATTAAATTACAAAGGTTGAACATAACTTACAATGATTAAAAATAGCGTAGCGTTACACGGACAGAATTTCGACTTACACCCTTACAACATTCGCTAACATACCCTTATTATTAGGATTAAAATTAAAATTAAAATTAAAATTAAAATATAAATATAAATATATACGTTTAGATAGATGGATGGATATATATGTTTAAAATGATCAGAATTCGTTGGGTTTTATAGGGAGTTTCAGTTTTTGGGGCTTCGCGACTCGCTGCCCTTTTCTTCTTCAAACTCCGCGAGTCGCGGAGATCGTTTTTACAGCTCACCAACATTTGGCTCTTTGTTTGCCAACAATTTATTTTATAAATATAATATATATATAATTAATATAATTAATTATATATTATATTATATTTATATACATAGTTAACTTGTAATTTTTAGTCCGTTGCGTCGAGCGTTGAGAGTTGACTCTGGTCCCGGTTCCGGATTTTCGAACGTCCTTGCGTACAATTTAATATCTTGTACTTTGCGTTTTGAATCTTGTACTCTTGTAATTTCGAGACGTTTCTTATCAATAATTGGAACCTCTTTGATTGTATTTTGTACTTTTGAGCTTTTTGGTCGTTTGCGTCTTCAATTCGTCGAATCTCTCTTTTGTCTTTACCTTTTAATATTTAAACGAATATCACTTGTAAATAGAACAATTGTAACTAAAAGCTTGTCTTTCTTGAGGAATAATTCTATGAAATATATGTTCGTTTTTAGCATTATCAAATATTCCCACACTTAAGCGTTGCTTGTCCTCAAGCAATATAGTCTTGAAATACTAGAATCACTTCTTTATTCTTCACACTTTGTACATCAGTGATTTCTATACGGCGGTATAAACAATAGTAGTAACGATATGGTTTACAGTCCCACATGACTATAAAAATTTAGATCCATTAAGGAAATTGGATCTTTATGAAAACATTTGATCTTTTGAAAATTAAATCTAGCTTTTACCCTAGATAAGTTTTCCGGAATAACCCTTCACCGGTGTTTGCAAAATATTTTTGTGGGTTTGGTGGGTTTCAGATTTGAAAATTTTAGCTCAAAACTTGCGGTTTTGTGTCACCCACTTGCTAACCTTATATTTGGAAAGCAACACGTCCAGTTTACTTGTCCCGTATATTACCTTTCGGTAAACTACCGTCCGGTTGTAAAGGAAAGCGTTGAACAAGCAACTGTTAAGGCAATGTCCCCTGACATGCTTTTAATTATGGTCTATAACGTGTCGGACGCAATTACTATCCTTGGTAGGAGCAATAGTAAAGCTCACCCTTATAATTTTTACGTCTGGCACAAGGTCCTGTCC